>NC_069503.1:396701040-397073540 GCF_027579735.1 Bombina bombina | reverse complement strand
TATAAGGACAGCACCCCAAAAAGCCCTTTTTAGGGCTAGAACTTCAGTCGTTTTTTTTTTTTGTTTGTTTTCTTTTAATCTAATTGCATTTGCCTGCCTGTAGCCTGTGTCTGAGGCTCACAGCATATACTGTGCCTACTTGCTCACTGCCACCACTCATATCTGGTGTAACATTAGTGTAAATTTAAAAAAAAAAAAAAATTACATCAGTTTGCTAGTGTAATCTAATTTCATTTTCCATCAGGCCTGTGTGTCAGGCCCACAGCATATACTGTGATTAATTGCTCTGTGCCACCACTCATATCTGGTGTAACATAAAACTTTTACATCAGTTTGCTCGTGTAATCTAATTTAATTTTCCATCAGGCCTTTGTGTCAGGCCCACAGCATATACTGTGATTAGTTGCTCTGTGCCACCACTCATATCTGGTGTAACATTAGTGTAAATTTAAAAAAAAAAAAAACTTTTACATCAGTTTGCTAGTGTAATCTAATTTCATTTTCCATCAGGCCTGTGTGTCAGGCCCACAGCATATACTGTGCCTAACTGCTCTGTTTTCCACCACTCTTATCTGGTGTAACATTAATGTAATTTTTTTTAAAAAAAAAACTTTTACATCAGTCTGCTAGTGTAATCTAATTTCAGTTGCCAGGCCAGCCTGCCACTGCCAGCCTCAGTGCCACCACTCATATCTGGTGTAACATTAGTGTAAATTTTTTTTAAAAAAAAACTTTTACATCAGTCTGCTAGTGTTATTTAATTTTAGTTGCCAGGCCAGCCTGCCACTAGTGCCAGCCTGTGTGTCAGGCTCCCAGCATATACTGTGCCTACTTCCATCCTCAGTGCCACCACTCATATCTGTTGTAACATTAGTGTAACATTTTTTAAAAAAAACTTTTACATCAGTCTGCTAGTGTTATTTAATTTTGGTTGCCAGGGAAGCCTGCCACTAGTGCCATCACTAGTGCCAGCCTGTGTGTCAGGTTCCCAGCATATACTGTGCCTACTTACTTCCATCCTCAGTGCCACCACTCCTATCTGTTGTAACATTAGTGTAATTTTTTTAAAAAAAAACTTTTACATCAGTCTGCTAGTGTTATTTAATTTTAGTTGCCAGGCCAGCCTGCCACTAGTGCCAGCCTGTGTGTCAGGCTCCCAGCATATACTGTGCCTACTTCCATCCTCAGTGCCACCACTCATATCTGGTGTAACATTAGTGTAAAAAAAATTATTATTTTTTTTACATCAGTCTGCTAGTGTTATTTAATTTTAGTTGCCAGGCCAGCCTGCCACTAGTGCCAGCCTGTGTGTCAGGCTCCCAGCATATACTGTGCCTACTTCCATCCTCAGTGCCACCACTCATATCTGTAGTAACATTAGTGTAAAAAAATTTAAAAAAACTTTTACATCAGTCTGCTAGTGTTATTTAATTTTAGTTGCCAGGCCAGCCTGCCACTAGTGCCAGCCTGTATGTCAGGCTCCCAGCATATACTGTGCCTACTTCCATCCTCAGTGCCACCACTCATATCTGTTGTAACATTAGTGTAAATTTTGTAAAAAAAACTTTTACATCAGTCTTCTAGTGTTATTTAATTTTAGTTGCCAGGCCAGCCTGCCACTAGTGCCAGCCTGTGTGTCAGGCTCCCAGCATATACTGTGCCTACTTCCATCCTCAGTGCCACCACTCATATCTGTTGTAACATTAGTGTAAATTTTTTTAAAAAAAACTTTTACATGATTCTGCTAGTGTTATTTAATTTTAGTTGCCAGGCCAGCCTGCCACTAGTGCCAGCCTGTGTGTCAGGCTCCCAGCATATACTGTGCCTACTTCCATCCTCAGTGCCACCACTCATATCTGGTGTAACATTAGTATACATTTTTTTTCAAAAAAACTTTTACATCAGTCTGCTAGTGTTATTTAATTGCAGTTGCCTGTCTGCCAGAGTGTGTGCCAGGCCCACTTTCCAACTAGTGCCACCAATCATATTTGTTATAACAGTAGTGTAAATATTTAAATAAAAAACTTTTTTGACTGTGAAACATCAGTCTGTTAGTGTAATCTAATTGAAGTTGCCTGCCTGCCAGCGTGTATGCCAGGCCCACTTGCCAAGTTAGTGGCACCACTCATATTTGTTGTAACAGTAGTGTAAATATTTTTTAAAAAAACTTTTTTGACTGTGAAACATCAGTCTGCTAGTGCAATTGAATTGCAGTTGCCTGCCTGCCTGCCAGCGTGTGTGCCAGGCCCACTTGCCAACTACTGCAACCAATCATATTTGTTATAACAGTAGTGTAAATATTTAAATAAAAAACTTTTTTGACTGTAAAACATCAGTCTGCTAGTGCAATCGAATTGCAGTTGCCTGACTGCCAGCGTGTGTGCCAGGCCCACTTGCCAACTAGTGCCACCAATCATATTTGTTAAAACAGTATTGTAAATATTTAAAACAAAAACTTTTTTGACTGTGAAACATCATTCAGCTAGTGTAATCTAATTGCAGTTGCCTGCCTGCCTGCCAGCGTGTGTGCCAGGCCCACTTGCCAACTAGCGCCACCAATAATATTTGTTATAACAGTAGTGTAAATATTTAAAAAAAAAATTGACTGTGAAACATCAGTCTGCTAGTGTAATCTAATTGAAGTTGCCTGCCTGCCAGCGTGTGTGCCAGGCCCACTTGCCAGCTAGTGCCACCAATCATAT
Source organism: Bombina bombina (assembly GCF_027579735.1). Taxonomy (NCBI): domain Eukaryota; kingdom Metazoa; phylum Chordata; class Amphibia; order Anura; family Bombinatoridae; genus Bombina; species Bombina bombina. The sequence goes on along the minus strand of NC_069503.1, from coordinate 397,070,838 downwards.
TTGTTGTAACAGTAGTGTAAATATTAAAAAAAAAAAAATTGGACTGTGAAACATCAGTCTGCTATTGTAATCTTATTGAAGTTGCCTGCCTGCCTGCGTGTGTGCCAGGCCCCCTTGCCAAGTTAGTGGCACCACTCATATTTGTTCTAACAGTAGTGTAAATATTAAAAAAAAAAACATTTGACTGTGAAACATCAGTCTGCTAGTGCAATCGAATTGCAGTTGTCTGCCTGCCAGCGTGTGTGCCAGGTCCACTTGCCAACTAGTGCCACCAATCATGTTTGTTGTAACAGTAGTGTAAATATTTAAAAAAATAACTTTTTGGACTGTGAAACATCAGTCTGCTATTGTAATCTTATTGCATTTGCCTGCCTGCCAGCGTGTGTGCCAGGCCCACTTGCCATGTTCAGAGGCCACGTGCCATGAACGCGAAAAATTCTGAGGAGGACCTAGTTGAATGGCTAACACAGGACACCCAATTTTCTACAGCTTCCGCTCCTAACCTTGACGCACCATCCACCTCCAGCTTAGCTTCGGGCACCTCTCAAGTGACCAGTGCCACTCGCCTGCCTGCCACCACCACCAACACTAGCACCACAGCTGCTTCACTTGATCTGTCAGCGGAGTTATTGACACATTAGTTGGAAGGAATGAGTGATGCGCAACCATCATTGTCAGAGGATGTAGATAACAGTGATATGTCTCAGTCAGGCAGCATTACAGACATGGGCGTACGGTGTGATGATGATGGTGATGTTGTACCTGCTGCTGCTTCCTTTGTTGATTTGTCAGATACAAGTGAAGCGGTTGATGATGATGCGTCCGTGGATGTCACGTGGGTGCCCGCTAGAAGAGAAGAAGAAGAGGGGGAAAGTTCAGATGGGGAGGCAGAGAGGAGGAGGAGGAGATGAGTTGGAAGCAGGGGGAGGTCATTGCAAGGAGCTAGTGGCACAGTCAGACAGCATGCATCGGCACCCGGGGTCAGCCAGACAGCACGCCAATCAACGCATGCTGTTGCCACCACCAGAATGCCATCATCGCAGAGCTCAGCAGTGTGGCATTTTTTTTGTGTGTCTGCCTCTGACAACAGCAATGCCATTTGCAACCTGTGCCAAAAGAAACTGAGTCGTGGGAAGTCCAACACCCACCTAGGTACAACTGCTTTGCGAAGGCACATGGTCTCACATCACAAACGCCGATGGGATGAACACATGAGTAGAAGCAGCACACAAACTCAAAGCCGCCATCCTCCTCCTGGTCCAGCATCTTCAGCCACGTCAACCACTGCTGTCCTCCTTGCCCCCTCTCAAACATCCGCCACTCAGTCTCTCTTACGTAGCAGTTCCTGGTCATCTGCCCACAGTCAGGTGTCTGTCAAGGAAATGTTTGAGTGTAAGAAGCCAATTTCCCAAAGTCACCCCCTTGCCCGGCGTCTGACAGCTGGCTTGTCTGAACTCTTAGCCCACCAGCTTTTACCATACAAGCTGGTGGAGTCTGAGGCGTTCAAAAAATTTGTATCTATTGGGACACCGCAGTGGAAGGTACCCGGCCAAAATTTCTTTTCACAAAAGGCAATCCCCAACCTGTACTCGATTGTGCGAAAGGAAGTAATGGCATGTCTGGCACACAGCGTTGGGGCAAGGGTCCATCTGACCACTGATAGCTGGTCTGCAAAGCATGGTCAGGGCAGGTATATCACCTACACTGTGCATTGGGTAAACCTGCTGACGGCTGCCAAGCATGGAATGCGTGGCTCTGCAGAGGAGTTGGTGACACCGCCATGACTTGCAGACAGGCCTGCTGCTACCTCCTCTACTCCTCCTACTCCATCCTCTTCCATAACCTCTTCCTCGGCTAAGTCCTCTTCTGCTGCTGCATCTTGCTCCACATCAACGGCACCCCCCCAGCTCCCCAGGTACTATTCAACATCCCGGATACGGCAGTGTCACGCCGTCTTGGGGTTGACTTACCTGAAAGCAGAGAATCACACCGCACCAGCACTCCTGTCCGCCCTGAACGCACAGGTGGATCAGTGGCTGACTCCGCACCAACTGGAGATTGGCAAAGTTGTTTCTGACAATGGAAGTAATTTGGTGGCGGCATTGAAATTAGGCAAGTTGACACATGTGCCGTGCATGGCACATGTGTGTAATCTGATTGTACAACGCTTTGTGCATATGTACCCAGGCTTACAGGACGTCCTGAAGCAGGCCAGGAAGGTGTGTGGCCATTTCAGGCGTTCCTACACGGCCATGGCGCACTTGTCAGATATCCAGCGGATATGCCAGCTGCCAGTGAGGCGCTTGATTTGCGACAGCCCGACACATTGGAATTCAACACTCCTAATGTTCGACCGCCTGCTACAACAAGAAAAAGCTGTTAACGAGTATTTGTATGACCGGGGTGCTAGGACAGCCTCTGGGGAGCTGGGGATTTTTTTGCAACATTACTGGACGCTCATGCGCAATGCCTGTAGGCTCATGCATCCTTTTGAGGAGGTGACAAACCTAGTTAGTCGCACCGAAGGCACTATCAGTGACATCATACCATTTGTTTTCTTCCTGGAGCGTGCCCTGCGAAAAGTGCTGGATCAGGCCGTAGATGAGCGTGAAGAGGAAGAGTTGTGGTCTCCATCACCACCAGAAACAGCCTTATCAGCATCGCTTGCTGGACCAGTGGCAACGCAGGAAGAGGATTGTGAGGAAGAGGAGTCAGAGGAGGAATGTGGCTTTGAAGAGGAGGAGGAAGACCAGGCACAATAGGCATCCCAGGGTGCTCGTTGTTGTCACCTATCTGGTACCCGTGGTGTTGTACGTGGCTGGGGGGAAGAAGATCACTTCAGTGAGATCAGTGAGGACGAGGAACAGGACATGATTAGCTCGGCATCCAACCTTGTGCAAATGGGGTCTTTCATGCTGTCGTGCCTGTTGAGGGACCCTTGTATAAAAAAGCTGAAGGAGAGCGACCTGTACTGGGTGTCCACGCTACTAGACCCCCGGTATAAGCATAAAGTTACTGAAATGTTACCGAATTCCCGCAAGTCGGAAAGGATGGAGCAGTTCAAAAATAAATTAAAAAGTATGCTTTATACAGCAAATAAGGGTGATGTCACAGCACAACGGGAATCTAACAGGGGAAGAGATGAAAGTAATCCTCCTCCTCCCACGACCACGCCGGCAAGGACAGGACGCTTTCCAGACGTGTTGTTGATGGAGGACATGCAGACCTTTTTAACTCCTATGCATCACCACAGCCCTTCGGGATCCAGCCTCAGAGAACGACTCAACCGACAGGTAGCAGACTACCTCGCATTAACTGAGGATCTTGACAGTCTGAGGAGCGATGGACCCCTTGACTACTGGGTGTGCAGGCTTGACCTGTGGCCTGAGCTATCCCAATTTGCAATCGAACTTCTGGCCTGCCCCGCTTCAAGTGTCCTGTCAGAAAGGACCTTCAGTGCAGCAGGAGGTCACTGAGAGGAGAAGTCGCCTAGGTCAAAAAAGTCTTGACTGAGGGATGGATCCCGAAGGGACTGACATTGTGCGATACATTAGAGTAGAAAAGGCCTGATGAGATGAGCTGCCTTGGGCTACAAATGGTACACACGCTGCTGTATTTTATCTTCGAATGTCGGGTGACTTGCGTGACTTATCCGCCAACAATTAGGGTTCAAGCCCCAATGTTTTAGGGCACTTTCTAACTGTCAAACAAACATCAATATTTCTGGCCGCTGCTACAGCAGCGGCTGCAACAATACCTAATTTTTTAGGCATTTGTACATGCCTAATTTTTCTGGCCTCTGGTGCTGCACTGTGGCTACAAAATCCAAACCAAAAAAAAGGCACATAACAGGTGGCACAGTAGATTGCACGCGCAGTGCCCCAAATTTGAAGTAGGAGGACCGACCAAGCATCTTTTTCCATCTCCCGTTTCCTAAAAATTATCTCCGGGTTCCTAAAATCGATACCATACCTGTACTCGATTGTGCAAAAGGATGGCATATGTGGTGGTTCATGCTGTTGTGCCTGTTGAGGGTCGGGGACCCTCGTATAAAAAGGCTGAAGGAGAATGACCTGTACTGGGTGTCCAAGCATCTTTTTCCATCTCCCGGTTCCTAAAAATTATCTCCGGGTTCCTAAAATCAATGCCATACCTGTACTCGATTGTGCAAAAGGATGGCATATGTGGTGTTTCATGCTGTTGTGCCTGTTGAGGGTCGGGGACCCTCGTATAAAAAGGCTGAAGGAGAACGACCTGTACTGGGTGTCCAAGCATCTTTTTCCATCTCCCGGTTCCTAAAAATTATCTCCGGGTTCCTAAAATCGATGCCATACCTGTACTCGATTATGCAAAAGGATGGCATATGTGGTGTTTCATGCTGTTGTGCCTGTTGAGGGTCGGGGACCCTCGTATAAAAAGGCTGAAGGAGAACGACCTGTACTGGGTGTCCAAGCATCTTTTTCCATCTCCCGGTTCCTAAAAATTATCTCTGAATTCCTAAAATTGATACCATACCTGTACTCGATTGTGCAAAAGGATGGCATATGTGGTGTTTCATGCTGTTGTGCCTGTTGAGGGTCGGGGACCCTCGTATAAAAAGGCTGAAGGAGAACGACCTGTACTGGGTGTCCAAGCATCTTTTTCCATCTCCCGGTTCCTAAAAATTATCTCCGGGTTCCTAAAATCGATGCCATACCTGTACTCGATTGTGCAAAAGGATGGCATATGTGGTGTTTCATGCTGTTGTGCCTGTTGAGGGTCGGGGACCCTCGTATAAAAAGGCTGAAGGAGAACGACCTGTACTGGGTGTCCAAGCATCTTTTTCCATCTCCCGGTTCCTAAAAATTATCTCCGAATTCCTAAAATTGATACCATACCTGTACTCGATTGTGCAAAAGGATGGCATATGTGGTGTTTCATGCTGTTGTGCCTGTTGAGGGTCGGGGACCCTCGTATAAAAAGGCTGAAGGAGAACGACCTGTACTGGGTGTCCAAGCATCTTTTTCCATCTCCCGGTTCCTAAAAATTATCTCCGGGTTCGTAAAATCGATGCCATACCTGTACTCGATTGTGCAAAAGGATTGCATATGTGGTGTTTCATGCTGTTGTGCCTGTTGAGGGTCGGGGACCCTCGTATAAAAAGGCTGAAGGAGAACGACCTGAACTGGGTGTCCAAGCATCTTTTTCCATCTCCCGGTTCCTAAAAATTATCTCCGGGTTCCTACAATTGATGCCATACCTGTACTCGATTGCGCAAAAGGATGGCATATGTGGTGTTTCATGCTGTTGTGCCTGTTGAGGGTCGGGGACCCTCGTATAAAAAGGCTGAAGGAGAACGACCTGTACTGGGTGTCCAAGAATCTTTTTCCATCTCCCGGTTCCTAAAAATTATCTCCGGGTTCCTAAAATCGATGCCATACCTGTACTCGATTGTGCAAAAGGATGGCATATGTGGTGTTTCATGCTGTTGTGCCTGTTGAGGGTCGGGGACCCTCGTATAAAAAGGCTGAAGGAGAACGACCTGTACTGGGTGTCCAAGCATCTTTTTCCATCTCCCGGTTCCTAAAAATTATCTCCGGGTTCCTAAAATCGATGCCATACCTGTACTCGATTGTGCAAAAGGATGGCATATGTGGTGTTTCATGCTGTTGTGCCTGTTGAGGGTCGGGGACCCTCGTATAAAAAGGCTGAAGGAGAACGACCTGAACTGGGTGTCCAATCATCTTTTTCCATCTCCCGGTTCCTAAAAATTATCTCCGGGTTCCTAAAATCGATGCCATACCTGTACTCTATTTTGCAAAAGGATGGCATATGTGGTGTTCCATGCTGTTGTGCCTTTTGAGGGTCGGGGACACTCATATACAAAGGCTGAAGGAGAACAACCTGTACTGGGTGTCCAAGCATCTTTTTCCATCTCCCGGTTCCTAAAAATTATCTCCGGGTTCCAAAAATCGATGCCATACCTGTACTCGATTGTGCAAAAGGATGGCATATGTGGTGTTTCATGCTGTTGTGCCTGTTGAGGGTCGGGGACCCTCGTATAAAAAGGCTGAAGGAGAACGACCTGTACTGGGTGTCCAAGCATCTTTTTCCATCTCCCGGTTCCTAAAAATTATCTCCGGGTTCCTAAAATCGATGCCATACCTGTACTCGATTGTGCAAAAGGATGGCATATGTGGTCTTTCATGCTGTTGTGCCTGTTGAGGGTCGGGGACACTCGTATAAAAAGGCTGAAGGAGAACGACCTGTACTTGGTGTCCAAGCATCTTTTTCCATCTCCCGGTTCCTAAAAATTATCTCCGGGTTCGTAAAATCGATGCCATACCTGTACTCGATTGTGCAAAAGGATTGCATATGTGGTGTTTCATGCTGTTGTGCCTGTTGAGGGTCGGGGACCCTCGTATAAAAAGGCTGAAGGAGAACGACCTGAACTGGGTGTCCAAGCATCTTTTTCCATCTCCCGGTTCCTAAAAATTATCTCCGGGTTCCTACAATTGATGCCATACCTGTACTCGATTGTGCAAAAGGATTGCATATGTGGTGTTTCATGCTGTTGTGCCTGTTGAGGGTCGGGGACCCTCGTATAAAAAGGCTGAAGGAGAACGACCTGAACTGGGTGTCCAAGCATCTTTTTCTATCTCCCGGTTCCTAAAAATTATCTCCGGGTTCCTACAATTGATGCCATACCTGTACTCGATTGCGCAAAAGGATGGCATATGTGGTGTTTCATGCTGTTGTGCCTGTTGAGGGTCGGGGACCCTCGTATAAAAAGGCTGAAGGAGAACGACCTGTACTGGGTGTCCAAGAATCTTTTTCCATCTCCCGGTTCCTAAAAATTATCTCCGGGTTCCTAAAATCGATGCCATACCTGTACTCGATTGTGCAAAAGGATGGCATATGTGGTGTTTCATGCTGTTGTGCCTGTTGAGGGTCGGGGACCCTCGTATAAAAAGGCTGAAGGAGAACGACCTGTACTGGGTGTCCAAGCATCTTTTTCCATCTCCCGGTTCCTAAAAATTATCTCCGGGTTCCTAAAATCGATGCCATACCTGTACTCGATTGTGCAAAAGGATGGCATATGTGGTGTTTCATGCTGTTGTGCCTGTTGAGGGTCGGGGACCCTCGTATAAAAAGGCTGAAGGAGAACGACCTGAACTGGGTGTCCAATCATCTTTTTCCATCTCCCGGTTCCTAAAAATTATCTCCGGGTTCCTAAAATCGATGCCATACCTGTACTCTATTTTGCAAAAGGATGGCATATGTGGTGTTCCATGCTGTTGTGCCTGTTGAGGGTCGGGGACACTCATATACAAAGGCTGAAGGAGAACAACCTGTACTGGGTGTCCAAGCATCTTTTTCCATCTCCCGGTTCCTAAAAATTATCTCCGGGTTCCAAAAATCGATGCCATACCTGTACTCGATTGTGCAAAAGGATGGCATATGTGGTGTTTCATGCTGTTGTGCCTGTTGAGGGTCGGGGACCCTCGTATAAAAAGGCTGAAGGAGAACGACCTGTACTGGGTGTCCAAGCATCTTTTTCCATCTCCCGGTTCCTAAAAATTATCTCCGGGTTCCTAAAATCGATGCCATACCTGTACTCGATTGTGCAAAAGGATGGCATATGTGGTCTTTCATGCTGTTGTGCCTGTTGAGGGTCGGGGACCCTCGTATAAAAAGGCTGAAGGAGAACGACCTGTACTTGGTGTCCAAGCATCTTTTTCCATCTCCCGGTTCCTAAAAATTATCTCCGGGTTCCTAAAATCGATGCCATACCTGTACTCGATTGTGCAAAAGGATGGCATATGTGGTGTTTCATGCTGTTGTGCCTGTTGAGGGTCGGGGACCCTCGTATAAAAAGGCTGAAGGAGAATGACCTGTACTGTGTGTCCAAGCATCTTTTTCCATCTGCCGGTTCCTAAAAATTATCTCCGGGTTCCTAAAATCGATGCCATACCTGTACTAGATTGTGCAAAAGGATGGCATATGTGGTGTTTCATGCTGTTGTGCCTGTTGAGGGTCGGGGACCCTCGTATAAAAAGGCTGAAGGAGAACGACCTGTACCGGGTGTCCAAGCATCTTTTTCCATCTCCCGGTTCCTGAATATCACAAAATTGTAAGGGACTCAATTCCCCCACAAAGCGATCAATAGCTCTTAATTGGTTCAAGAGAGAAGGGGCGAACATAGTATTTGTCCAGGAGACACACTTCTTAAAAGACAAAGAACCCACCTTTAAATCCAAAGAATTCCCAACCCTTTTCCTTCACTCACACGAGAAAAAGACAAATGGAGTGGGAATACTATTTAACAGAAATACTCCCTTTCAACTAATAGACAAATACACAGACAAGGAGGGCAGGTACATCATCCTAGTAGGAACCTTGTTTAATAGTTAGGTTACCCTGGCTAATGTTTATTCTCATAATGCGGGGCAAGCACAATTCATTAAAAGAGTGGGAAATAAAATACTAGAAGTACAGAAGGGGACACTAATATTGGGAGGAGACCTTAATGTTGCATTGCTACCTGCGGTTGATTGTTCTCAAGGTTCTAGCTCCACTACAAAAAGTACTAGACACTCCATTAACAACACTTTAAATCAACTAACATTGATAGACACATGGCGTTTTCTACACCCGACCACACGCAACTACTCATTCTACTCCAACCTGGCAAAATCATACTCTAGAATTGATTACTGGTTTATAGAACATAAAAGTATATCACTGATTAGGGATGCAAACATACAGACAATAGCCTGGTCTGATCATGCATCAGTCTCCATAAGCTTGGACTGGCCCTCTGCCCCAGTTCTACCCTATTTGTGGAGACTAGATGAAACACGTCTAATAGATCCCATCACACATACACAAATGCTAAATGACATCACCGAATATTTTCTGACAAATTTAAACACTTCTAGCGGGATACCTTCGGTATGGTTAGCACATAAAGCCTACATGAGAGGACAGTTTATGAGAGACAAAATCAACCATAGACGCAAGACAAATGCCTATTACTCACAACTACTACAAAAACTCCAAACAGCGGAAACAGCCCACAAAAGTAACCCATCAGATGGGCAATCTCTATTAGCTCTAAACAATGTGAGGGACCTTTTAAGGGAGTACTTAAATAAAGAAGCTTGTAGAAAAGCGCTATACCTACAAAAACTCTATTATCAGGGAGGGAATAAGGCAGGTACTCTGCTGGCCAGGGCCCTAAGACGCAGATCCCTCCACAACCACATCTTTAATATAACAGATAAAAGAGGAGAAGAAGTTGTGGAATCTGCATTAATAGCACAATCTTTTAAAGATTATTACAAAGACCTATACAACCTCCCTAAGCCCACCATGACATTACAGAATAGTGCATTAGATCAATTCCTCCAGGAATCTGACCTGACTCAGATACAGTCAGATGATAGAGAAGTCTTGGAAAGCCAATTCACCCTAAAAGAAATCTTAGAGGCGATAGATAGCTTACCATCCAATAAAAGCCCAGGGCCGGATGCGTTTTCTAATAAATACTACAAACAATATAGAGATCAGTTAGCACCACATTTGCTAGCCCTTTTTAAGCAAATTGACAAATCTGGACAGCTCCCTAAAGAATGCTTTGAAGCCCATATTACCGTAATACCCAAGCCATGGTAAATCCCCTAAACTTACAAGTAATTACAGACCCATATCGTTATTAAACACAGATCTAAAAATGTATACAAAAATTCTAGCCAACCGTTTAAATAAAATTTTACCCCAGATAATCCACACAGACCAATCTGGTTTTGTTCCGGGAAGGGAGGCGAGGGACAACACCATTAGGGTACTCCAACTAATAGAATACGCTAAAATAAATAACACTGAAATGATTATAATTTCAACTGACACGGAAAAGGCGTTTGATCACCTAAATTGGAACTTTCTATTCACCACGCTGAGTAAGATAGTGTTGGGGGAAAATATGATTCAAAGGATAAAATGCTTATACCACTCCCCCTCTGCAAAGGTACGAGTTAATGGCCTGGTTTCAGATCCATTTGAAATAAGTAATGGAACGAGACAGGGCTGCCCCCTCTCTCCAATCCTGTTTATAATCAGTATGGAGGTGTTAGCACAGAGGGTCAGGAATAATCCACTTATATCGGGAATTAAAATAGGTCCCTTAGACTTTAAGATATCTATGTATGCTGATGACGTCCTTTTTACTTTATCCTCCCCAGAACCCTCCACTGCCACAGTATTGCAAGAGTTAAAGAGATTTGGGGAATTTTCTAACTTTTCAGAAAACAAACAGAAATCCGAAATGTTAAATATCTCCCTTTCAAAAATTAAGTTTAAATCCCTGCTAGAACACTGTCCATTCAAGCATCAACCCAAAGCCATTAAATATCTGGGAATTTACTTAACCCAGAACCCCAGATCCCTTTTGCAATTGAACTTTAAAAATCTTATCAACTCAATTTCACATGATTTACAAACCTGGAAAGACCGCCCATTTTCATGGTGGGGACGACTTCAAATTAAATTCTTAAAATGAACATACTACCCAGAATACTTTATGCTATTCAAGCGGTACCCATAGCCTTACCACGCCACTTCTTAGAACAAACCCAAAAAATCATGAATCAGTTCGTGTGGGGGAAAATAAAGCCCAGAATTAAAAAACTAATATCGTTAAACTTACAGACCCATATCGTTATTAAACACAGATCTAAAAATGTATACAAAAATTCTAGCCAACCGTTTAAATAAAATTTTACCCCAGATAATCCACACAGACCAATCTGGTTTTGTCCCGGGAAGGGAGGCGAGGGACAACACCATTAGGGTACTCCAACTAATAGAATACGCTAAAATAAATAACACTGAAATGATTATAATTTCAACTGACGCGGAAAAGGCGTTTGATCGCCTAAATTGGAACTTTCTATTCGCCACGCTGGGTAATATAGGGTTGGGGGAAAAGATGATTCAAAGGATAAAATTTTCAAATTCTTAAAATGAACATACTACCCAGAATACTTTATGCTATCCAAGCAGTACCCATAGCCTTACCACGCCACTTCTTAGAACAAACCCAAAAAATCATGAATCAGTTTGTGTGGGGGAAAATAAAGCCCAGAATTAAAAAACTAACAATGTACAGAGCCGTGAGGGAGGGAGGGTTGGGATTGCCAAACATTGAGACCTATTACCAAGCTACAAGCCTTCAAAGAATAATAGACTGGCACAGAAACAAGGATAGGAAGGCCTGGATCCCAATGGACTCCCACATCCTACATACACCCAACCCCAGGGCCTTATGCTGGATAGAAAAACAGAATAGACCACCATGGCTAAAATGCTATTCACTACTTTCGCATGTCTTCGAGGCATGGGATGGTATCATCAAAAAATACTCAGGCATTTCCACAACAAACTCCCCTATGCTCCCCATTTCCCCAAACGCAGAATTGAAGGGAGGAATCAGATTTGACAAAACAAACTCAAACATGTGGGAGATGGGTTACACAACTCCACTTAGTTCATTGGTTAGAGATCGGAAACTTAAACAAAGGCAGGAATTAACAGACATATTAGGCGGCGTTTTTACAAACTGGTTAAAATATAACCAAATACACCACCTCATTCAAACGCATCCACAGAAAAAGCTGCTGACTAGGCACCTAACACCATTCAAAATGGCCTGTTCAGCTGACCTCCCTGCACACCACACTTTATCACTAGCTAAAAAACTCCTAATTCACGCCCAAAAGGGGGGACTACCTGACTACGTTGAACGTTGGCACAGAGACCTGGGTAGGAGACTAACGGATACAGAGTGGGACCATATTTTTCAGTGTGTTAGAAAGTCCTCTTTCTCTACAAAATATTTGGAAACTAACTTTAAGCTATTAACAAGATGGTACCTCACCCCCTCTAGACTAAAGAGTATATTTCCTTCCTCCTCTGAACTCTGTTGGAGAGGGTGCAGGATGAGAGGAACCCTTCTTCACATCTGGTGGGAGTGCCCAAGAATCAAGCCCTTCTGGGAAATGATTCAGGAACAGGTTAGAATCACACTGGACACAGACAGTCATTTTACCTTGGAACCAGAAGTAGCACTATTGAATCTTCCCACAAAATGTAAATGTAGATTAAGAAGCAGACTGATCCAGCTGACACTAAACACAGCCAGACTATTAATAGCCCGGGGGTGGAAAACTCAAACATGTCCATCATTTAGGGAATGGTCAGCTCTCATGAAAGACACCCTATCAATGGAGGAATATGGTTACTTCAAATCTAACAAAATAGCTTTCTTTCATGACCTAAAATTTATATGGGACGAAATACAACATAAGATGCCTCTTAACATTAAGACGTGTTCGCAAGATACGAGTGTGACATGAAAAGATTGCATTTGACTTATGACAGATAGAAGCAACATAACAGAACTTACCTTCCCCACTCTATCACACGACCCTGAGGCTCGAGAAAGAAGTAGACCCGAGAATGAATTAATGAATGGGTGCCAGTCTGGGGGAATTCAATAGGGACAAGATGTGCAGGGGGTCCTTGTAGTATGACATTGTATACGCACAAAAGAGACTTGGTAAGTTAAACAGTTTGGTTATTGTTTTTTTTCTTATAATTTAATTCAAGGAGTGCACTGGTTGATTTATAAAGCTAGGAGTAATGTATAGGCACTGCAATTCTCTGTGTGAACTGCTTAATAATTGTACAAGCGAACTAATGTACTGTATTATACATAAAATTCAATAAAGACAATTAAATATAAAAAGGCTGAAGGAGAACGACCTGTACTGGGTGTCCAATCATCTTTTTCCATCTCCCGGTTCCTAAAAATTATCTCCGGGTTCCTAAAATCGATGCCATACCTGTAGTCGATTGTGCAAAAGGATGGCATATGTGGTGTTTCATGCTGTTGTGCCTGTTGAGGGTCGGGGACCCTCGTATAAAAGGGCTGAAGGAGAATGACCTGTACAGGGTGTCCAAGCATCTTTCTCCATCTCCCGGTTCCTAAAAATGATCTCCGGGTTCCTAAAATCGATGCCATACCTGTACTCGATTGTGCAAAATGATGGCATATGTGGTGTTTCATGCTGTTGTGCCTGTTGAGGGTCGGGGACCCTCGTAGAAAAATGCTGAAGGAGAACGACCTGTACTGGGTGTCCAAGCATCTTTTTCCATCTCCCGGTTCCTAAAAATTATCTCCGGGTTCCTAAAATCGATGCCATACCTGTACTCGATTGTGCAAAAGGATGGCATATGTGGTCTTTCATGCTTTCGTGCCTGTTGAGGGTCGGGGACCCTCGTCTAAAAAGGCTGAAGGAGAATGACCTGTACTGGGTGTCCAAGCATCTTTTTCTTTCTCCCGGTTCCGAAAATCCATGCCATATACACGTCCCCTGATAGGGGACACCGCAGTGGTAGGTACACGGCCACAATTTCTTTGCACAAAAGGCAATCCCTGACCCCAACCTGTACTCGATTGTGCAAAAGGAAGTAACCTTACCATGGGTCCCAGACCAGACCGCATGTCTTTGTAATTCTCTGTCTGTGAAATTATATATCTATCAAATCAATCTATTTATCTATCAAATCTAACTATCAATCGTATCTATAAAATGTATATTGCATCTATTGATCTATGTAATTCGTATCTATCCAATGTATATTGCATCTATTGATCTAAGTAATCTATGTATCTATCTATCAAATCTATCTATCTCGTGGCCGGACTGTTTTGTGACACTGACAGCCACTTGTGTTTCGGCCAAATTTGAAGTAGGAGGACCGACCAAGCATCTTTTTCCATCTCCCGCTTCCTAAAATCCATGCCATATACACCTCCCCTGGCGCCGCAACTGCCTCTGGGAACCTTACCATGGGTCCCAGACCGCACGTCTTGTAATTCTCTGTATGTGAAATTATATGTCTATCAAATCAATCTATTTATCTATCAAATCTATCTAACTATGAATCGTATCTATCCAATGTATATTGCATCTATTGATCTATGTAATCTATGTATCTATCTATCAAATCTATCAATCTCGTAGTCGGACTGTTTTGTGACAGCCACTTGTGTTTCGGCCGAATTTGAAGTAGGAGGACCGACCAAGCATCTTTTTCCATCTCCGCTTCCTAAAATCCATGCCATATACACCTCCCCCGATAGGGGGAGTAACAGGTATTAAACTGCTAAGAATAGTACTACTTAACACACCACTCATATCTGGTGGCACAATAGATTGCACGGGTAGTGCCCCAAATTTGAAGCAGGAGGACTGACCGAGCATCTTTTTTCATCTCCCGGTTCCTAAAATCCATGCTATATGCACCTCCCCTGGCGCCGCAACTGCCTCTGGGAACCTTACCATGGGTCTCAGACTGCACGTCTTGTAATTCTCTGTTTGGTGAAATTATATATCTATCAAATCTATCTATTTATCTTTCAAATCTATCTAACTATCATTCGTATCTATCAAATGTATATTGCATCTATTGATCTATGTAATTCGTATCTATCAAATGTATATTGCATCTATTGATTGATGTAATTCGTATCTATCAAATGTATATTGCATCTATTGATCTATGTAATCTATGTATCTATCTATCAAATCTATCTATCTCGTGGTCGGACTGTTTTGTGACAGCCACTTGTGTTTCGGCCAAATTTGAAGTAGGAGGACCGACCAAGCATCTTTTTCCATCTCCGCTTCCTAAAATCCATGCCATATACACCTCCCCTGATAGGGGGAGTAACAGGTATTAAACTGCTAAGAATAGTACTACTTAACACACCACTCATATCTGGTGGCACAATAGATTGCACGGGTAGTGCCCCAAATTTGAAGCAGGAGGACTGACCGAGCATCTTTTTTCATCTCCCGGTTCCTAAAATCCATGCCATATACACCTCCCCTGGCGCCGCAACTGCCTCTGGGAACCTTAACATGGGTCCCAGACTGCACGTCTTGTAATTCTCTGTCTGTGAAATTATATATCCATCAAATCTATCTATTTATCTATCAAATCTATCTAACTATCAATCATATCTATCAAATGTATATTGCATCTATTGATCTATGTAATTCGTATCTATCAAATGTATATTGCATCTATTGATCTATGTAATTCGTATCTATCAAATGTATATTGCATCTATTGATCTATGTAATTTGTATCTATCAAATGTATATTGCATCTATTGATTGATGTAATTCATATCTATCAAATGTATATTGCATCTATTGATCTATGTAATCTATGTATCTATCTATCAAATCTATCTATCTCGTGGTCGGACTGTTTTGTGACAGCCACTTGTGTTTCGGCCAAATTTGAAGTAGGAGGACCGACCAAGCATCTTTTTCCATCTCCCGCTTCCTAAAATCCATGCCATATACACCTCCCCCGATAGGGGGGAGTAACAGGTATTAAACTGCTAAGAATAGTACTACTTAACACACCACTCATATCTGGTGGCACAATAGATTGCACGGGCAGTGCCCCAAATTTGAAGCAGGAGGACCGACCGAGCATCTTTTTCCATCTCCCGGTTCCGAAAATCCATGCCATATACAACTCCCCTGGCGCCGCAACTGCCTCTGGGAATCTTACCATGGGTCCCAGACCGCACGTCTTGTAATTCTCTGTCTGTGAAATTATATATCCATCAAATCTATCTATTTATCTATCAAATTTATCTAACTATCAATCATATCTATCAAATGTATATTGCATCTATTGATCTATGTAATCTATGTATCTATCAAATCTATCTATCTCGTGGCCGGACTGTTTTGTGACACTGACAGCCACTTGTGTTTTTGCCAAATTTGAAGTAGGAGGACCGACCAAGCATCTTTTTCCATCTCCCGCTTCCTAAAATCCATGCCATATACACCTCCCCTGGCGCCGCAACTGCCTCTGGGAACCTTACCATGGGTCACCGACCGCACGTCTTGTAATTCTCTGTCTGTGAAATTATATATCCATCAAATCTATTATTTATCTATCAAATCTATCTAACTATCAATCATATCTATCAAATGTATATTGCATCTATTGATCTATGTAATTCGTATCTATCAAATGTATATTGCATCAATTGATCTATGTAATTCGTATCTATCAAATGTATATTGCATCTATTGATTGATGTAATTTGTATCTATCAAATGTATATTGCATCTATTGATCTATGTAATCTATGTATCTATCTATCAAATTTATCTATCTCGTGGTCGGACTGTTTTGTGACAGCCACTTGTGTTTCGGCCAAATTTGAAGTAGGAGGACCGACCAAGCATCTTTTTCCATCTCCCGCTTCCTAAAATCCATGCCATATACACCTCCCCCGATAGGGGGAGTAACAGGTATTAAACTGCTAAGAATAGTACTACTTAACACACCACTCATATCTCGTGGCACAATAGATTGCACGGCAGTGCCCCAAATTTGAAGCAGGAGGACTGACCGAGCATCTTTTTCCATCTCCCGGTTCCTAAAATCCATGCCATATACACCTCCCCTGGTGCCGCAACTGCCTCTGGGAACCTTACCATGGGTCACCGACCGCACGTCTTGTAATTCTCTGTCTGTGAAATTATATATCCATCAAATCTATCTATTTATCTATCAAATCTATCTAACTATCAATCATATCTATCAAATGTATATTGCATCTATTGATCTATGTAATTCGTATCTATCAAATGTATATTGCATCAATTGATCTATGTAATTCGTATCTATCAAATGTATATTGCATCTATTGATTGATGTAATTCATATCTATCAAATGTATATTGCATCTATTGATCTATGTAATCTATGTATCTATCTATCAAATCTATCTATCTCGTGGTCGGACTGTTTTGTGACAGCCACTTGTGTTTCGGCCAAATTTGAAGTAGGAGGACCGACCAAGCATCTTTTTCCAACTCCCGCTTCCTAAAATCCATGCCATATACACCTCCCCTGGCGCCGCAACTGCCTCTGGGAACCTTACCATGGGTCTCAGACTGCACGTCTTGTAATTCTCTGTTTGGTGAAATTATATATCTATCAAATCTATCTATTTATCTTTCAAATCTATCTAACTATCATTCGTATCTATCAAATGTATATTGCATCTATTGATCTATGTAATTCGTATCTATCAAATGTATATTGCATCTATTGATCTATGTAATTCGTATCTATCAAATGTATATTGCATCTATTTATCTATGTAATTTGTATGTATCAAATGTATATTGCATTGATTGATCTATGTAATTTGTATCTATCATATGTATATTGCATCTATTGATCTATGTATCTATCTATCTATCTATCTATCAAATCTATGTATCTGGTGGTTGTGCAAATGGACTGTTTGCGGTTGTTTGCGGTGCGTTACACGGGGAGTTTGGTCTGTCACTGTGAAGCGGGCGTAACCCTTACACTACCTGATCGATACAACATCATACCTTATATTTTAAAGCACGTTATTCCAAACAATTTAGGAATGTTAGGTGATTTATGCCCTTTATGGATTAAAACCAGACTCTGCATCAACTATGTAATTTTCCGTGGGAGTTTTGCCATGGATCCCCCTCTGGCATGCCACAGTCCAGGTTTTAGTCCCCTTGAAACAACTTTTCCATCACTATTGTGGCCAGAAAGAGTCCCTGTTGGTTTTAAAGTTCACCTGCCTATTGAAGTCAATGGCGGTTCACCCAGTTCGCCGGTTCACGAACAGTTGCGGAAGTTCGAGTCCGCCGTTCACAAACCGAAATTTTTAGGTTCGCGACATCACTAATTAGAAGGCCACTAATTGCAGCTGCGCACCACACTTCAGAAATTGCCGGCAGTGAAAGGCTTAATCAGTTAGCTTGCAAGATTACTAGTTACTCTAATGTAGAGATTACCCTCATTTTTTTTCTGTAGTGTAGGGTCTCCCTCTTCACCCCTCCAGCTGATATTGTTTCATAGTGTAAGAGCCCCATCCCTACCTTTCCCTTGCCTTTCCTTTTTTCCATAGTGTAGGGAACTCCATCCCTCTCTTCCACTGAGCCGCCCATCCTCCTTTCCTTTCACACCTCCCACTGGCACCAACAGAGGATTGGTACAGAGAGTGACACAGGCAGTGTCACATTCTGTTTAACAATCAGCGATCTAGCTTCATATGGTAAGGGAGCACAATGCTACCTTACCATATGAAGGCAGATGCCTTCAGCCACCAGCTGCAGACTCCGCTGTTGAAGCTGACAGCAGGGACTGCAGCATGTATCTCTGTGTTGGACGTAGGTACTACATCAATACAGTACACTGGGCAAAATACTGTGTGACGTAGTACCTACATCTTATTGGCGCAAGAGATTAATACTTATTAGCTAATCATTTCATGTCCTGCTGTTGTATTGGTGGAGATTGAATTGACTTCACAGACTTGAAGGAACTTTCTCAAACTCTAAATTCCAAAGCACCTAACATGAAAGTTGCTTTCAGAGATATTTCTATGTCTAATGCAAAAGATCTGATTTCTGTCTGTCTGTATTCATAAAAGGATGGGTTTTATCTCTGATTCTGTAATTTTGCTTAGGCAAACGAGTATTTCAAAATTACATTAAACTTAGAATGTATTCCCCCATAAAGGCCTAGATATACAAATGAACACAAACACAATATACTACATTATAAGTGGATCTAAAAAAAACTAGCTCTACTGTGAGTTAACATTGATAGAGAACACTCAATAGTGTTTCATATTTTTTTCTATGGGGGCATGAAGTAAAATTCATGTTGGATATCGAGCACTAAGCTAATAGTGCACTAAGCAGAGAGTGTGTTAAGCTGATGGTCGCTAGCAGTGGAGTTCTTCATGTAGGGCTGTGCTTTACTATTAATATTGCCAGGTCTTAAAAAAATGCTTCATTCTACAGCGGTATTTTGGTTTGCACTCAAGCTCAACACTTAACTCACCACAAACGCTAACAGCTCTACTGGTGCTATTCTTTAAAAGTGCAGTACACTATAAAAAAAAAGTTTTGGTTGTATTAAGATGCTTTGGTTAAAATATTTCACCATCCACTTTTAAAACAAGATTATCTGTTATACTGTGTGCCAGATCACACTCCTTCCATTGACTACAGTGCCTCCATCATACTTAAAGGGACATTAATGTCCTTTTTTTTTTAATAATCAGAAAATATTTACAGTATTAAAGAAGATCTGTGTGCAAAATGCATTTTTTTTAAAACAACTTAAAGTAGTGATTTTGTCAGTAAAAACATAATTTATGTAAGAACTTACCTGATAAATTCATTTCTTTCATATTGGCAAGAGTCCATGAGCTAGTGACGTATGGGATATACATTCCTACCAGGAGGGGCAAAGTTTCCCAAACCTCAAAATGCCTATAAATACACCCCTCACCACACCCACAATTCAGTTTAACGAATAGCCAAGAAGTGGGGTGATAAGAAAGGAGCGAAAGCATCAAACAAGGAATTGGAATAATTGTGCTTTATACAAAAAAATCATAACCACCACAAAAAGGGTGGGCCTCATGGACTCTTGCCAATATGAAAGAAATGAATTTATCAGGTAAGTTCTTACATAAATTATGTTTTCTTTCATGTAATTGGCAAGAGTCCATGAGCTAGTGACGTATGGGATAGCAGATACCCAAGATGTGGAACTTCCACGCAAGAGTCACTAGAGAAGGGAGGGATAAAATAAAGACAGCCAATTCCGCTGAGAAAAATAATCCACAACCCAAATCAAAAAGTTTTAATCTTATAAAGAAAAAAATTGAAATTATAAGCAGAGGAATCAAACTGAAACAGCTGCCTGAAGTACTTTTCTACCAAAAACTGCTTCTGAAGAAGAAAAAACATCAAAATGGTAGAATTTAGTAAAAGTATGCAAAGAAGACAAAGTTGCTGCTTGGCAAATCTGATCAACAAAAGCTTCATTCCTAAAAGCCCAGGAAGTAGAAACTGACCTAGTAGAATGAGCCGTAATCCTTTGAGGAGGGGATTTACCCGACTCCACATAAGCATGATAAATCAAAGACTTTAACTAAGACACCAAAGAAATGGCAGAAGCCTTCTGACCTTCCTAGAACCAGAAAGAAAACAAATAGACTAGAAGTCTTTCTGAAATCTTTAGTAGCTTCAACATAATATTTCAAAGCTCTTACTACATCCAAAGAATGTAAAGATCTCTCCAGAGAATTCTTACGATTAGGACACAATGAAGGGACAATAAATTCTCTACTAATGTTGTTAGAATTCACAACTTTAGGTAAAAATTTAAATGAAGTCCGCAACACCGCCTTATCCTGATAAAAAATCAGAAAAGGAGATTCACAAGAAAGAGCAGATAACTCAGAAAACTCTTCTAGCAGAAGAGATGGCCAAAAGGAACAGTACTTTCCATAAAAGTAATTCAATGTCCAAAGAATGCATATGTTCAAACGGAAGTGCCTGGTAAGCCCTCAGAACCAAATTAAGACTCCAAGGAAGAGAAATTGGCTTAATGACAGGCTTGATATGAACCAAAGCCTGAACAAAACAAAGAATATCAGAAAGATTAGCAATTTTTTCTGTGAAACAGTACAGAAAGAGCAGAGATTTGTCCTTTCAAGGAACTTGCAGACAAGACCTTATGAAAAAACTATAAAATCCTAGGAATTCTAAAAGAATGCCAAGAGAAAATATGAGAAGAGCATCATAAGATGTAAGTCTTCCAAACTCGATAATAAATCTTTCTAGACACAGATTTCCGAACCTGCAATATAGTATTAATCGCAGAAACCTCTATGACTAAGCACTAAGCATTTTAATTTCCATACCATCAAATTTAATCATTTGAATTCCTGACGGAAAAAACGAATCTTAAGATATAAGGTCTGGCCTAAAAAGAAGTGACCAAGGTTGGCAACTGGACATCTGAACAAGAACCATATACCAAAAGCTGAGCGGCCATGCTGGAGCCACCAGCAGCACAAACAATTGCTCCATGATGATTTTGAAAAAACACTCTTAAAAAGAAGAACCAGAAGGAGCAAAAATATAGGCAGAATGATAACTCCAAGGAAGTGTCAATGCATACACTGTTTCCGCCTGCGGATCCCCGGACCTGAATAGGTACCTGGGAAGTCTTCTTGTTTAGATGAGATGCCAACAGAACTATTACTGGAAAAACACATCTGGGTAAAGAGACCATTCTCCATGATGTAAAGCTTGATTGACAGAGATAATCCGCTTCCCAATTGTCTAAACCTGGGAAATGGACTGCAGAAATTAGACAGGAGCTGGATTTAGCCCAAGCAAGTATCCAAGATACTTCTTTCACAGCCTAAGGACTGAGAGTCCCACCCTGATGATTGACATACGCCACAGTTGTGACATTGTCTGTCTGAAAAACAATAACGTCTCTCTCTTCAAAAAGAAGCCAAAACTGATGAACTCTGAGAATGCACGGAGTTCCAAAATATTGAATGGTAATCTCGCCTCCTGAGATTTCCAAACCCCTTGTGCTGACAGAGATCCCCAGACAGCCTCCCAACCTAAAAGACTTGCATCTGTAGTGATCAAGGTCCAGGTTGGATGAATCGAAGAGACCCGTAGAACTATATGATGGTGATCTAACCACCAAGTCAAAGATAATTGAACATTGGAATTCAAAGATATTAAAAATGATAGCCTAGAATCCCTGCACCATTAATTCAGCATAAAAAACTGGAAAGGTTTCATATGAAAATGAGCTGAAGCCATGAGACCTAAAACTTCCATGCATATAGCTACTGAAGGAAAAAAAGAGACTGAAGGTTCCGACAAACTGAACCCAATATAATTGTCTCCTGTCTGTTAGAGACAAAGACATTGACACAATCTATCTGGAAACCTAAAAAAGGTGACCCTTGTCTGAGCAACCAAGGATCTTTTGATAAAAAGATCCTCCAACCATGTTTTAGAAGAAACAACAAAAGTTGAATCGTATGAGATTCTGCAGAACGAAAAGACTGAGCCAGTACCACGAGATTGTCCAAATAAGGAAACACTGAGAACCTCTAAAAGATTCTCAGAGCTGTTGCTAGACCAGAAGGAAAAGCAACAAATTGGTAATGCTTGTCAAAAAAAGAGAATCTCATAAAATTAAAATAATCTGAATGAAAACAGAAGAAGATATGCATCTTATTGTATCTATTGTAAACAAGTAATGCCCTTACTGACAAAAAAGGCAGAATAGACCATATAAACACCATTCTGAAAGAAGGAACTCTTATATGACAAATCAAAAAGATTTTCTATCTTTGGGACAATGAATAGTTTTGAACAAAACCCCAAACCCTGTTCCTGAAATGGAACTGGTATGAATACCCCAGATAACTCCAGGTTTGAGCAGCGCCTTGAGACCCCAACGGGTAACCAGCCGCGCCTCACAAGTACCCAACACATACAGGTCTGAAACATACTTCAGAAAAGTGTGAGCCTTTACTGGAATAGCTGGAATATTCTAGAGAGAAAAAAAGCTTCTCACAGGCGGTTTTACTCTAAATCCTATTCAGTACCCCAATCTAAGAAGTTTGGACCGAATTGAACCAAACTAATTTATAAAAGTCAAAACCTGCCCCTTACCAGCTAAGCTGGAATAAAAAACCGCACCTACATGCAAATTTGGGGGGCTGACTTTGATCTTTTAAATAGCTTAAATTCATTCCATGTTGAAGAAAGCTTCCAATTACAAACATGTTACTTGGGGAAGAATTAGGATTCCGTTCCTTATTAAGAACAAACTAATATAAGCTTAAGATTTTACTCTTAGAGCTCAATCTTGAAGCAACAAAAAACTCCCTTCCCCAGAGTAACAGTTGGAAAAAATTGAATCCAATTGTGAACCAAATAATTGATTACTTTGGAAAAAAAGAAAAAATTTTAGAAATCAAATTAGCATTCCAAGATTAAGTCACAAAGTTCTTCTAGCTAAAAATATCTAAAGACATAGATTAAACCTCAATTGTAAAAATATCAAAAAAATGACAACACAAATGAAATTATTTAGCATGTTGATCAACTTAACAATGCTAAAACAAATCATAATCCGGTACTTGTTGCACTAAAGTATCCAACCAGAAAGTTGAAGCATTTGCAACATCAGACAAATAAATTGCAGGCCTAAGAAAAGGACCTGAAATAAAATAAATTTCCTTACATAAGATACAAGTTTCCCATCTGAAGGAAAAAAAATACTATTTTCTATAGGAATAGTAGTATGTTTAGCAAGAGTAGAGATAGCCCCATTAACTTTGGGGATCTTCCTCAAAACTTTAAACTAACATCCGGCAAAGGATACAATTTAAAAACCTTAAAAAAAGAAGTCCCAGGCCTATTCCATTCCCTAGTATCATGAACTGGGAAAAAAACCTCTGAAGAAACCACAGGAGGTTAATGAGCAGAATTTAAATGTTAGCTAGTCTTAAATCAAAAAGAACTAGACTCCTCAATATCCAATATAATCAACACCTTTTCAACAACGAATGTACTCTAAAATAAAAAAGTAGATTTGTTAGTGTCAAATATCTGATGAAGTATATTCTAAATGAGAAAAAACATCATCAGAGAAGGATAATTCAGTATGTTGTCGGTCATTTAAAAATTCATCAACTAAATGAGAAGTTTAAAAAAGACCTATAAATATTATTAGAAGGCGGGATGTCAGACAAAGCCTTTAGGATAGAATCAGAAAAACATTCTCATAGATTCCTAGGTATATCTTGCACATTAGATTAAAAAGAATAGCAATAGATAATGCATAAATACTAATGGACTCTGCATGTAAAAGTTTATCATGATAACTTATTACAAACCATAGCTAAAGATAAAATTCATAACATTAAAATAAATGAACTTAGCTTTGGTAGGACTGATATCAGTCATCAGGAATCCAACAGTATTTTCTGATACAGGAACAGTTTTTGAAATATCTTGCAATATGTAATAGAAAAACAACATATAGAGCAAAATTATCAAATTCCTTAAATGACAGTTTCAGGAATGGGAAAAAATGCAAACAGAACAGGCCTCTAGAAACCAGAAGCAACTAAAAAGTGAGACTTAAATAATGTAAAAACTGGCGCCAAGTATGACGCCCACATATTTTTTTTGCACCAAAAACGTCTGTAATAAACACGAGAGTCAAAAATGACGCAACTACGTGAAAATTTCCGGCGTCAACTACGACGCCGGAAATGACGTCATTGACGTTAGACAAACATCAATCTCGCGCCAAAAAAGTCTTGCGCCAAAAATGACGCTATAAATTCTAGCATTTTTTGCACCCGCGAGCCTAACAGCCAGCAATTAAAAGGAAAAAAGTTAATTGAAAATTTAGGTAAGAAAAATATTTCATTCATATGCATTTTCCCAAAAATTGAAACTGACAGTCTGAAAGAAGGAAAATAAACTGATTGACCTGAATCATGGCAAATATAAGTATAAAACATATATTTAGAACTTTACATATAAAGTGCCAAACCATAGCTGAGAGTGTCATAAATAAAATAAGACTTACTTACCCAAAGACACTCATCTACATAAAGTAGATAGCCAAACCAGTACTGAAACGAGAATCAGTAGAAGTAATGGTATATAAGAGTATATCGTCTTTCTGAAAAGGGAGGTAGGAGAAGAAATCTCTACGACCGATAACAGAGAACCTATGAAATAGATCCCCTAGAGGAAGACCATGGTATTCAAATAGGCAATACTCTCTTCACATCCCTCTGACATTCACTGCACTCTGAGAGGAAAACCGGGATTCAGCCTGCTGCGAAGCGCATATCAACGTAGAAATCTAGCACAAACTTACTTTACCACCTCCATGGGAGGCAAAGTTTGTAAAACTGAATTGTGGGTGTGGTGAGGGGTGTATTTATAGGCATTTTGAGGTTTGGGAAACTTTGCCCCTCCTGGTAGGAATGTATATCCCATACGTCACTAGCTCATGGACTCTTGCCAATTACATGAAAGAAATACTGTATGCTTTGCTTTGAAGACTCGGAACACTCCCCTAGAAATGTTACTGTAAAGATATTTATTGTACTTCCTTTGCTGGGGCCAATTAGGTACAAATATAAACAATTTTCTGCACATATCAACCAATCACTGAACATCAAACAGGAATCAATGTTCTGCATTTCATTGTATGCACTTCTGATTAAATTCTCACAAACTTTAGTGTTAAATTATATGAAAAGGAGCAAAATAAATAATGAAGTGCAGTGCTTTTAATTTTTTCATTTTTTGTGGCAGCCACTTTAAAATGTAGTAGTTGAAATTTCAGGAAAGCAGACAGTTGTAGAAAAATCTTAGCAGCAGTTAGAGAAATAATGAATGTGGGGATTGGTACTACATTAGGGTCAGCCTACAGCTACAGAAGTTTGAATCCAACCAAGGAGGAGTTTATGTGCAAGAGACCATCACATCTTGCATTTAATATTAACCTTATATGGAATTTAATATCTTTATGTTTATGTGAGTAATGCTTGAATACGGTAATTATTTCAACAGCCAGACTGAAACAAAAAATATCTTTGAATATAAAATAAGTTGTTTATAGAAAGGCACCATACGTTTTTCTCAGATTGGGTAATAGCTAATTCTGTGAAACAGATTGTTTATAGTAACCTATAGAAAATTGTCCTATTGTGTTGGAAAATATGCCCTGGAAAGATACAGTTTGTGAATTAAAGGGCCATTATACACTCATTTTTTTCTTTGCATAAATGTTTTGTAGATGATCTATTTATAATACCCATAAAGTTTTGTTTTTTTTAAAAATGTATAATTTTGCTTATTTTTAAATATCATTGCTCTGATTTTCAGACTCCTAACCAAGCCCCAAAGTTTTATTTGAATACCGTCAGCTACCTTCTCCAGCTTGCTCCTGTTTGTGTAATGGGTCTTTTCATATGCAAAAGAAGGGGGAGGGGGGGAGGGTCTTATTTCCCACTTGCAGTGGGCTTTCCAACTGCCTTTTCAACAGAGCTAAACTGAAAGCTTCTAAGTACGTTTTTAAACCATTTTATACTGGATTTTTATATCAGTATCTGTGCATCTTATTCTTTATAGTAGTGTCTATTACATGCAGTTATATGAAAATGAGTGTATACTGTCCCTTTAATGCAAAAAACAAACTAAAATTTGGGCTAAACATCAGCACATGGCACTTTGGTTAAATTGTAATGTATTCAAAATATAATGTTATCAGTACTTAATAGCCAAGTTTATTGGACATTCAGCAGTAAATATTTTAAATAAAAATGTTAACAATAAATATTGTTAGTATATATTTTAGAATAATATTCTTAATACAGCTGCATATAGACAAAAACAATCAAACATGTAGTTCTATAAATAAATATCAAAAAGTTCACTCTATATTAATTAAACTAAGTACAAATGCACAATATGAGCTGTCACATTACATAAAAAAAAACACCTGACTAGTCAGGGAATCCATACAGTTGAAACTCAGTGCAGAGAATCTCTGAAGGAAAGAATCTGTGCTCTTCAGCCTGTTCCCAAACTAAAAAAGCATTGAGTTATTGCATATGGTAGTAGTATATACTATCGCCTAGATTTAGAGTTTTGCGTTAGCCGTCAAAACCAGCGTTAGGGACTACTAACGCTTGTTTTGGGCTACCGCTGGTATTTAGAGTCATGTAGGTAAGGGTCTAGCGCTCACTTTCCAGCCGCGACTTTTCCATACCGCAGATCCCCCTACGCCATTTGCGTATCCTATCTTTTCAATGGGATCTTTCTAACGCTGGTATTTAGAGTCTTGGCTGGAGTGAGAGTTAGAAATCTACCGACAAGACTCCAGCCGCAGAGAAAAGCCAGGAGTTAAGAGCTTTTTGGGCTAACGCCAGTTCATAAAGCTCTTAACTACTGTGCTCTAAAGTACACTAACACCCATAAACTACCTATGCACCCCTAAACCGAGGCCCCCCCACATCGCTGCCACTCTAATAAATTTTTTTAACCCCTAATCTGCCGACCGCACACCGCCGCAACCTACGTTATCCCTATGTACCCCTAATCTGCTGCCCCTAACACCACCGACCCCTATATTATATTTATTACCCCTAATCTGCCCCCCCCAACGTCGCCGCCACCTACCTACAATTATTAACCCCTAATCTGCCGACCAGACCTCACCGCTACTATAATAAAGTTATTAACCCCTAATCCGCTTCACTCCCGCCTCAAAAACCCTATAATAAATAGTAATAACCCCTAATCTGCCCTCCATAACATCGCCGACACCTAACTTCAATTATTAACCCCTAATCTGCCGACCAGACCTCGCCGCTACTCTAATAAATGGATTAACCCCTAAAGCTAAGTCTAACCCTAACACTAACACCCCGCTAAGTTAAATATAATTTTTATCTAACAAAATAAATTAATCTTATTAAATAAATTAATCCTATTTTAAGCGAAATACTTACCTGTAAAATAAACCCTAATATAGCTACAATATAAAGAATAATTATATTGTAGCTATTTTAGGATTAATATTTATTTTACAGGCAACTTTGTATTTATTTTAACTAGGTACAATAGCTATTAAATAGTTAATAACTATTTAATAGCTACCTAGTTAAAATAATTACAAAATTACCAGTAAAATAAATCCTAACCTAAGTTACAATTAAACCTAACACTACACTATCAATAAATTAATTAAATAAAATACCTACAATTATCTACAATTAAACTTAACACTACACTATCAATAAATGAATTAAATAAAATACCTACAAATAAATACAAATAAATTAATAAATTAAATAAACTAACTAAAGTACAAAAAATAAAAAAATAATTTACAAACATTATAAAAAGATTACAACAATGTTAAGCTAATTACACCTACTCTAAGCCCCCTAATAAAATAAAAAAAAAACCGAAAATAAAAAAATGCCCTACCCTATTCTAAAATAAAAATAGAAAAAATCTTTTACCTTACCAGCCCTTAAAAGGGCCTTTTGCGGGGCATGCCCCAAAGAAAACAGCTCTTTTGCCTGTAAAAAAAAAACATACAATACCCCCCCAACATTACAACCCACCACCCACGTACCCCTCATCTAACCCAAACCCCCCTTAAATAAACCTAAAACTAAGCCCCTGAAGATCTCCCTACCTTATCTTCACCACGCCGGGTATCACCGATCGATAAAGAGGAGGCTCCGAAGTCTTCATCCAAGCCCAAGCGGGGGCTGAAGATGTCCATCATCGGGCTGAAGAGGTCCATCATCCGGCTGAAGTCTTGATCCAAGCGCGGGCTGAAGAGATCCATCATTCGGCTGAAGTCTTGATCCAAGTGCAGGCTGAAGAGATCCATGATCCGGCTGAAGTCTTCTATCAAGCGGCATCTTCAATCTTCTTTCTTCCGGATCCATCTTCATCCCGCCAACGCGGAACATCCATCCTGGCCAACGACTTCCCGACGAATGACGGTTCCTTTAAGGGACGTCATCCAAGATGGCGTCCCTCGAATTCCGATTGGCTGATAGGATTCTATCAGCCAATCGGAATTAAGGTAGGAAAATTCTGATTGGCTGATGGAATCAGCCAATCAGATTCAAGTTCAATCTGATTGGCTCATCCAATCAGCCAAACGTATTGAGCTTGAATCTGATTGGCTGATTCCATCAGCCAATCAGAATTTCCCTACCTTAATTCCGATTGGCTGATAGAATCCTATCAGCCAATCGGAATTCGAGGGATGCCATCTTGGATGACGTCCCTTAAAGGAACCGTCATTCGTCGAGAAGTCGTCGGCCAGGATGGATGTTCCACGTCGGCAGGATGAAGATGGATCCGGAAGAAAGAAGATTGAAGATGCCGCTTGATAGAAGACTTCAGCCGGATGATGGATAGAATAGGGTAGGGCATTTTTTATTTTGGGGGGAATTGTTATTTTATTAGGGGGCTTAGAGTAGGTGTAATTAGCTTAAAATTGTTGTAATCTTTTTATTATGTTTGTAAATTATTTTTTTATTTTTTGTAACTTAGTTCTTTTTTTATTTTTTGTACTTTAGTTAGTTTATTTAATTGTATTTATTTGTAGGTATTTTATTTAATTCATTTATTGATAGTGTAGTGTTAGGTTTAATTGTAACTTAGGTTAGGATTTATTTTACAGGTCATTTTGTAATTATTTTAACTAGGTAGCTATTAAATAGTTATTAACTATTTAATAGCTATTGTACCTGGTTAAAATAAATACAAAGTTGCCTGTAAAATAAATATTAATCCTAAAATAGCTACAATATAATTATTCTTTATATTGTAGCTATATTAGGGTTTATTTTACAGGTAAGTATTTAGCTTTAAATAGGATTAATTTATTTAATAAGATTAATTTTATTTCGTTAGATTTAAATTATATTTAATTTAGGGGGGTGTTAGGGTAAGGGTTAGACTTATCTTTAGGGGTTAATACATTTATTAGAGTAGCGGTGAGGTCCGGTCGGTAGATTAGGGGTTAATACTTGAAGTTAGGTGTCGGCGATGTTAGGGAGGGCAGATTAGGGGTTAATACTATTTATTATAGGGTTATTGAGGCGGGAGTAAGGTGGATTAGGGGTTAATAACTTTATTATAGTAGCAGTGAGGTCCGGTCGGCAGATTAGGGGTTAATAATTGTAGGTAGGTGGCGGCGACGTTGGGGGTGGCAGATTAGGGGTAATAAATATAATATAGGGGTCGGCGGTGTTAGGGGCAGCAGATTCGGGGTACATAGGGATAACTTAGGTTGCGGCGGTGTACGGAGCGGCAGATTAGGGGTTAATAATAATATGCAGGGGTCAGCGATCGCGGGGTCGGCAGATTAGGGGTTAATAAGTATAAGTTTAAGGGTGTTTAGACTCGGGGTACATGTTAGGGTGTTAGGTGCAGACTTAGGAAGTGTTTCCCCATAGGAAACAATGGGGCTGCGTTAGGAGCTGAACGCTGCTTTTTTGCAGGTGTTAGGTTTTTTTCAGCTCAAACTGCCCCATTGTTTCCTATGGCGGAATCGTGCACGAGCACGTTTTTGAAGCTGGCCGCATCCGTAAGCACCGCTGGTATTGAGAGTTGCAGTGGCGGTAAATATGCCTGTACGCTCCCTTTTTGGAGCCTAACGCAGCCATTCTCTGAACTCTAAATACCAGCGGTATTTAAATGGTGCAGGGGAAAAAAAGCACGCGTAGCTAACGCACCCCTTCTAACGCAAAACTGGCTTCTCCTTACACTGAGCAACTCAATATCCCACTTCTCCTTACACTGAGGGACCCAATATCCCACTTCTTCTTACACTGAGTAACCCAATGTATCTCTCTTTACACTGAGGGACCCAATATCCCACTTCTCCTTACACTGAGTGACCCAATATCCCACTTCTACTTACACTGAGGGACCCAATATCCCACTTCTCCTTACACTGAGTAACTCAATATCCCACTTCTCTTTACACTGAGTGACCCAATATTCCACTTCTCCTTACACTGAGGGACCCAATATCTCCCTTCTCCTTACACTGAGTGACCCAATGTAGCTATCTTTACACTGAGTGACCCAATATCCCACTTCTCCTTACACTGAGGGACCCAATATCCCACTTCTCCTTACACTGAGTAACTCAATATACCACTTCTCTTTACACTGAGTGACCCAATATCCCACTTCTCCTTACACTGAGGGACCCAATATATCAATTCTCCTTACACTGAGTGACCCAATGTACCTATCTTTACACTGAGTAACCCAATATCCCACTTCTCCTTACACTGAGGGACCCAATATCCCACTTCTCCTTACACTGAGTAACTCAATATCCCACTTCTCTTTACACTGAGTGACCCAATATCCCACTTTTCCTTACACTGAGGGACCCAATATCCCACTTCTCCTTACACTGAGGGACCCAATATCCCACTTCTACTTATACTGAGGGACCCAATATCCCACTTCTCCTTACACTGAGTGACCCAATGTACCTATCTTTACACTGAGTGACCCAATATCCCACTTCTCCTTACACTGAGGGACCCAATATCCCACTTCTCCTTACACTGAGTAACTCAATATCCCACTTCTCTTTACACTGAGTGACCCAATATTCCACTTCTCCTTACACTGAGGGACCCAATATCTCACTTCTCCTTACACTGAGTTACCCAATGTACCTATATTTACACTGAGTGACCCAATATCCCACTTCTCCTTACACTGAGTAACTCAATATCCCACTTCTCTTTACACTGAGTGACCCAATATCCCACTTCTCCTTACACTGAGGGACCCAATATTTCACTTCTCCTTACACTGAGTGACCCAATGTACCTATCTTTACACTGAGTAACCCAATATCCCACTTCTCCTTACACTGAGGGACCCAATATCCCACTTCTCCTTACACTGAGTAACTCAATATCCCACTTCTCTTTACACTGAGTGACCCAATATCCCACTTCTCCTTACACTGAGGGACCCAATATTTCACTTCTCCTTACACTGAGTGACCCAATGTACCTATCTTTACACTGAGTAACCCAATATCCCACTTCTCCTTACACTGAGGGACCCAATATCCCACTTCTCCTTACACTGAGTAACTCAATATCCCACTTCTCTTTACACTGAGTGACCCAATATCCCACTTCTCCTTACACTGAGGGACCCAATATCTCAATTCTCCTTACACTGAGTGACCCAATGTACCTATCTTTACACTGAGTAACCCAATATCCCACTTCTCCTTACACTGAGGGACCCAATATCCCACTTCTCCTTACACTGAGTAACTCAATATCCCACTTCTCTTTACACTGAGTGACCCAATATCCCACTTCTCCTTACACTGAGGGACCCAATATCCCACTTCTCCTTACACTGAGGGACCCAATATCCCACTTCTACTTATACTGAGGGACCCAATATCCCACTTCTCCTTACACTGAGAGACCCAATGTAGCTATCTTTACACTGAGTGACCCAATATCCCACTTCTCCTTACACTGAGGGACCCAATATCCCACTTCTCCTTACACTGAGTAACTCAATATCCCACTTCTCTTTACACTGAGTGACCCAATATTCCACTTCTCCTTACACTGAGGGACCCAATATCTCACTTCTCCTTACACTGAGTGACCCAATGTACCTATCTTTACACTGAGTAACCCAATATCCCACTTATCCTTACACTGAGGGACCCAATATCCCACTTCTCCTTACACTGAGTAACTCAATATCCCACTTCTCTTTACACTGAGTGACCCAATATCCCACTTCTCCTTACACTGAGGGACCCAACATCCCACTTCTCCTTACACTGAGGGACCCAATATCTCACTTCTCCTTACACTGAGGGACCCAATATCTCACTTCTCCTTACACTGAGTGACCCAATATCCCACTTCTACTTATACTGAGGGACCCAATATCCCACTTCTCCTTACACTGAGAGACCCAATGTAGCTATCTTTACACTGAGTGACCAAATATCTAATTTCTTCCACTGAGTGATTTAATATCACACTCACTGTTACTTCTTATTTGCAAAGAAATATGAAGATATTGGCCTAAATTCAATAAAACCTGTTAATAAACTAATATCTCCCAGATTTTTTTTTTTGCTTTCCTTAGCATAAAATGAGCAGTTCTTTATGATGTCACTGCTTTCATGGAGAGAAACTTTTGCCTCAGCTAGTAATACTGAATTGCCAAACTCCTGGGATTGTGTGAGATTCCTCTGGTTATTGACAACTACTATCTTCCTGAATAACTTGGGACTTGCTCCTCATTTTTTATTCACTAAACCCGACATTGGCTGAGTCCTTTCCAACATAGGGGCCTAGCTATAATATCATGGGACTGCTATCATATTACCTGCTAGGTTTTATCCTTTGCTGCAATCCAGATTGTGTCCCATGTCACTTACAGATAACTCATGATGGCTATCCTGCCTGAACTGTAGAGGCTGCTTTCATTAAAATATTATAGTGATAGAATTTATTATGTTCATAACAAGTTTTTTATTCTTTTTCAACAGTAAAATTACAGCTCAATACTAATTGTACTCATATAGACTCAAGGGGGGGCGATTTATCAAGGGCCGAATGGCCCCTGATGCCCCTGTTTCCGCACGAGCCGCCTTCAGGCTCACCGGAAACAGCCGTTATGAAGCAGCGGTCTTAAGACCGCTGCTCCTTAACTGGTCCGCCACCTCTGAGGACATTTGATAAATCGTCCCTTAGCTGTTTATATTATTTTTTACGTTTATGCAAACATGTTGTATTATATATCTTTGTCCTCCACGTTTACACTTATTCTCCTAATCCCTAAATTCCTGATATGCCATAAATACACTCCAATTCGTGTTATTCTATTAATCATCCATCTTTAGGGCTTGTCCTTACTATGGGCTAAATTACAAGTTGAGCGCTAATTTATCACACGTACGCAAACGGGCAAATTCGCCCGTTTTAGGGCATTTGATAAATAACCAGCCATTGCAGTAGCAATTAGTGATCAGAAAATTAACCAGGGACCAAATCTCTGGTTAATTTTCAAAATTGTCCCCAAAATTATATGGTGTGTTTGTGTGTAATGGAAAAAAAATCTTTATATTTTTTTTTTTTTTAAATAACTGCTAAAAACAGTTATTAGGGGTTAAAAGTGGCAGGTAAGGGGTGTTCTAAAAAAAAACATTACTGTGCGACTTTCCCCCTTCGCTTTGCTAGTTCTCATGCCAAGTCTCACTGCATGAAAATGAGGCTCCCATTGGAGCCCGTGGAAGCGCTTTCTTGTGAGTGCAATGCTTCCATACAATGCGAATGCGAGGTTGCTATTCGCATTGCACCTCACTTGTAATACCAGCATACATTTGCATGTGCTGGTATTACTCAGCTGAGCGCAAATATCGCTTTCGTAATCTTGCCCTAAATTGGGGATCACATAACAAAAAAAATCTTTTACTCGCTAGGTTTATCCTGCTTAATTTCATATACCAGTTTTCTTGACAGGAAAGCATCTTTTTAATACTGTGTTGCCTCCATAATTATTACCCTGGTTGTAAAATGATACTCCCCATTTACTATTTTACTCAAATCCTTACTAGACTGCTGGACAAGTACCCCTTGTTACTCCCAGTAAGACTATTGCTGAGCCCTATCCCATGACGGCTTCATAGTATCTCACTCGTCCATTGTTTTGCTGGGTTAATGGTCTCTATATATACCATCTTTGCCACTTGCAGATTACAGATACAATCGCTCACTCTTAACGTTTTGAGTTTTTTGTTTAATTTGTAATCATCGTCATTTCCCATCTGATATTATTGCCTAGTGTTGGAGCTCAGTACAAATATCTTATCATAGTGCAAATTTAATTTTAACCCCTTAACAAGCATGACCTACTCTGTACGTCGCTGGTTGTTAAGGGGTTTTCAGGCCATAATAGTGCAGGTCTCACCGCCAGCGGGAAGACCACACTAATATGACCTCCCTGTCGCCGCTGGTGCTATGAAAAAATCAATCCCCATAAAAAGACCAGCAATGTACAGGGTACGTCTCTGATCCCTAAGGGGTTAAGTATGTCTACAGCAATCAAGAGTCCAAAAGTGACGCCCGATCTGCCCCTACTCCTCCGCTATCTTTGGTTTAGCAGCTTACCACCTGTCCAAGATTGACCCTTTGCCCCTCAGGAGGACAATAACATTCTGCAATTATCTTTACTTCATTTTCTTTCTCTCTGCATCATAGGTTTCAGAGTTACTCATATTGGTTGTGCATCCTGTTGCCCCATGTATTTTTTCTACCATGAAACCTTAAGCACATTATATATTCATAGCTTGTTTCCTCTTGATGTTACATCTTTCTAGGTCATAGAGGTCTGAGAGTGACCTCCTTTATGTTTGGTAAATTTTCACATTTTAACTACTAGATAAAAGAGATAACATACATAATGCACATATATGTTATACTTTATTTGACTATTAGCAATGTTTTATTCTCTGCAGATTTATGTATTATATTTCCCAGATGTAATGTCAATTATATATCTATTGAAAACCTTTCATGCTTGTACATAATGGGCATTTCTCATATGTAGTTATGCTTGTTTGAACTCAACAAAAATAAGTATTTTTTTTAAAAAAGAAGTAACTTTAAATGCTTTCATTGACAAAGTATGGAATTTTAGAAATTACAAAAATACTAAAATTCTAAAAGTAAAAAGATGAAATTTCAAAATGCTAAAAATACTCTTTAAACCAACACTGTCTATTAGAAGAAAAATAGATTTATGAAGCGGTTTTTTGTTTCCACAAATGAATGTCCTATAAATCTTTTTAAAATCCTCCCAGTGCGCACAAACAATTGCCAGCCCAGGGCCCGATCCGATATGCAGCATCGCCCGCAAAAGCTGTCGACGCCATATTTTGCGCTGGTTTGGTATCCTATATACGGCGTAACCTAGAAGTTACGCTCGTATATTTCTGCCTTCGGCCGTAGTTTTTTGGCCCATAGACAGGTATACCAAACCAGTGCAATTTGGTATCTAATATACAGCGTAAGGACTTACGTGGCGAAAATGGAGAAATCTTACTCCATTTTCACCTCGCCACAAAATGCAGGCGTAGTAAGCCTTACGCTGAGTATTGGAGCCCCGTAACTCCCTAAACTGCCTTCAAAATAAAACCTAACACCTAACGCATGCGCAATTTCTATCTACCTGTCAACCGCAATCCCCTGCCGCAATCCCTAATAAAGTATTTAACCCCTAAAACGCCGCTCCCGGACCCCGCCGCCACCTACATTAAATGTCTAATCAGCCAATAGAATTACAGTAGCTCTTATTCTTTTGGCTATTCAAATCAGCCAATAGAATTAAAGTAGCTTTTATCCGATTGGCTGATTTGAATTTGAAGGCTCAAATCAGCCAATAGGAATTCAAGGGACGCCATTTTTAATCACGTACCTTGAATTCCGATTCAGTGTACGGCGGCGATCGTATGAAGAGGATCCTCCATGCTCCATGGCTCCGGTCTTCAGTTCCAGCGTCGCCGATCTTCAGTTCCTGCATTGACGGTCTTCAGTTCCAGAGAGGACGGTCTTCAGCTCCGTGGTCATCGGTCTTCAACTCCTCCGCTCCGTGCCGGCTGGTTCCTGGAAGAAGAAGAGGTCGCCGCCTGGAAGAAGACTTCTCCGCCTGGAACAGGACCTTCTCCACCGGTCTTCAGGACAGGTAAGGAGCACTTGGGGGTTAGACTTAGGTTTTTTTAAGGGGGGATAGGGTGGGTTTTAGAGTAGGGGTGTGTGGGTTGTAATGGAGGGGGTTGTTCTTTTTTTTCACAGGTAAAAGAGCTGATTACTTTGGGCAATGCCCCACAAAAGGCCCTTTTAAGGGCTGGTAATAGAGCTGATTACTTTTTGTAATTTAGTTTAGGGTAGGGACATTTTTTTATTTTGGGGGGCTTTGTTATTTTATTAGGGGGCTTAGATTAGGTGTAATAAGCTTAAAATTCTTGTAATCTTTTTTTATTTTTTGTAATTTAGTGTTTGTTTTTTTGTAATTTAGTTTAGTGTATTTAATTATATTTTAGTTTAGATAATTGTAGTTTATTTAATTAATTTATTGATAGTGTAGGTGTATTTGTAACTTAGGTTAGGATTTATTTTACAGGTAAATTGGTAATTATTTTAACTAGGCAGCTATTAAATAGTTATTAACTATTTAATAGCTATTGTACCTAGTTAAAATAAATACCAAGTTACCTGTAAAAAAAATATAAACCCTAAAATAGCTACAATGTAATTATTAATTATATTGTAGCTATCTTAGGGTTTATTTTATAGGTAAGTATTTAGTTTTAAATAGGAATATTTTAGTTAATAAGATTAATATTATTTAGATTTATTGCAATAATAATTACGTTAGGGGTGTTAGGGTTAGATAGGGTTAATATAGTTAATATATATAATAACTATATTAATTATTAACTATATTAATAATATATATAATATAATAACTATATTAACTATATTAACCCTAATATAATTAGGGTTAATATAGTTAATATAGGTGGCGGCGGTGTAGGGGGGTCAGATTAGGGGTTAATATATTTAATATAGGTGGCGGCGGTGTAGGGGGATTAGTTTAGGGGGTAATACATTTATTATAGGTGGCGGCGGTGTAGGGGGATTAGATTACAGGTAAAAGAGCTGATTACTTTGTGACAATGCCCCACAAAAGGCCCTTTTAAGGGCTGGTAATAGAGCTGGTTACTTTGGCGCAATGCCCCGCAAAAGGCCCTTTTAAGGGCTGGTAATAGAGCTGGTTACTTTGGGGCAATGCCACGCAAAAGGCCCTTTTCAGGGCTATTTGTAATTTAGTTTAGGGTAGGGACATTTTAGTATTTTAGGGAGTTAGACATTTATTATAGGTAGCGGCGGTGTAGGGGGATTATATTAGGGGTTAATAATTTTAATATAGGTGGCGGCAGGGTAGGGGGCTCACATTAGGGGGTAATAATTTTAATATAGATGGCGGTGGGGTAGGGGGCTCACATTAGGGGGTAATAATTTTAATGTAGGTGGTGGCGGTGTAGGGGTATCACATTA
Source organism: Bombina bombina (assembly GCF_027579735.1). Classification (NCBI taxonomy): domain Eukaryota; kingdom Metazoa; phylum Chordata; class Amphibia; order Anura; family Bombinatoridae; genus Bombina; species Bombina bombina. Next base: position 397,033,151 of record NC_069503.1, on the reverse strand, counting down.
GGGGGTTAGACATTTATTATAGGTGGCGGCGGTGTAGGGGGATTAGATTAGGGGTTAATAATTTTAATATAGGTGGCGGCGGTGTAAGGGGGTCAGATTAGGGGGTAGTACATATAATGTAGGTGGCGGCAGGGTAGGGGGCTCACATTAGGGGGTAATATAGTTAAAATAGGTGGCGGCGGTGTAGGGGGATCATATTAGGGGGTAATATCGTTAATGTAGCTGGTGGCGGGGTCCGGGAGTGGCGGTTTAGGGGTTAATATATTTATTGTTAGGAGTGAGAGGGGGGATTGCGGATAGAGGGGTATACGTGTCGGGCTAGTTTTGGGAGGCGTGTTAGACAGTTACGGGTGATTTAATGTTTTAGTAAGTTTTTGTAGGCGGCGGCAGTTTCTAAAGTGCCGTAAGTCACTGGCGACTCCAGAAATTTGTACTTACGCAGATTTCTGGACATCGCCAGTTTGTCAGACTTACGGCACTTTAGCATCTGACGGCGCCGTATATGTTTTGATATGAGTATCGAGCGCTAAAGTATGTAAAGGGCCTTAAGCTTACTAACAGATTAGCCTCCTAGCAGGCTAAATAGTAAATACCAGAATAGGGAGCGATAGTAAGCGCTGAATAGCTTAAAAGGCATTATGATCTATCTCCACTGAACTGTATTTTTGTATTAATTTTTCATTAATTTTTCACTAGCGCTAGTGTGGATTCACTTTTTTGCGGTTAGACACCCACTTTCTCAACAAACGTCACATTCTCTCACAGCCCCTCTTCCACTTGGTCCGATAACGGATCTCACACGCTTTTGAATATTGTATTGATTTTTGAATATTGTATTGGAGTTTGAACGAAAGTTTTTGCACAATCATATGCTGAGATTTTAACGTTTATATGGAAATTGATATATTGCTTATTGTTACACATCACATTATTTAGATTTGAACCACAGTTCACACGTTATTTTTTCCACTGACAATAGAACCACATCCAAGACCTCATAGTCAGGCAACCAACTCACTAATTTATCTATCCTAAACACACATTTTGCACTTTGGATATAGCTACATTCAAGGTTTTGTATAACTTAAGTAGCCAGTTACACAACTCCTGTAAGAATCTCATGGATCCATGAATTTTATTTTATTTCTATATGTACATTGTGTTTTAACATTTTACCCGTAATTTTAATTTGAATGTATATGGAATAAATTATTTGCTAAACTCTAGCTTCCAGCCTTTTAAGCTATTCAGCGCTTACTATCGCTCCCTATTCTGGCGCCGTATATGTGATAGCTCGAGTTGCGAGCTGAAACTACGGGTGGAACAGGTTTCCACGCTTGCACCGAAACCTGCGCCGTATATCGGATCGCACCCCCAGTGTTTGGTGTACAAATTCCAAGATGTGGTGCTGACTCAGATTGTTTTTGTCTAACAGTCATGAAACGTACAATCTAGCAAAAAAAAAAAAAACAACTAATGTTAAGTAACACAACTGAAAAACAAGACAAATAGTAGGTGTTGATAGTAACTTGTTGAAATAGAAATGTGGGAAATGGAACCTGTATATTCTGTACCTTCCTTCAAGGAGCTGTCATATTTGTTAAGTTAAAGAAATAATTTAAAGGGAAAATGTAAGTATTTTTTTATATGTGTTTCAAATAAGTGTATCATTTCAAAATATATTAAAGGGACAGTCTACTTTAATATTTTTTTTATTTTAAAAGATAGACAATCCCTTTATTAGCAATTCCCCGGTTTTGCGTAACCCACACAGTGATATAAATATACTTTTTACCTCTGTGATTACCTTGTATCTAAGCCTTAGCAGACTGTTACCTTATTTAAGTTCTTTTGACAGACTTGAATTTTAGCCATTTGGTGCTAACTCATAAATAACTCCAGGGGAGTGAGCACAATGTTATATATACGGCACACATAAACTAGCCCTGTCTAGCTGTGAAAAACTGTCAAAATGCACTGAGATAAGAGTCTGCCTTCAAGGGCTTAGAAATTAGCATATGAGCCTACCTAGGTTTAGCTTTCAACAAAAAATACCAAGAAAACAAATCAAATTTGATTATAAAAGTAAATTGCATGCCCTATCCAAATCTTGAGAGTTTAATTGTGACTAGAATGTCCCTTACATTTGTTTTTATTTTTGTTTTGTTTTTTTTCTTTATACACATTTCTATACCAGCATTTTCTCATTAGGCTTGCATAGGAGTGTTCCTCTCGACCAATACAGTAGTGTTATGGAATATGTCTTTGTCAGTCAATAAACGTTAGTAATAAAATAGTGTTTTTGTAAATAAGGCTATGATGAAAGCCAGTTAACTTATCTTATGTTCCACACAGCCTTGTTCTCTCAGCAGGAAAGTGGGATAATTGGAAAACTTGAGTTGAAACATGGCAGCACCCATTACTTTATAGAAACCCAGTGGCTTTAGAAAACTACCACTTTTCAGAGTTAAATTACAGGAGAAGAGGATACAATCAATAATAAAAGTATATTGCAATTGTTTTTGACTGCACATAATTGCACAGATCTTAATGTGTTTCACTTTCACAAAAATAAATACGGCTCTGAAAAAAGACGAGACCCGCAAGTGGCCCCTCTTTTCCCATATTCTGAGCATAACAAATTATCTGAATACACAAGCCTTCATTTTATAATACAATCTTATACTTTAATATCCTTCTAACAATGTTTAACTGCTGGTCTTCAACATTAGTAAATAATTGTATACTCACTGACACTACATAGTTTTACAATGTAAATATTTACCAAAGACAGCTAAAATTGCAATAGGAAGTCTATAAAGTCCTCATTCAGTATATAGCATAGTTGCTTAGCATACAGAGATATGTTTGATAACTATATAGCCAAATAATATGATTTTTCTTCTGTTAAAGGGATATACATGTGAAAAAAAGAAAAGTCCTTAATATGTTAGAGCTTTTTATTATTGCTCTATTGCTAACATATAACTATGAAGTTGATCAGAATCCTTTAGACAAGTGTATCAAATGATTTATCTACAAAATCCCCATAGGCTGTAGTGGTAAATATTGTAGAAAAATAATTAGATAAAGTTTTCTAAAGTATTATGATTGATTCCTATGTGTTTAACCTGTGCAAACAGGATTAGCACAGAGCTAATATGAGCTCCAGAGAAGCAATCCTTTATTAGAAACTAGATGAACATATCTGGTAAGCCAATATCAAGAGGCATACATGCATAGCCACTGATCACAATCTAGCTCCCAGCAATGCATTGTTCCTACCTAGAGGTGTTTTTTCAACAAAGGATAGCAAAAGAACAAAGTCAACTTGGCAACAGAAGTAAAAAAAAATCTATCTGATCTATGAAAGTTTTTTTATTTTTACTTTTCTGTCATTTTAAGTTAAAAATATATTAAATTAAAATAAGTTATGCTGTGTATATGTAACATCAATAAAAAGATTAAGCTAAAGCTGTTTCCATATAGCAAACCAAAAAATCCTATTGGTGGACATGAAAACAAAGTATATTTTAGTATTTTATTAAGTACTAGTCCCCATCCACTTGGATCCCCTCTCCCTCACTCTGTCCCTGCGGATCTCAACTTTTTTTTTCTCTACTGCGTTTGACTGCATCGGACAAACATACCTTGCCGTTTATAATATAGGATATGAAAATATTTATATTATTTTTAAAAATACTAGATAAAATCACTAATGTCTGTTTAACAAATGTAAGTTTTATTAAACCTCAAATGTATTTTCTCTTAGTACGTTTGCTAGAGATACTTATCTACTACCCCCGTTTGCAAGTAATAGTATTTTTTTATCATTACAAATCATTAACTAGTATTCTTAAATTGAGATAAGTAAAAGAGACCAGCATAGCTCCCATTTGTGCTCTCATTGTGCTCATCCCATTGTGGATACCAATACTGCTTTTGGACACACATGTGGTGGACACATCATAAGTATGAACTACTCTGCTATTGTGTGAAGATTATTTGAATACCTGATTAGCAGGATAAGGAATGAAGCAACAAGCAGCTTCTCAATACATTTGAAAAATCTGAAACAAAATTGAAAAATACTGTATTGGTGTAACTGTAGTGGTATAGTAGAGTTTATCTTCTATAAGGAGAGATAGGAAAACATGTCAGGAGACAAGCTAATACACACAGTTATAATAATACCCATACAGAATAAAGCAAATTGAAAAATGTGCAATATATCATTTAATTTAGTTTTTCCAGGCAACTGACTCAAGCAAAACAATACTTTTATTGTGCGATTGCAAAATTGCATACCATAAAATGATAATGGAAAGAAGATTATATGAATTTGCTTACATTTAATGCATGTGAATCAAAATGATAGAAAACAATAAAATTGTAGCTAAGGCAACTGAAAAGAAAACAGCTATAATGCAATACCACATGTTTATGGAATGCCCCTGATGTTGTATCTACCAATCCTCAAAAGATCCTTTACTATAAGAATAAATAAGAACAAAAGGAGCATGAGGGTAATTATATAAGACAATCCTAACTTGTGCTATAGAAATGTAAGGAGTCTCATCCCATCAGCAATATTACAAATTCACAGTGTGGTCACAGCATTACTTCCTGTGCAGGAATCTCATGTTACAGCTTTCTCTGGTAAGGGTCTCAAGGTGCTGCTCATTTTATCAACCTCGGAAGGATGAATGGCTGAGTGGACCTCGCCGGGGATCAAACCTGCAACCCTTGGGTTGCTACAGAGCTCAGCCACAGTGTCTTAGCATGCTGAGCTATCTGTACAGGAAGCTCATTTGCTCCTTACTCATTCACTGTAATCATGGCTTTGAGAAACAACATATATTTCATAGACATTTGTGTGTTGAGAATTGGACAGTAATTTAGAATCTTATATATATATATATATATATATATATATATATATATATATATATATATATATATATATATATATATATATACAGTATATAAGTATATATATATATATATATATATATCAATATGCTCCATAAAACTCAGGACTGTTTGGTCTATACACACATCCAGATACTACATAACCTGTTAATGAACTCAATACAGCATAATAGTTTTTGACAAAATTGCTATGGTCAACATTAGCCAAAGATTAAAACCCCAATGTGTAACATAACAAAATTCTTCATTATATGTGCACTTAATATGCAGGAACACTGAAATATTATTGATGTCCATCTTTTATTTGAACCAATATTAAAAATCAGTTTTTCCAAAATAGCATTCTATAAAAAAAAATTGTTTCCAACAAGTGTTTATAGACTGTAGGTATTCATAAGAATCTGTTAACAAAAACTTTAAACTCATAACAATAAAACTGTATTTAGATTTTGCATATCTATGTTGAACAACCATCTGGGCAATAAAGCCAAGATAGTGCCATATTCATTGTTCTGTATTTGCAATGCATACCTGTATATTAGGGATAGAAAATATTAAGGAGATAGGTTATCATAGATATACCAACTGTTAAAGTAAAAATTTGGTAAGGTTGTAAATCACACTTTTAGTTATCTAATATGGAACATATATGCAAGGACACTAATTATTAAATGTTTGAAAACAAGTATATTTAAACACTTTAAATAACATTTTCTATTTCTGTGACAGACAACTCAGCCCCCATATTTCTGATAAGCACAAAAACCACATCCTATGGTTCTTGTCTACTCACTTGTCTGACTGACAAAAAACCTTTACTATGTCTGAATGCAATCTATCAGCCAAGACAGCGATCACTGGTAAATCACAATTGCGCTCAATCGATCGCGTTTAATTCCTTATTGATCGCGTGTTACTGTTAGCGCTTTACTTGTAATCTGGCCCTTGCTCTTTTGATGGGAGATAAGGATGCAACTTACTTGTCAAGTGCCCGAGTGTCTGTTAGTAGGGTCATTAATCCGACAAAGAAACATCTCCCTTAACAGGCAACTGGGCACACGTCCCCACACCAGGGAAACAGAACATTCCATAATGTATTACAATAATAATGTTCATGGCTTAAGATAGCCATCTCAGTTTCCTTGTATGATGTATAATGATGATTTTTTTTAAACTGATTTAAAAATGTAACCAATTAAAATACCATAATGCATGATGATGCAACTTTTTACATTTTTTAGATCAGAGATTCCTTAAAACACATCTCATTAAACAAACCCAAAATCCAACAGTGGTGTGATTTCAACAAAACTTTATTGCAAAATAATCACATAAAATGTTCCACAGTCATAGAGGCAATTGTAGTTTGAAGGTATGAATATACAACAAAATTCAGTTGACTTGACCATAATCAAATACACATTGAACAACTTCAAAACACATTAAACACAAAAGTCTGACTCTGACATACAAAGCCCTCAACTGCACTGTTCCTCCCTATATCTCAGACCTTGTCTCCAGATACTCACCCTCCTGTCCCCTTTGCTCTGCTCAATACCTCCTACTCTCCTTCTCTCTTGTTACCTCCTCACATTTCCGTTTAAAGGATTTCTCCAGACTGACTCCCATCTGCTGGAACTCTCTTCCTTGCTCCACAAGACTCTCCCCTAGTTTTAAAAGCTTCAAGCACTCACTAAATACGCTATGTCACGCTCGGTCGCTGGGAAGCTACGGCGGTCCTCTCTGTGTGCTTGATTGGCAGGTAGTCTGAGCCGCCCCTTCCTGATGATGTCATTACCAGGCTTTTTATTCTGAGCTTCCTGTTTCTTCAGTGCCCGTTTGTTTGTTCCTCTTTCTGGCTCCTGTTAGGACTTCGCTGTGGAAACTCTCTAACTGCTGATTTTCTGTTGCCAAACTCTGCAAAGACTGACTATGCTGGGTTAACCCTCAAACTTCCTGATAACCTGTTGCCAATCACTGCAAGTACTGTTTATTCTGTGAATCTCTTAAACTGCATGTTAACCTGTTGCCAAACTCTGCAAGTACTGTTTATTCAGTGTAACCTTCAAACTGCTTGATATCCTGTTGCCAAACACTGCAAGTACTGTTTATTCTGTGAAACTCTCAAACGGCATGTTTACCTGTTGCCAACCTCTGCAAGTACTGTTTATTCAGTGTAAACCTTCAAACTGCTAGATATCCTTTTGCCAAACACTGCAAGTAATGTTTATTCTGTGAAACTCTCAAACTGCATGTTAACCTGTTGCCAAACTCTGCAAGTACTGTTTATTCAGTGTAAACCTTCAAACTGCTTGATATCCTGTTGCCAAACTCTGCAAGTACTGTTTATTCAGTGTAAACTCTCAAACTGCATGATAACCTGTTGCCAATCTCTGCAAGTACTGATTAATCTGTGTTAACCTTCAATCTACCTAATATCCTGTTGTCTAACTCTGCAAGTACTGACTATTCAGTATTAACCCTCAAACTGCCTGATAACCTGTTGCCAAACTCTGCAAGGACTGACTACACTGTGTTAACCCTCAAACTACCTGATATCCTGTTGTCTAACTCTGCAAGTACTGACTATTCAGTATTAACCTTCAAACTGCCTGATAACCTGTTGCCAAACTCTGCAAGGACTGACTACACAGTGTTAACCCTCAAACTGCCTGATAACAAGTTACCTACTCCTGCATTATTAACTGTTTCTTGTTTTACCCTGTTTCTTGTTTTACCAGTTCCTTACTCAGAAGTCTATTTGGCTGATATCTTGAATTACTTTGGACTCAGGCTAACTCTGCTCCATATCATGAGCACATTGTTTTTTAGAGGTTGTCGTGGGGTCACGTCCTGGATTAAACTCAGAGTGCAAGGGTGTTGTTTAAGTTCGCCCTAGCATTTGGGTCTTCTTCTGGACATTTCCTAACCTGACACTCTACTGTTCAGGGATGCATACAACCTACACTAACCTTTCCTAACTCCATTGCTATCCCCTTGAACCCCTTAGCATGTAAGCCTATGAGCCCAGCTGTTTGTAGATTGCCTTCATAAGAGCTGAATACAACAGTACAACTCTCGGCAGGGCCCTCTACCCATTTGATCCCTATAAACGTTATCTTGTATATCACCTATGTTTATAGCGCTGCTGGATCTGTTGGCTCTCTACAAATACCTGATAATAATAATAAAAATAATAACACATCTTAAATAATCCTTCAAAACAAAACTGGGCTAAAATTAAACTGCTCAAATATAAAGGGGCATGCACACATAAATCTTTAATTAATAAATAAATAAAGATCAGTGAATAGTTTATAATCCCTTTGACAATATTGATATTCCCTGTAGCATAAGAATTAAAGAAGTTTATCACACACAGATAATCACAAACTCTACAATTTTTGCTGCATTTAAATTTACCTTGATATATTACCCATGAACTAATTTTTGGTCCCAAAGGTAACAGACTTGGTGAAACAAGTTTACCAAGGGAAAATAACACACATTTACAAACTAACATCCTTAAATCATTACATTTCAAAGTTTATGCTCCCTATTAAAAACTGTCAACTAATTCTTAAAGCATCACAAACCTGGTGATATTAATTAATTGGTTGATTTTGGCCTTAGCTTAGTAGATATATGTTTACTAGGTGCTTCCTTAAAATAAATTCTCTGACCACCGTTGATCTTGAATATCCCTTAGCGAATAAACACTGTTTAAGTTTTTGTAATCCTTATTATCTGAGCATATCATTCTTATCCAAGTAAACTGGCCCTTGGCAATGCAAAGCATTGTGTGCCAGATTACATGTGGAGCGGTATTTAATGCTCCCGCGCTAAATCTGCTAGAAGTAAGTTTTTTGCACACATTGGTTATTCTATCTGAAATTTTGAGTTACATGTCCCTTTAATAAAGAAAAAAAAACACACACACACATTAGTTTAGGTTCAATAAAGTCATAGAAGTATAGGTAATGAATTCTGCACTAATTCAGCTAAGTATTTACACTAGTTATAAAATTATGTTTTAATAACTGAACACAGAAAAAGAACAAGACATTATAAACACACATATATATATATATATGTTTGTCTCTCTCCCCCTCTGTCTGTCTCTGTCCCCTCTCTCCCCCTCTGTCTTTCTCTGCCCCCTATGTCTGTCTGTCTCCCCCCTCTGTCTGTCTATCGCCCCCTGTCTGTCTCTCTCCCCCACTGTCTGTCTCTCTTTCCCACTGTCTGTCTCTGTCCCCTCTGTCTGTCTCTCCCCCCCTGTCTGTCTTTCCCCCCTCTGTCTATCTCTGTCCCCTCTGTCTGTCTCTCTCCCCCTCTGTCTGTCTCTCTCCCTCTCTGTCTGTTTCTCTCTCTCTAACCCTCTGTGTCTCTCTCCCCCTCTGTCTCTCTCTCCCCCTCTGTGTCTCTCTCTCCATCTGTCTCTCCCCCTCTATGTCTTTCTCCCCCTCTGTCTGTCTCTCTCCCTCTCTGTCTGTTTCTCTCTCTCTAACCCTCTGTGTCTCTCTCCCCCTCTGTCTCTCTCTCCCCCTCTGTGTCTCTCTCTCCATCTGTCTCTCCCCCTCTATGTCTTTCTCCCCCTCTGTCTCTCTCTCCCCCTCTGTCTCTCTCCCCCTCCGTCTCTCTCTCTCACCCTCTGTCCCTCTTCCCCTCTTGTTGAAGCTTGTTAAAAGATTTTAGGAGAATTTTATATATTGTGTTATTCTGTGTCATAAAACACTTTGTAGAATTCCATGCATACTCAGGAGGCTCACATCACAGTAGTTTCTTCTGACTTCTATACATCTATACATGGCTTAATTCTTTGTAAACAAATAATTGGGCTTTTTTAGAAGAGACTTCGGGGCTGATTTATCACAGCCCGTATTGAGGGAAATGTAACTGTTTCCGATCGACCCTTCAGACTCACAGGAAACAGGAGTTAAGAAGCATCGGTCTTAAGACCGCTGCTCCTTAACTCATACGCCACCTCTGAGGCAGCGTACAGCAATCAGTCCCCTGCTAGCGGCCGATTGGCCGCGAATCTGCAGGTTGCGACATTGCACAAGCAGTTCACCAGTACTGCTTGTGCAATGATAAATGCCAACAGCGTATGCTGTCTGCATTTATCGATATGCGCCAGACATTGATAAATCGGCCCCTATAACTCTGTGTGTTAAGGAATGATTAATCACTACCATATATGTGAATTAAAGGGGTTATTAGCATCTGTGTATATGCTTTTGCCTGAGTGCTTCTTTTTGAGTGCTTGTCTGTGTTTCTGTCTACCTTTTATTTATTTAATTATGTGGTGGTGCCATCTGGGGGCATAGCTGTATTTAAAGGGGTGGGGTCTAGATCCCCACCAATTCACCAGCCGCCACTGATATTTAGCCATGTGTACAGTATGTACAGTATGTATCTCTATGTAAAAACCCTTTGCAGTCCTTTTTTTCTAACACCTTAGACCTTAGACTTAGATATCTTTAAGCCCTAATAAATTTCAATTGCAACTTTTTTCAGATTTGTTTTTTAGATAGTGTTATTATGCGCGTAGCTGTACTTTTACATGTACTTTTAATGTCTTTTGTGCCAAGTCAAGCGTAACAGTTAACCAGAGCACTGAAGTTGCGCTATCCTGACGCGTGTCGTTTTCAATTGTGCTTGAGCAAATGCGATTACTTTTAACTTGTAATATGCGTGCTACTTCCAATGTGCACAAAGAGCAGATAAACCCCTTATTGCTCGTGCACAACTGTTAGCATGCCACTTGTAATCTAGCCCAGTGTGTATATGAGTGTAACACTTCCTTTTAATGTATTTATGTTGCGTTAGAAGCAAATGTGTTTTGTCATACCCTTTATGCAAGGTCTTCAGTCACGCTAACCGACAAGCACAAATTTAGTTTGTGCTTGAGCGAAACCATTTACTTTCAATTTGTAATATGCACGCAAGTTATCTTATCACAACCCTACCTGTAATCGAGCCCTTAAACTTTGAAATTGATATTTTATCTCATTATACTATATGAATTGGATCTTGGGGTGTCACAAACCCATATAAACTACACTTGTTCTACCACATGACCGTCAGAAAGTATACACAGTGGGCTAGATTACAAGTGGCGCCATATTTTTTTTCTCGCAATCCGCTAGAGTTAAGCTTTTTGCGCTAGTCGGGTTTCGTTGGTATTTTGATAGGGCTATTAGATTAGGTGTAATTAGTTTAAATATTTGATAAATTTTTTTTATTTTGTGTAATTTAGCGTTTTTTTTTTTTTGTAATTTAGTTAATTGTAGTTAATAAATGTAATTGATTTAATTGTAGTGTAAGGTTAGGTGTTAGTGTAACTCAGGTTAGGTTTTATTTTACAGGAAAATGTGTATTTATTTTAGCTAGGTAGTTTGTAAATAGTTAATAACTATTTACTAACTAGTCTACCTAGTTAAAATAAATACAAACTTGCCTGTGAAATAAAAATAAAACCTAAGCTAACTACAATGTAACTATTAGTTATATTGTAGCTAGCTTAGGGTTTATTTTATAGGTAAGTATTTAGTTTTAAATAGGAATTATTTAGTTATTAATAGTAGGTTTTATTTAGATTTATTTTAATTACATTAAAGTTAGTGGGTGTTAGGGTTAGGGTTAGACTTAGGGTTAGGGGTTAATAACTTTAGTATAGTGGCGGCGCAGTTGGGGGCGGCAGATTAGGGGTTAATAAATGTAGGTAGGTGGCGGCGATGTTAGGGACGGCAGATTAGGGGTTAATAAGTGTAATGTAGGTGGCGGCGAGGTCAGGGCGGCAGATTAGGGGTTAATAAGTATAATGTAGGTGTCAGCGGTGTCGGGGTGGCAGATTAGGGGTTAATAATATTTCACTAGTGTTTGCGATGCAAGAGTGCGGCGGTTTAGGGGTTAATATGTTTATTATAGTGGCGGCGATGTCCGGAGCGGCAGATTAGGGGTTAATAATTTTATTTTAGTATTTGCGATGCGGGAGGGTCTCGGTTTAGGGGTTAATAGGTAGTTTATGGGTGTTAGTGTACTTTTTAGCACTTTAGTTATGAGTTTTATGTTACAGATTTGTAGCGTAAAAACCCATAACTACTGACTTTCAGTTTACGGTATGGAACTTGACGGTATTGGCTGTACCGCTCACTTTTTGGCCGGATACATAGCTAAAATCTTTATTAAATATGAATATTGCATAAATATGTTTTATCATGTTTTCATCTACTTAATGGCAAAGTGTTTTAATGCGAGGCAGCCAAAAGAATCCACCTGGATGCAGCGTAGGCAAACCCGAAGCCTTAAAAAAAAAACACACAAAAGCCCGCACAAAATAATGGAAAAAAACACGTAACCGCCCGCAATAAATAAATAAAAAACACGTAACCACCCGCACGAAATAACAAAAAAACCTAACTGCCCACACAAAGTATTGACAAACACCTAAACCGCAAACCCCCACATCGCAAAATAATAAATGAATTAACCCCTAATCCGCAAAAAAAATAATTATACTATTAATCCTTAACCGCCAACCCCCCACATCGCAATAAACCTAATTAACCTATTGTCATGTAAAAGGTGAGATATTATTAGAAGCTATGTGCATATATTAATTAATCTATGTATGTGTAATTTCTATACGGTAAGTTATATTAAATTCTGAAATCAGAAAAAAATTTCAGACTACTGAAAATGCAAAATTACATTTCACAGAAAGAGTAACTTTATTTCAAAGGATGTTTGTTATAGCCACTGACCCCCTCGCTGCTCAAGACATCTAAGAGGGAGCAAAAGGGAAATATTTGTTTCAATTAGTGAAGTTGACGAACCCCTGCAATGAGGTAGTCAATCTACAATATTTAACTATTTTGAAGCCCAAGTGTATGCACAAAAAGCAGGTTTTCAGGTTTTTCTTGCATGCAAGAGTTAATTACACAGAACCCCAGAGTTGAATACACAGAACCCCAGACTTTGTGACTTTGTGACAGTTAGATCTTAATAACAGAAACAAGTGTTCTTTGAAAGCATGTAAGAATTTAAAGCTTGGTTTTAAAAGGAGAAGTTAGAACTTCATATGAAATGAATTGTGTAATTTTCAAATGTTCCATTTATACTCAGATCATATTAAAAATATCTGTATATGTATTGATCTGAAAAATATACCATGTTGGATGAATGTCTGCTAAATTAAATATAAATAATAGCTACATTGATGGATTTAAAATGTCTACTGATTTCAAAATGAATAACAACATTGTTTCTTTCATTTCAGACCCGTGAGAAACCAGTGTTGTCCAATGAAATGTATCATATCTTTGTTTACATGCATTCAAAATAACCTTATCAAGAGATGCACTAAATCAGAATATGAACTGAAATATTAATTAAATTCATGCTGAAAGTATTAAAGTCCTTTTAAATTCCCTCATAAAAATGTGATTTTAAATACATCTCTTAAAATATTATAAGTAGAATTGTATGGAAATATGCATCAGATAGGTATATTATGTACATTTAAGGTTATGCATAAACCTAATATCTGAGTTTATAGGAGGTGTATATATATATATATATATATATATATATATATGTTTGTAGGAATACTATAAAAGATATACTCACATTTAGTCTTGAAATACTCAGATTAAATAGTATAAAATAATCCCATATATATTAAACATATAATTTATTAATGCTGGAAATTATAGGTTTGTTTAATGAACATACTGAAGAATATCTATATTTTCTGTGGCACTTTGATGGTGAAACAGTTTTTCTGTGTCTGCTGCACCGTAATGGACTAAAACTGGTATGACAGCCAAACAAATTGACTGTTAAAACCCATATATTCCCAGTAAACCAATGAGAGGTTCAGCTCCGAAGGGCATATCAGAGACAAGCTTCGATAAGTATGTATCTGAATATTCACCAATGATTACAAAATAGAGGCGGGCTTATCACTTGATAAAAGCTCATGCAATAGGAGAGAAGGGGTCTTTTGCTGGAATTTTGACTGACTCACAACTGCTGCCTTTAGAACACAGTCTCTATAGAAAACAAAATTGGGCCTAAACCTTTTATTCTCTGAATTGCATATACCTTTTTCATATGATGGTGAACGGATTTATCTGAAAAAGCTGAAAATTCTCATACTGGCTTATGTGGTAATGTATATGGTGATAATTTAATATTTTAAAGCAAATACATTCACTGTTGCTACAGTTTAATTGAAGCTAGTGATTTAAAGAGGTACTTTGTATTTTAAATCTATGTTTCACAGTCGGGTGTAGTTTTATAATAATCATATTGATGCTAAGTAATTTTATTTGCTAGAAAGGATTTTACATCCCATATTTATAAGTCAGTTTTACTATTGTGAAATTTCATATAAATTGGTTATTGTAGTTAAATCTCTCTGGTGTTTTTAAGTATTTGTAGCTATTGTGATATATTTTAAAATTAGTTTTGTTGTGGCTAAATAAGAGGTTATTTCAGCTCAGATTAATTGGCATATAAATTGGCTGTTGTATTAACAATACACAATTTCTAGTGGTTTAATTGGAATTATATGGAATCATTTGTGGTATTGTAATAAGGGTGTATAATTGATTCATAATCTAGTTTCTACATAAATATAATTCAAGGTGTCTATATGGATAACTAATCTAGAACTAAGGAATAAATATTGATTTTTAATAAACATATTGTTACGTATATACATTGTTATCGGTTGGCAACTGCTGAGATAATTACTCCAACATTTTGCTGGAGATTACCACTGATATAATAATAAATGATATTGTAATCTAGCATATAATAACACTATTAACCCCTGAACCACCAATCTCCGGCATCGCAATAAACTTAATTAACCTATTAACCCCCAAACCACCAAAAAACACACATCGCAATAAACCTAATTAACCTATTAACCCCTAAACTGCCAAACCCCCACATCGCAATAAACCTAATTAACCTATTAATCTCTAAACCACCAAACCCCCCACAAACCAAATAACTAATTTAATTATTAAGTCCCCTAACCTAACATCCCCTAAATTAACCCCATTACTAAGTTACAATTATAATAATAATAAAACCTAACATTAAATTACAAAAAAAAATCTAAAATTACAAAACATAATAAACTCTAAAATTACAAAAAAAATAAACAAAACAAAAAATTAAACCTATTCCCTATGAAAATAAAAAAGCACCCCCAAAATAAAAACACCCTCTAAACTAAACTACCAATAGCCCTTAAAAAGGGCCTTTTGTAGGGCATTGCCATAAATTAAACAGCTCTTTTACATTTAAAAAATACTAAGGGCTCGATGATTGAAAGCTCTCTGGGCTGGCGAGATTATTAAAGAATGCTCGCCAGTCCTTCTATTTTTCTGTTAGAATGATCTAAAGCCACTTTTTTACCCTGAAAACAGGGTTTCTCGCTAAGGGGCGTATATTGCATTTTCATATGAAATGTGCACAATAACATTTGTATTTTAACCCCTTAACGACCGAGGACGTGCAGGGTACGTCCTCTAAAAAAATACCCTTAACGACCAAGGACGTACCCTGCACGTCCTCGGTGTGGAAAGCAGCTGGAAGCGATCCTGCTCGCTTCCAGCTGCTTTCCGGTTATTGCAGTAATGCCTCGATATCGAGGCATCCTGCAATAACCCTTAGTAGCCATCCGATGCAGAGAGGGCCACTCTGTGGCCCTCTCTGCACCGGATATCTATGGCTTCCATCGTTGGTGGGTGGGAGCGTGTGTGGGAGGCGGGTGGCGGCCATCGATGGCCCAGATTATGTGGAGGGGGGCGGGATCATGGGCGGGGATGCCCGGACACGCGCACGGACGCGCGCACGTGCACGGGGAGGCGGGGGCGGGCGCGTGCATGGGGAGGGAGCGGGAGGGACCCGCTACACTACAGAAAACAATATAAGTAAAAATGTAAAAAAAAGGGAAAAAAGGTCATCAGTGAATGTTGGGTGCTCTGTGGAGGGAGGGAAGCTACACTACAGAAAAAAAACGGGTGAAAAAAAAAATAAAACCATTTTTTTTCTCCAAACTGGGTACTGGCAGACAGCTGCCAGTACCCAAGATGGCCCCCAGTAAGGCAGAGGGGGAGGGTTAGAGAGCTGTTGGGGGGGGATCAGGGAGGTTGGGGGCTATGGGGAGATTCTACAAAGCAGCATATGTAAATATGCCCCAAAAAAAAGAAAAGAAAAAAAATACCTTTTATTTTAGTACTGGCAGACTTTCTGCCAGTACTTAAGATGGCGGGGACATTTGTGGGGTGGGGGAGGGAAGGAAGCTGTTTGGGAGGGATCAGGGGGTGTGATGTGTCAGGTGGGAAGCTGATCTCTACTTTAAAGCTAAAATTAACCCTGCAAACTACCTAATTAACCTCTTCACTGCTAGCCATAATACATGTGTGATGCGCAGCAGCATTTAGCGGCCTTCTAATTACCAAAAAGCAACGCCAAAGTCATATATGTCTGCTATTTCTGAACAAAGGGGATCCCAGAGAAGCATTTACAACCATTTGTGCCATAATTGCACAAGCTGTTTGTAAATAATTTCAGTGAGAAACCTAAAATTGTGAAAAAATTAAAGTTTTTTTTTATTTGATCGCATTTGCCGGTGAAATGGTGGCATGAAATATACCAAAATGGGCCTAGATCAATACTTGGGGTTCTCTACTACACTACACTAAAGCTAAAATTAACCCTAAAAGCTCCCTACATGCTCCCTAATTAACCCCTTCACTGCTGGGCATAATACACGTGTGGTGCGCAGTGGCATTTAGCAGTTTTCTAATTATCAAAAAGCAAAGCCAAAGCCATATATCTCTGCTATTTATGAACAAAGGGGATCCAAGAGAAGCATTTACAACCATTTATTTCATAATTGCATAAGTTGTTTGTAAATAATTTCAGTGAGAAACTTTAAGTTTGTGAAAAAATTTGTGAGAAAGTGAACAATTTTTTTTATTTGATCGCATTTGGCGGTGAAATGGTGGCATGAAATATACTAAAATGGGCCTAGATCAATACTTTGGGATGTCTTCTAAAAAAAAATATATACATGTCAATGGATATTCAGGTATTCCTGAAAGATATCAGTGTCCCAACGTAACTAGCGCTAATTTTGAATAAAAAGTGGTTTGGAAATAGCAACGTGCTACTTGTATTTATGGCCCTATAACTTGCAAAAAAAGCAAAGAACATGTTAACATTGGGTATTTCTAAACTCAGGACAAAATTTAGAAACTATTTAGCATGGGTGTTTTTTGGCGGTTGTAGATGTGTAACAGATTTTGGGGGTCAAAGTTAGAAAAGGTGTGTTTTTTTCCATTTTTTCCTCATATTTTATAAAAAATTTTATAGTAAATTATAAGATATGATGAAAATAATGGTATTTTTAGAAAGTCTATTTAATGGCGAGAAAAACGGTATATAATATGTGTGGGTAGAGTAAATGAGTAAGAGGAAAATTACAGCTAAACACAAACACAGCAAAAATGTAAAAATAGCCTTAGTCCCAAACGGACAGAAAATGGAAAAGTGCTGTGGTCATTAAGGGGTTAAACATCATACAAAACAAATATTTGAAACATTCACACAAAAATAAGCAGAGAAAAATTGTATTGTTAAGGTGCATCAAACATTGTAACAAAATTCTTCACCAAAAATCGTATGTTAACAAAAAAGTTAAATTTGTATGTAATTTACACAGGAATAAATCAAATTAAATATGCACAGCGTAAATAGTAATTGTAGTAGTATTGTGGCTCTCTTCCTACCTATCAAACCGTACCTTCAGTGTAGCCTTCGCTGGGGCCTCCTCTGCCCTGTCACCACTTTCTGTCGGAGTACCGCAAGGCTCTGTCCTCGGTCCCCTTCTCTTCTCAATCTATACGTCATCACTAGGTTCCCTAATTAAGTCCCACGGTTTCCAATATCATTTGTATGCCGATGACACCCAAATCTACTTCTCTGCACCAGACCTATCTCCTTCCTTGCTAACTCGTGTCACTAATTGTCTTTCTCACATCTCTTCCTGGATGTCCTCTCACTACCTCAAGCTAAATCTCTCCAAAACTGAGCTCCTCATTTTCCCCCTTCTTCCAAAATCTCCACCCCCAATATCTCTATAACTGTCGACAACTCCATCATTACCCCTACCCCGCATGCCCGATGTCTCGGGGTCACATTTGACTCAGATCTTTCCTTCACTCCTCACATTCAATCCTTGGCTACAGCCTGCCGCTTCCACCTTAAAAACATCTCTAAAATTAGACACTTCCTTACACAAGACACAACTAAGATTTTAATCCACTCTCTCATTCTTTCCCGCCTTGATTACTGCAACTCTGTCCTCTCTTGTCTCCCCACCTGCCGCCTAGCTCCTTTACAATCCATAATGAATGCCTCTGCCAGACTCATCTTCCTTACACGTCGCTCTTCATCTGCTGCACCTCTCTGCCAATCCCTTCACTGGCTTCCTCTTGCCTCTAGGATCAAATACAAAACTCTCACTCTGACATACAAAGCCCTCAACTGCACTGCTCCCCCCTACATCTCAGACCTTGTCTCCAGATACTCTCCCTCACGTCCCCTTCGCTCTGCTCATGACCTCCTACTCTCCTCCTCTCTTGTCACCTCATCACACTCCCGTTTACAGGATTTCTCCAGACTGGCTCCCATCTTTAGGAACTCTCTGCCTCACTCCACAAGACTCTCTTCTAGTTTTAAAAGCTTCAAGTGCTCCCTAAAGACTCTACTGTTCAGGAATGCATACAACCTACACTAACCTTTTCATAATACCAGTTCCTCTCCTCCATTGCTATCCCCTCAACCCCCTTAGCATGTAAGCCTAAAAGTCCAGCTGTTTGTAGATCACCTTCTTAAGAGCTGACTACAACAGTGCAACTCTTGGCAGGGCCCTCTACCCATTTGATACCTATAATTGTTTTGTTGTACTCCCCCTTTGTTTATACTGCTGCGGAATCTGTTGGCGCTCTACAAATAACCGATAATAATAATAAAAAATAATATGCAAAAATCACACAGAAATTTGAACTTATAAATACAAAATGCAAAGTGTAATTATAGTTTTTTTCGTAAAATGGGCTGAACATGAGAGCTGCATGTGCGTATATGAAAATGTCTCTCTAATCCCAGCATAATTCTATAAAGATTTTCGCACTGCAGATCTCACAATTTTTTCTCGGCAACTGAAATGTGGCAAGCTTTTCTCAAAACAATACGAACACTTATAACCAAATAGAAAAAAAATGCATACTAAAATATTGGCGAATGTAAGATGCTATAAGCAGAAAGCAGCGTAATGTGAGTTATATTGGCTGCAGCATTTTAATTTCAAAGTGCTTCCCCTGCTCCCTGCTAACTTTGCAATAAGGAGCGAAGTTTCCCTAACCAGCGAGCTCCAATACTTTAAATAGGAGCCATCTCGCCACTCACAGGGACTGCCCCTTTTTTACGATCATTGCACCGGGTGAGCCCTGCGAGAGTCGGCGAGAAAAAGTAGGATTTAGCTGTCGAAGATTATATCATCGAGCCCTAAGTCCCCCCTAACAGTAAACCCCCCCAATAAAAAAAACTAACACTAATAAAACTATACTACCCATGGCCCCTAAAGGGGCATTTGTATGGGCATTGTCCTTAAAACGGCAATCAGCTTTTTTACATCCCAATAAATTCCTAAAATTAAAAATTAAAAAAAAATAAAATCCTAAAACTAAGCCCCAAATAGGTACTCATCATTCCTGAAGTCGGGCGGTGTCAGGGTTTTTTCCCTGTTTTGTTTGCCATGTGCTGCTGGCAGCCATTTTACTCACCTCTCTTGCTGACTATGGTGCATTGTGGGGGATGCTGCTCATTTCCTGCACTTCCTTTTATGGCCAGACTGGTGGGCATCATCTGTGTGAGACAGAATGCAGTCTCAGAATTGTGATGTCGTCACTTATTATTTAAAGGGCCTCTGTTCAGTATGCTTTGCCTTTGCGTTGTCTCAGACCTGTTTGTGAGAGTTCCTGTGTATTACCTGGCTGTCTGACGTCCTTCCTGGTTCCTGATCCCTGGCTTGTTCCTGACTCTGCTGTTTTCCTTGTTCCTGATTACGGCTCGTCTGACTATTCGGTTTGGCTCCTGACTCGGCTCGCCTGACTACCAGCTCTGGTTTTGACTCCTGGCTTGTTATTTGACTTGTGGACTTTTTATTATTATTTTTTTATTAATAAAGGTGTGATTATTTTTGCACTTCTCGTCTCAGTCTGATTCCTGGCACCCTGACAGGTGGAGAAGGTTCCAGGCGACTCCGAAGGTGTCACAGAGCGGAGGTGCGGAGCTGGCTTCCCCCATGCACGGATCCTCAGCAATATTTTTTTTAAAATAATTTTTATTAGACAGTGTCAATATGAGTGTAAGTGTACTTAGCAATGCATTTTTGAAGTGTTTTGTACAACTTTTTTGTTTCAGAGAACAGTTAACCACAGCTCTGAGATTGCAGTAAGGATTTCGCTCAACTTGTAATATCAGTGCAATTAAAAAGGCTTGCGAAAAGACGATATCTCTTGCGCAAAACAGTTTGCACCTCACTTGTAATCTAGCCCAGTGTGTCCAAAGGTAAAGTGGTTGGGAACAATTTGCTTAAATAAAATAATCAAAAACAATGTGCTAAAGTGTAAAGCATTTATGAAATGTCCGTATAAACACGTTTATATCTAGAGCTTGATGTGAAGTATGTGAGTATTATACATACCACCTTTTTGTCTGAATACACAAAAGTATTACACCATTGCAAGGTATGTTTCTTTTTGAGGTACAATCCACGTAGTTTAACAACCATCCCTTCACTTGGAACAAATTTTTACTGACATTTCATATATCCTTCATGCACTAGCACATTGTTTTTAATTTTTTAATTTACTGTGTTTTTTACGTTTATATTTTGTTTGCTTGTTTTAAATAAAATATACATGAATTGTTCAACCTATGCCTTGTTTTTGTACAAATATTATTATTATTATTATTATTATTATTATTATTATTATTATTATTGGTTTACCTAATCACCAACCCAAAGGCGCATTTGGAATATATAACTTCAAAATAGTATAAAAACAGCATAATGTTAAAGATATAATTACACAGTAATTTAAAGCAAATGGCAAATATACAACATTGTTTTTGAACCAATTTGCAATCAAATTTCTCTAAACTTTGATATAAAAAAAACTTGATTATATGCATTTTCTCACATCTTATGCATGAAGTTGGTTACTATGACAACTGAAAGGAAAATACCTGTAATTCAGCGTAAGGCGTATTGGACACATAATGGAAAGCATTAGGCATTTTAAAACGTTTAAGTTTTATTCTGTTTTATGTTAAACAAAAACAAAAACTCAGCCTTACTAATGAAATGCATTTTATTATCTTCTCATTTTATAATTGTTATTTAAAATTAATTAAATTCACCTACCAAGTATATCTTCATTTAGTTTTGTTTTTCTTTCTTTCAGCCTCAAAGTGTAAACAAAAGCAATTCGCAATGTGAAATTTATAAAAACATTACAACTACACAAAAAACAAATTTCCTGTGTACACAATGTACTAAACCCTTGTGTATACCGCCTGTTTCAACTGTTGGTGTCAAGTCAAATTTCTAAAGTTCTTTTAGCTGGCTTTCTTTAGAGCAGAGATATACAACTAGTAGCCATCTGCAACATTTTTTTGCATCCCTTGGAATAAAAAACAAAAAATTAGATAAACTGCATCTCAATATGAAGTATACATATAAAGGGGCCAATTTATCATTGCTTTAACTGATAATATGCTGGAATTCCACGTCAAATTAAACGCAAAGTTGATCCGCCATAGTTAACAAAGCATCAAGATCGTCAAATGTTGAAATGTGTCGTAATATACGCTCCTGCGATATTAATCCGATGCAGATCGATGCTTGTGTTATTCGAGCGGAATACTGATCATCCGCCATCACATTCGATTCTATTTGACCCTCTTGCCAATTCATCTAACATTCAACAGGTACACTCGCGGCTATTCCGACACAGCGTACCTATCGTTCAAACCACCACCCTTGAGGCAGTGAATGCAATAAAAATCAATGGGAGTCTGAAAACACAGAAAGGTTATGTTCAATGCTGCAAGACAATGAAGCATATTAGATAACAAAAGTAAATTAGAAACTTTATTGAAATCGTATACTCTTTCTAAATCATAAGACAAAATATGGGTTTCATGTCCTTTTAAGTTGATTTTATTTAGCCCTTATTACTAAATAAAATCAAGTAGGGAGATGTCACCCTACTATGGATTATGTTACATATTTGTCTCTCATTACAAAGCAAGGGGACAATAGTATTGCTTCAAATTTGGTGCAAAGTATTGCTTCAAATTTGGTGCACTAGTAGATATAGCAATAAAAATGAAATAAATACTTTACATAATATAGCTAACCTCCTTTTTTGGATAAATCTATTTGAACCATGTTTAACGCATGTAATACAAGTCCCACTCTCCACTTGTTGCAACGTTTTTCGCACCAAATTTGATGCAATACTCAAACTCCTAAACAACCCACAAACTAGTAAAGTTTTCCACAACTTCTTATTGTTAAATGCATAATCACGTGATTAATGAAATCAGCCAATCTGATTGAAATATACATTTTCTGCTATAACTAACAAATCAAATTGCTCTATACTTGAGTCATTGATCACTCATCAGAACTTGTAAATACCATTTGTTACATTGTGTATTACACTTTGAAAGTATGTAGATGTGAAATTAGTATTAAAGATAAACATTGATGATGACGTTAGGCCACACAGTGTAATATGTTTGAAAATGATTTTAATAATCGAATGATGTTTGATTCAATATAATCTTAAGCTGATAGCTCAAAGGTATAGTCTACTTAAAATTAAACTGTCATGAATCAAATACAGCAGAAATTAAAATCACCTCTTTAATGTCATGCTATTTTCAGTGTTTTTCTTCCTTCTTTTGAATTTCATTTTCATTAAGAAATGTCATCTTATGTGCCAGCCCATTATTTAACACCTGTGTAGGGGTGCTGTTTAAAACTAGACTGCAATCAGCAAGGGTTACACAGGTGCAGAGAGAACACTGGTCCAGCTCTTAAAATATCTATTGATTGCAAATAAATACATATGATACCCTGATTACATTATATTCGCAATTATTCTTGCTCAGAATAATAATATATTTACACTATATACATATAGTGGTATAAATATAACACATAAATATGAAAGACAACATTGTTTAGAACACAAAAAGGAATTTAGGGACATGTAAATATGTTTGCAAAAGATTTCTGACATAACACATATATATATACAAGTATGTGCAAAGATATATGTACAAATTCTAGCATTAATAATCATTTTAAAAAAAAGAAAAAAAATATGAGATAGGCATATCATAATTTATAGAAATACACATTAATTTATGTGAAAATATCATATATCAGATTGTTTGTATAACAAATAAATAGAAAAATAACTTTCTATGAGATATTATTGTTTGTTCAGGTATAAATCTAGTTATTTCTTAGACATTAACAGATGAAAAATAAAAGATTAGCTTTAGAGAAATGTGTTTGTTCATGGACAGTAATGAAATGGTATAAATAAAGTTGGAAAAAAAGAATATCCACAACATCGATGACTCTTATTTATCAACAGTCCGATGCTCATTGCGCTGTACCTGACGCGCGTGTTTTTGACAGACTTTTTATTAAATAAGGCCGTCGTATGTAGATTCGAGTCTGCGATGTCTGGAGAGTGTATTGACTCCTTGGAATGTGCCAAGAATGACGCTTTGATAAATCAACCCCATAGTATAAATATGCACTTTACAATGATTGTGTCACCTGTTCATAGGGAATGTAATGATTCTGTTCAAAGACAGGAGAAGAGTTCAAACATAAATTCTACGCTAACTGTAGAACCACTTTTGTGGTTTATCTCCTTGAATGCAAACACTGTAACCTGCAATATACAGGTCAGACGAGCAGGGAACTGAGGTCACGAGTTAGAGAACATGTTAGGGACACCAAGGAATATGTAAAAGAATCAGCGATAGCTAGGCATTTTAATCTGGTACATATGACTAATATTTTTGATATGAGGGTTCAGGTAATAGATTGTGTCATGTTTCCACCTGGGGGGGGGGGGTGATAGGAGTAGGCTGTTGCTGAAGCAAGAATTGTATTGGATATACAAATTGAGAACTATAACCCCCCTAGGTTTAAACCGTGAATGGGACATGATCTATTTTGTAGAAAGATTAATTTGATTTATTTAATTTTTCTTTTTCCATTTCTATGTTAATATATTAAGTAGTTTATCTATCCCCTATATGGGCTATTATATCTGTCCATTAGATGGGTTATTGTATCTATCCCCTACATGGGTTTTTGTATCTATCCCCTATATGGGCTTTTGTATCTATCCCCTTTATGGGCTTTTGTTTTTGTTTATGTTATATATATATTCTTTTATTGGATATTTTGTGTTTGATGTCCTATAATTAATATACCAAGACACTTGACTAACATGCATTACTTGTACACCTTCAGTGATAAATTTAACATAAATAAGTCCTTCTACTAATTTTGTTATATAGCAAGTTTTGTTATATAACAGTTTGTTTAAAATGGGGATTACAGATCAGATTGAGGATGGGGATACATTTTCAACCCACTTTATAGCTATTCAAAGAGTGTTCTAAATTTATTAGATTTATAGAATATATGAGAACTATGTTTGCTCTGTAATTACAATTAGGACAATGCAATCTAATTTTGTTCTTATTTAAAGTTGTTTGTTTATTTGTTTGTTCTTTCTTCCACACGTCATACATAGAGTTTGTAATTAGGTAGATTTTGATATATATGTCTGTTTTAACACTATTGCAGTTTTTAATGTATAATTATTTTCAGGTGTTCTGTGCCTTTAAATAGGCTATGAACACTGAACAAACTCACCCTATGATTAAGTGCTCAACTGAGCATGAAACTAGTCAGGGAGTTTGTGTGCCCTGTACTGCCTATATTTTATATGATTAAATAAAGGTTTCAAGTTTTTAACTTTTTTTGCCAGCCCTGTCCTCACTCTTTATTGAGCAGCTGCCTGCCTTCTTTGAACTGTGTTTACTTTTGGCTACACCGGCCGTTTATTTGGCAGCTTGCACCCCTGCAGCCTGATCACGTTGGTTTGCTCTTTCCTCCCCGGACTAGGCAGTCACTTCCGCGTCTGCAGCAGCTTGAATCTTGGGAAGTCAATGTAATGATTCTCCTTTCTCTTTTACAGATGTGTTGGAAGAACAAAAATAAGTAATTCGCTTATAGTAAGATAGTAATCCTGTAGAAAAGACTTTTACATATGAGTTGTTTAGTCATTGCTCTAACCATACGTTTTTACTTTTAAATTTAATTAGGGGACAGCCTGTTTCTGCAGAAAGTATGCTGTCCATACTAAGCTATAGCTATTGGCAGAACATCTGACCACTTTAGCATGGCTTCTTGGATTATTTTAGGCAATTTAGTCTTTAGTGCACTGCTGATTCTTTCAACTAGTCCTGCAGATTGTAGATGGTGTGAGCAATAGAAGTGATGTTTCGTACCTAATACTTTGATGACCTGCTAAATCAGTTATCTAGGGAAGTGTTTGCATCTCTCACTGTTTATAGAAAATTGGACACCAACAAGAGGGATGGACTACCTAAAAAGTTACTTTGCCAAAGAAGAGGTATCATCTTTGGTAAAAGGTTAGGCCTCTGGCCATTTGCTGACGTCACAACTCTTAAGAATGTATTGGCATGTGTATGGCGTCATACTGAATATTGTGGAAAGGACCATAAGGAAGAGTGGAGCTGCTATTAATTATTTTGCCTATGTTTCCTACAACAAGAAAAACAAGAGGATTGCTCTGTTACTAATTTGAGATTATTTTTTATTGATATGAACTGATAAGAAGCCCAAATTAAACAAATTAAAATATAACAGTATAACTCTTAGGGCCTGATGATAAAAGATTCTCCTGTTTGGAGTGAATTTGTAGTGCAGACTTCACAGGGGCTGAACTCACTGAATGATCAAAGAAAAATTGTGGAGCCTGGAGAGATAAGAGATGCCTCCCATTAAGCTCTCCACTCAGATGAGATAATCTACAGTACCTTGCCAAATTATTAGACCTATGCTTAAAAATTAATGATTTTTTTAGTATTTTAGTTTTGGTTATGATAACATAGTATAAATGCAATTGTTATCAAGAGTTTTTAAATATTTACATATAGGGTGTCTTGAGAAATAAAAAATAAAAAAATAGTTTGCTTACAAAATATTTATTATAACAATATAAAAGTAGTTTAATAGAAAATCAATATTTGGCATGCACACCCTTAGAGACCAGTAATGCCTATTTATGACGAGGCATATTGTTTATATAGTTTGCTATGTTCATTTTTATCATTGGGTTATTATTATTACTACTTTCACTTATTTGTATAGCACCACAATATTCTGTAGCATTGGGGACCAAGATATGGGTATACAAAGACAGGATTTATGATAAGATACAAAAACATAACCGACTAAACAAATCTAGTGAAAGAGGAAGAAGGCCCTGATTCAGAGAGTTTACAGACTACAGATTGAGGATGCAGAGACATAAGGTTTGGGGTAGCTTGTCACATGGATTGTAGTTGCAGCAGTGAGTCGAGGCAGTTGAAGAAATATTTTGGTTAGAATTCAAAACAGAGGGGAGCTGGTAAGCCTCTCTGAATAGGTTTGTTTTCAAGGAGCTTCTGAAGCTATACAAGGTTTGGGTATCGTTAGCAATCTGGCTTCCGTCCCCAACAATCAACTGAGACTGCCCTCACCATGGTTACTAATGACCTCCTTTCTGCTAAAAACAAAGGCTACCACTCTATACTCATCTTACTTGACCTCTCTGCTGCCTTTGACACTGTTGACCATCCCCTTCTCCTACTGTCAGACTCTGTACGAATTGCTAAGAGTATGAAAATAAAATCATACAATGAGGTTAGGAACCGCAGCTGCTGAGACTTCAACTATCTGCTTTAAAAAAGGGTGAAATGTAGCAGGTAGAGATACTGTTGTATGACATGAACTACCACCAGTGATAGTGTCAAACAACAGATAAATCTGTTGGCAGTAATTTTAATATCAGGGGTGTGAGTGAGCGGACACTATTGCTACTCCATGTGTTAGGAAACACTGAAAATATGTAGCAGAGTGCCTCAGACTATAACCCATAAAAATATATGTTTATAGCTATCATAAACAAAACATGAACTTATGTAGAGGAGTTAACACAGTTGTACAACCATAATTTGTGAGTATTAGTTTGATATTATAATCATAGGTGAAAAATGGCAAGCTTGTAAAAGGTATAATAATAGGTGAGGCAGTGCACTAACGTAGTGAAATTAGGACAACCTTCAGGTTACTGAATATAAGGTACCTGTAGTGGGGGTAACCCCTAAGTGTGCCCAGAGTAGATCCAGATAGAAGAGATAGCTGCACAGGCTGCTGAGGGTCCGGTATAGTTGAAGCTCCGTTTCTCCGTGGTCAGCGTGTGACGTCACCGCAGAGTGATCCGATGAAGATCCGGTCCTAGAATTAACAGACTGTGGCAGTTGGATAGGAAGTCAGTAGGAGTTAGCGTAGGCTCAGGATAATACCGGTAAGCTACCAGAAGGTGGCAGATGGTTAATAACAAGCAATAGGAAGAGTAGGTAGCTGTTATTTATAGGCAAGTTGCAAAAGGAGTGTTTTATTTATGTTTAAATATTTTTATTAAGTTTTTTCCAACATGAATATAACAACAAGTGAACTGTTACATATTGCAAGTACATCAAAACCCCAGTAAGTGGGGGGTAGCTTGTATCACATGTTCATATGAATGCCTCAATATAACGTAGAAAAAGGGAAAGACAAAAAATGAAAAAATAAAATAAAAAGAAGGAATGGGAAAGGGAAGGGAGTTGCCCTGAGGTTTCAAAAAAGGTTAAAATTAAATAACATATGGGCAGGATTGGACACATATCTTTAAAAATAAAGAGATATAGACAAAAAAAAATAATAAAGAAAATAAAAATAGACTTCAAAAGTAGTAGGGGGGGGGGGAACAGGTTTTGTACTCACATCAAAGTAATATGCAACACTATCATGTATCTCATTTTGCAAAAAAAAGAAGCATTTAGAAATTATTCTGTAGAAGCTACTTAGTTCCTCTCGAGCCAACACACCGCTGCTATTGTATATATGTTTTCTATCGATCCAACACCCAAATCAGGCCTCCACACTATATAGTGGTTAAGTGGTAGTGGAGTTATTCAGGACCCAATAGAACCACACCTTCTCAAATGACTCTCTGGTATTCATGATACATGAGGCAGATTCGTACATTCTAAACATGTTATTTATTTTATTCCTCACCTCCATCCATGTTGGTACCCCCGTTTTCCAGTAGTATGCTATTGCTATTCTTGTGGTTGTGCATAAAATTCTAATAAAGGCATTGATTTCTTTATTATATTTTTTAAAACCTGTGTGTAATAAAGCTTGAGAAATATCAGGCTCCATCTCTTCCCCTAGGATCGAGCTAAGTAGAGTGGAAAGGGAATGCCATATCTGTTTTACTCCATCACAGTCCCACCACATATGTCTAAAGGTGCCTATATTCCCAAATCCCCCGTAGCATAGATTGGACGCCGCCTGTGACATGTGAGAGGTAACATTTGGTGTTAGATACCAGCAAAATGCAATCTTGAGGGTATTTTAACGTAAATCTGCACTGATCAACCCTCTTCCCATGGAGCTAAATATATTCTCCCATGTATGTCTATCATAAGTAACATTAATGTCATCTTCCCACCTGCGCATCAGAGTTGTTTTAGGGGCATTGTGGTCTTTATGTATAGCAATATATAGTATAGAAATTGTATGTTTAGGTCTAGAGGTTTGTGAGTATATACTTTCCAGCGTTGTGGGGGAAGAGGCCCTAGCACTGCCCATGTATTTACGAATGGAAGTGGACAACTGTAGATATTGAAACCACCTTATCTTCATCGGGGTCAGTTTATCTTGAATCTGAGTGTAGGTCATCAGTGTGTTATTAAGTAAGGCGTCCGCCACCCTATAGAGCCCTTTATTGGCCCATTTATCTATAGAGGTATGAAGCTCTTGAGGCATAATTTTCCTGAGTGGAATCATCACTGATCTCGGAGGTAGTATGTTGTGGTGGTCTGCTATCCATTTTTTAACTTGTTTGGTGGATGCATAAATTGGTGATCTAAATATATGTGTATTGTTTGTTTGGTCATTCCATAACACGTCGTCTGCATGTGGTAGTCCCTCTATCCCTGCTTCTATTTTGGGCCAGATAATGTCCTCTAGTCTCCTCCCCATTAGAGTTGTTTGTGAAATTCTGGCTGCCTTGTAGTAGTCAATTAGGTTTGGGACACCCACCCCCCCTAAAGTTTTATGTTGTGTCAAAACCACTGAAGGGATTCTTGCTTTTTTGCTACCCCTAACATAGGCTATTAGTTCCTTTTGTAATGTAGATAGTTCCAGAATCGGAATTGGTATAGGTAGTGTGCGGAATAGGTAAAGTAAATGTGGGAAAACATTCATTTTGACTGCGGAAAGTCGGCCATACCAAGAAAAGGAATGTCTTTTCCAACTCTGGAGGTCTTTTCTTATAGTTTTAAATAACGGCGTGTAATTATATTTATATAGTTGGTGATATTGAGCTGACAGCTGGATCCCCAGGTATCTAAGTGAGTGTTTCACCCATTTAAACTCAAAATTAAGCTCTATGATTTTCTTTGTATGGGGGGGTAAAGCTATTGGTAAAGCCTCACATTTCTCAAGATTGATTTTATATCCCGATATCTGTGAAAATTTATCAAGAAGGTTGTATAAATTCGGGAGAGACAACAGGGGTTTCGTAACTGTAACCAAAATATCATCCGCAAAGAGGGTGAGCTTGTATTCATGGTTAGCTATTGTGGCGCCTGTAATGTCTGGAGACAGTCTTATTCTAGCTGCTAGGGGATCTATGCAGAGAGCAAATATCAGGGGAGACAGAGGGCACCCCTGTCTTGTCCCATTCCTTATGGGAAAAGGCCTAGACCTATATCCTGCCGATACTACCTGTGCAGTGGGACTAGAATAAATCGCTTGGATTGCTTTAATAAAGGGACCATCAAACCCCATATGCCGCAGTACCATCAACATGTAGCCCCAATCTACTCTATCAAACGCCTTCTCCGCATCCAAAGACAGGAGCAGAGAAGGCGTTTCCTCTCTTCTCAGATGTTCTATGATATTTATCATTCTTCTTATGTTATCCGGGGCCTCTCTATTTGCTACAAAACCCACCTGGTCCGGATGGACAAGTGAGGGTAATATAGTTTTTAAGCGATTGGCCAATATTTTGGTGAATATCTTTAGATCCTGGTTTATGAGCGATATAGAGCGATAACTGGCGCAAAGTTTGGGATTTTTCCCTGCTTTAGGAATGACCACGATTTTAGCCCCTAGTAATTCCTGCGGTATTTCCCGGCCCTCTAAAAAATGATTACAAAATGTTGTGAGATGAGCCAATAGTGTTGTACGAAATAACTTATAATAATCTCCCGGGAAGCCGTCTGGTTCCGCTGCCTTTCCCACTTTCAATTCTTTTATAACCTGTATAACCTCTATTGCAGATACGGGGGCATTTAGGATATTTTTATCTTCGTCTGCGATAACTGAGAGATGTGCGTCAATTAAAAAGTTATGTGTGTCTTTTTCAATGGCTGGTGAGTGTTCTGTTTTGTGTCCATCATAAAGTTGGCCATAGTATCTTGCAAACTCATCTACTATCTCTTGGGGAGATGCTGTTGTTTCTCCATTAGCTAACTGTAAAGAGGGAATAGCCATGACCCTATTTCTCTCCTGTAATTTATATGCCAGATATCTGTCTGGTTTATTGGCAAATATGAAATATTGAACTTTTAGTTTGTGTGGTGTTTTAGTTGCATTGGTAGTCAGTAAGTTAGCTAATGTGGTTCTTTTTGTCTGTAAGGTTCTCAAAGTGGTCTCATTCTGTGTAAGTCTGTGTGACTTCTCTAAGGTGGCTATCTCTTGGTGGAGTGTAGATATCTGTTTTCGAAGTTGTCTGATATGTGCTGCTGTCATGTCTCCAGGTACATAAAAAATAGATTTGTAGCTTTTTCCAATATTTAACAAATATAGCTTTGAATAAGTTAAACTCATGGAATAAAGCAACTTAATATTAGTAATTGAAAATGATTTGTGTAAATAAAAAATAATACAGAGTGGGAAATCTGAGGAGAAAGATTCTTGAAGTAAACTCACTCAGAATAATATTTGTCTTACAAGAAACAAGCTGTATTAATGACAAAAAATAATACACTCTGTGCGCACAAGAGAAAAATAGGAGACAAAATGGTGAGCAAAAAGATAGAAAAATAAGTATCCGCTATATATGAGATGTAAACTTGAATTAACAAAATATACTTTGTAAGTTACAAGATGATCTTACTTGAGGCAAAAACAGTTTATGAGCTGAGGAAGTTTGTACCTGATCGGAGACTGAAATGTATCGAAGACACAGCTGGGAAGCAGCGTTAATGATTATGCAGCGTTCACTGAACAGGTCAGAGAGGAGAAAGCTGCAAGATGTGAGTGCTGTACGGCTCCTGTGATACAGCGTGTGAGATGACGTCACAGATTCAGGCTGTAAATTACGGCAAGGGATAAATACCTTGGAGAAGTAAGTTTTGGAAGATATAATCACTTGAGATACACTTTGAAAGTGAAAACTTGATCCAACGTAGATGATTCTCAAAAATTAGTTAAAGGCTTGAAAAAGTAGAAACGGAGGAACAGGAAGTTCTTCAGAAACACAACTTCAATAATCAAGCATTAAATAGGTGTGTCTGATATCCTTTTATAGGTGAATAGTAAAGGTGGACAAAGGGATTTAAGGTGGAATCATGACAGATCCCCCGTCTCAAGGCGGACCTCCTGGGAGCAGAGACCCAGGTTTGGAAGGGTTGTGAAGATGAAATTCACGTAAGAGCTCTGGAGCGTGAATATCACGTAGAGGAATCCAAGAGTCTTCTTCAGGACCATATCCCAACCAACGGACCAGATATTCAACCCGTCTCCAACGTTTGCGGGAATCCAAGATCTTTTCCACCTCAAATTCAGACTGATCTGCACACAAATCCGCATCAGAGGAATCATTCCCGGGTAGTGAGTCTAGTGTACCAAAATAAGGTTTCAAGAGAGACACATGGAAGGAAGGATGAATACGTAGATGAGCTGGCAAATGGAGAACGACTGCATTAGGATTCAGGATTTTCTTAATTTTGAAGGGACCTATAAATTGGGTTGCCAATTTTTTGCAGGGAACTTTCAGTTTTATATTTTTCGTGGATAACCATACACGATCTCCAGGTTTATATGATGGCGGAGGTATATGTTTCTTGTCAAAATAAAACTTTTGTTTATCTTTTGCAGTCTCCAGATGTTTTTTCAATAAAGGTATGGAGTTTTTCAGTTCAGTAATATATTCGACAGCATAGGGAGAAGATGAGGTGATGTTAGAAGTAGGTATTGTTCTCGGATGATAACCATAAGAAGCATAAAATGGTGTCATTTTAGTAGAAGTGTTAATCGAATTATTATAAGCGAATTCCGCCATTGGTAGCCAGTCTGACCAATCATCTTGAACTTGAGATATATAACACCGAAGATACTGCTCTAATGTTTGATTTAGTCGTTCTGTCAAACCGTTAGACTGCGGATGAAAAGCTGTTGTGAATCTGGGGGTGATCTTCAATAGACGACACAATTCCCTCCAGAATCTGGAGGTGAACTGAGTTCCCCTATCTGTAACTATTGAAAGTGGTAGACCATGTAATTTTACGATATGGTTAATGAAACAGGTAGCAGTGGTTGTTGCAGAGGGTATCTTCTTAAGTGGAATGAAATGTCCCATACGAGTAAGGTGATCAACGACTACGAGGATACAGGTATAATTCTTCGAAGGTGGTAACTCTACAATGAAATCCATTGATATCATATGCCAAGGAGTGTCAGGTATTGGCAGAGGAGTCAACAAACCGAATGGTTTATGCGAAGGTCGTTTAGTTCGGGAACAAACTTGGCAGTCAGTGATATGGCTACAAATATCTTGTTTCATTTTCGGCCACCAATATTCTCTATTCAACAATTCATGGGTTTTAGTAATACCCGGATGTCCTGCTAATGGAAGATTATGGAAATGATGAAGTAATTGTTTTCTTAATGTTGGTGGTACATACAGAAGTTTGTGATAATGATATAAACCAGTCTTTGAATCTTTAGTACAGATTGAAGGGATTGTGGAATCTTTGAGTTGAGCATGTAGTAGATCAGAATGGAATGAGGTAATAGAGGCTAAGAATCTGTGAGTGGGTATGATATTTTGTGCCTCTTCCTTTTCAGGTACATTCTGAAAAGTTCTGGATAGAGAGTCTGCTTGAGTGTTTTTTAGTGGATGAGATAGTTAAAGCGATCTAGAAAAAGGGACCATCGGACCTGACGTGAAGATAAAGTTTTGTTTTTCTTTAGGTACTGTAGATTCTTGTGATCTGTAAGTACTAAAAAAGGTTTGGATGTGCCTTCAAGAATATGCCTCCAATGTTCCATGGCAACTTTTATTGCCAAAAGTTCTAGGTCACCCACAGAGTAATTCCTTTCTGCTGGAGTCAAGAGTCGGGAATAAAAGGCAACAGGATGGTTAACTTGTGATCCAATACGTCGTTGAGACAAAATTGCCCCAACACCAACATTTGAGGCATCAACTTCCAAGGTAAAATCTGCATCTGGATCAGGAAGCTGTAAGATGGGAGCTGAAGTAAAACATTTTTTCAGATGTTCGAAAGCTTCTTGTGCTTCAGTAGTCCAACAAAATTTAATTTTTCCTGTCAATTTAGTTAAGGGTTGAACTATGGAAGAATACCCCTGAATAAATCTTCTGTAAAAATTGGAGAAACCAAGAAACTTTTGGAGAGATTTTAAATTGGTAGGGACAGGCCAATCCAAAACAACCTTTATTTTGTCAGGATCCATTTCTATGCCAGTTGGGGAGATGATGTAACCCAGAAATTTGATTGTCTTTACATGGAATTGACATTTCTCTAATTTAGCATAAAGATGATGCTCTCTTAACCTCATTAAAACCCATCATACGTGTTTGATGTGATCAGTTATGTTCTTAGAATAAATTAAAATGTCATCTAGATATATCACTACGCAGATATCTAATAAATCCTTGAATATCTCATTTATAAAAAACTGAAAAGTTGCTGGAGCATTTGTCAAGCCAAATGGCATGACATTGTACTGATATAAGCCATAACGAGTTTTAAAAGCTGTTTTCCACTCATCCCCTTTCCTTATGCGTATGAGATTATAAGCACCTTTCAAATCTAGTTTGGTAAAGATTTGAGCATCAGTTAATCTTTCTAAGAGTTCAGGGATGAGTGGAAGTGGGTAGCGATTTTTTACTGTAATTTCATTTAAACCCCTGTAATCTATAATAGGACGTATAGTACCATCTTTATTGGTCACAAAAAACATTCCAGCTGCTGCTGGAGAAGTGGAAGTGGATATAAACCCTTTTCTTAAATTTTCATCGAGATATTCTCTAAGGTATTGTAATTCTTTATTAGACATAGGATATATTTTACCAAAAGGTATGGTGGTATTAGGTTTAGTGTCTATAGGACAATCGAATGGCCTGTGTGGTGGTAGATTTTCTGCCTCTTTAAGATTAAACACATCTGAAAACTCAAGGTATTCTGGGGGTAATTGAGGTTGTATGTGGTTTATAGAGATTGTAGGGTAGCAAGTATTGGTACAGTACTGAGATGTATATTGTATATTATTGGTTACCCAATCAATACTTGGATTATGCAGCTGCAACCAAGGGTATCCTAAAATGATAGGATGGATAGAGTTAGGTAGTATATCGAATGTGATATATTCAGTATGTCCATTACCTGTAGTAGTGAGTAGTGGAATAGTGTGGTGTGTTATTGGACCTTTTAAATGAGTGGAACCATCAATAACTTTGACAAGAATAGGGAATTGCTTTAACACTCTGGGTATTTTATTTTTTGTAACATAAGTTTGATCCATGAACATGCCAAACGCCCCTGAATCAATCATGGCCTCATTCAGCAGAAGATGTTGATCCCACTGCAAAGACAATGAAATGGTTAAGTGTGATATCATTTTAGAATTAATTTGAGGGTTAACTATCAATATCTTACCCCTCTTCTGGCGTATTAGAGTTGGACAAGTGGACACTGTGTGGTCTTTGTTTCCACAGTACATACAAAGATTTAAACTTCTTCTTCTTTGTTTTTCTTCATATGTTAGAGGACCCTTAATTGTGCCAATTTCCATAGGTACAGGACTTGAAGATGGTTGTTGTACATGTGGTTGATGGTACTTCTTTGGATATGGTTCAGGTGGTACCTTTTCAGCACGGCGTTCCCTGAATCTCCTATCCATTGAAATAGAGATCTTTATGAGAGACTCAAGTGTGTCTGGGAACTCAATACGAGATAACTCATCTTTCAAATGTTCTGATAGTCCCAGACGAAACTGGTTGCGTAGAGAGACTGAGTTCCACTGAGACTCCGTAGCCCACAGTTGAAACTCAGCGACGTAGTCCTCAACTGGCCGTTTGCCCTGCTTAAGTGTTCTTAAGTTATTTTCAGCAGTGAGTTGGGTGTTGCGGTCCTCATACAATAAAGCCATTGAGTTAAAGAAATCTTCCAGTGAACCTAAAATGGGATCATTAGTCTCAAAAAATTTGTCAGCCCATAATCTGGGTTCCCCACTTAAATATGAGATCACAGTACATACTTTTACTCTATCAGAATAATATGTTTTAGGTTTCATAGAGAACATGAGTAAGCATGCATTGCGAAATTCACGGAAGCGAGTGCGTACACCAGCAAACACACTTGGTGGGTTAATCTTTGGTTCAGGGTGTTCAGCTGCCTTTTGTGTAATAAAGTCATTCATAATACTTTTCAAAGTGTTGTTTTCATTTTTTAATTCTGTTAAACCCTGAGCTAATTTCTCCACCTTTTGATTTAAACTGGTTATTTCATTTGCCATTGCTGCAGGATCCATGTTTAAGAGTAACTTTATATATTTTTATGGCTTGATTATTCTGTCATGTCTCCAGGTACATAAAAAATAGATTTGTAGCTTTTTCCAATATTTAACAAATATAGCTTTGAATAAGTTAAACTCATGGAATAAAGCAACTTAATATTAGTAATTGAAAATGATTTGTGTAAATAAAAAATAATACAGAGTGGGAAATCTGAGGAGAAAGATTCTTGAAGTAAACTCACTCAGAATAATATTTGTCTTACAAGAAACAAGCTGTATTAATGACAAAAAATAATACACTCTGTGCGCACAAGAGAAAAATAGGAGACAAAATGGTGAGCAAAAAGATAGAAAAATAAGTATCCGCTATATATGAGATGTAAACTTGAATTAACAAAATATACTTTGTAAGTTACAAGATGATCTTACTTGAGGCAAAAACAGTTTATGAGCTGAGGAAGTTTGTACCTGATCGGAGACTGAAATGTATCGAAGACACAGCTGGGAAGCAGCGTTAATGATTATGCAGCGTTCACTGAACAGGTCAGAGAGGAGAAAGCTGCAAGATGTGAGTGCTGTACGGCTCCTGTGATACAGCGTGTGAGATGACGTCACAGATTCAGGCTGTAAATTACGGCAAGGGATAAATACCTTGGAGAAGTAAGTTTTGGAAGATATAATCACTTGAGATACACTTTGAAAGTGAAAACTTGATCCAACGTAGATGATTCTCAAAAATTAGTTAAAGGCTTGAAAAAGTAGAAACGGAGGAACAGGAAGTTCTTCAGAAACACAACTTCAATAATCAAGCATTAAATAGGTGTGTCTGATATCCTTTTATAGGTGAATAGTAAAGGTGGACAAAGGGATTTAAGGTGGAATCATGACAGCTGCTTTCCCTTGCATTAACATTACCCTTAGATATGCTTTATGAGCCGCCCATGTATATAAAGGGTTGGAGGTGGTATCTACATTTATGTCCCAGTATTCTTTAAGATATTTTAGGATATGATCTTGTACCCCATCTAATGCTAACGTCAGTATAGAGTGGTCAGACCACACGCAGGGGTGAATCTCAGAGGATAGTAGGATCGGGTGAAAGATTTGGCTGGTATAGATATAATCAATTCTTGTATAAGATTTATGCGCAGCAGAATAATAGGTAGTGTCGTTTGTAGTTCCATATAAGGCCTGCCAGGTATCTATAAGAGTGTGGGACGCCAGGTGTTCCTGAATGTGTTTTATGTCCCGATTGTGTTGCTGTTTCTTATGTGACAAAGTCTCTCGGTTGGGTGTCTGGATCGGAGACAAATTAATGTTAAAATCTCCAGCTACTATGATCCTATTTTGGGACCACTGAGTTAGAAGATATGATATATGGGCAAAGAATTCTGTCTGTTTTGTATTAGATGCATATACATTGCAGAATACTATGTCTGTGTTATCAATTTGACCTTTAACTATTAAATATCTTCCTTCCTCATCTGTGATTATAGATTCAAGTTCAAAGTTAAGGGCCGAGTGAATTAAGATGGACACTCCTCTTTTTTTGGTAGAGGCTGTGGCATGGTAGTGTTGTTGAAAGTGTCTGGACCAATATTTAGGAACCTGATTATTAAGAAAGTGAGTCTCCTGTAGGAAGAGAATATTAGCTTTGATATTTATATATTGGTTCATTGCCACTCGTCTCTTCACATCAGTGTTCAGGCCTCTCACGTTGTGAGAAATTAATTTAATTTTTGGGGCCATCTAAGTGGGTGTAAGACGTACCATAAATATATTAGAACACAGATTAAGAAGGTGTGTGCATCCAAACTCTCCCGACCAGAGTAAGCCTCCGTCCATTCTATGACTAGTTCATGTGGGCGTGTGTGGTGTGTTATAACAATATGTGGCTCCAAGAGGAGGGTATAGTAAGTAGTGTGTGTACAATAACAAAGTAAGAGGTTAACCACACAAAAAAAACATGATAATTCCCTCTGACGAGGGCAAGATAATAAGACAAATAACCTTAACATTTTACATTTAAATAACTGTGCAAGTGCTATATCTATGCGATAGAGAACAAAAACAACGGGCGTAAGCCCTATCTCTTCTACAGGCATATGGTAACTGCAGTTCATCTCTCTCCCAACTCCCTGCTTTACCCCATTACCTGCACATATCTTCATATATAACCTGAAGGTCCATACAGGGAGTCCCATATCATAACTATTAAACTTACAAAACTTCCATAGCAGGTTTCAAAGTTACCACCTACTCATTAGAGAGTCACATTAAAGGATGGTTCATGGTATATCGCTATGCTCTTCCTGCTTTTGTAACCCTGTGCTTTTCATTTCTTTAACTTCCAGAACAATTTTCCACCTGAAGAGAAACTGTATTTCACTTATTCTTAGAACATTTTCTACTGACTGTTTTCCATCTAGAGATGGTGTTTGATTTCAGAGATGCCTGGGGTTCCAGTTGTAGGGCCGAGACTGGCAGGTCAGGCATTTTTGGTGTTTCGAGCCCCAGTCTTTGGCATAGGTCAGGGATGTCGGCAGTTTCCTTGATAGTCACAGTCAAGTTATCCTTCAAGATATATAGAGCGAAGGGGAACCCCCATTTGTATTGAATCTGTTGTTTTCTCAATAGCGGAGTTAAGGGACGAAAAGAATTCCGTCTTTGGAGAGTTCTAAAGGATAGATCTTGATAGAATTGAACAACTGACCCCTGGAATTTGAAAGTAGGAGCATTTCTAGCTGCCGAGAGTATTAATTCTTTGTCCTGGAAGAGTAGCATCTTCACTATCACATCTCGCGGTGGAGTCTTCCCCTTAGGTTTAGCCCTCAGAGCTCTGTGAGCTCTTTCCATTGTAAAATCACTGTTTCCTTGATTTCCTGTTATACTTCTGAAGAGTTGTTGTAGATAAGTGGGTAGTTCCTTACCATCTACTGTCTCCGGAATACCTTTTTGTCTCAGGTTGCTTCTTCTACTACTGTTCTCTAGGTCTTCAATCTTGTCTTGCATCTCTATGAACAGTTGGTGATGTGAGGCCATGGTTTGTGAAAGTCCATTCACATCCTCAGTAATTGCTTCTGTATTTTCTTCGATTGTATCCATTCTTCCTCCTAGTTCTGCAATGTCAGACCTGATCTCTGTTAGACTAGCTGTAACTGCCGTGTGCATAGAATCAATTTTAGACCATAGTTTATCAAAGCTAGTTGAGATGTCTTGTTTTGAAACTAAGAATTGCAAGTCTGCTTTAGCTACTGGGGTCTGATCTGTGTTTAATACTGCAGACTCTGAATCTGAGTCCATATCTTCTTGGTTTTCAGTATCTGGTTGGTCTGTCTGTTTCATTGTTTTGGAAGACTTGAAGTATGTGTTCAAGGACGTAGATTTACTTCTTTTGTCCATAGAGGGTTTCCTGGCAGACATTTCGGGAGACCTGTGAAAACCCCTAGGTTCCCTCTATGAAGTACTATCGTGAGTCAGGGAGCAGATGTCAATAGGAGTATGATCCGTTTGGTGCAAAAAAGGAAACTTGTGAGGTTCTTAAAGGTTGGAGGGGAAGGCTCCCACCGCACTGTCGCTATCTAGAGATGCATAAGGATTATAAAGGTGGTCTTGGTGTAATGTTGATGTTCTCTGCCCCGCTATGGGTACTATATTCCGGGACACATGTCCCCATATACCTTCGTATGACTCATGTTAACAGGCTAGCAGGGTATCCGTCCACACTTGCACAGCATAAGGTCAGCAGCTAAGCGTTCAGCATATTATTAGACTTTAGTCACACCGCCTCTGTAAGAATTCACCCCGCTCCCGGCCTATCTCTACTCCCCAGGGGCACTGTCCTCACAGGACGATCACGGGAAAAGGGCTGCAGGATATGACCCACCACAAAGGATAGCAGGAAAAGGAAGGGGAGAGAGTAGTACCGTGCTGGTATTAATTTATTGCTGCTCAGATGAGACTTCTAGGGCTCCGGCTGTTCTGTGTCAGATTAAATGTGCAAAACCAGATTGGGGGTCAGCAGTTTCTGCTTCATACAGTCGTGTGTGTTGATAGCTGCAAATTATTTGAAAAAGGAGAAAAATAAACAGCAATATAGGCTCTCAGTTCTCTGCAGCTTGTTTGAAAATCAGCTGAGTAAATGAAGGCTGCACTATTGAAAAGAGATTGCTGTTCTATAGCAAAGGCTGCAAGATAAGATGGCCTCCTTTCCCGCCACTGGCCGTCCTGCTAAACTGTAGTGTGAGTCCTTCAAGTGGCCTTATAAACCCCGAAAAAGTTATATTTCAGCAGCAAAATGTCCCAAAGTGTAAGGTTAGTTATCTGAACGTGTGCAGCTAATGTCCTCCTGTTATGTAATGGGAGATAGGCCCCGGAGTGTTTAAACCTGGTTGCTGTCAATAAATACGTTCAATCTCACCATTTGTAGTCTCCTGGGGTCTGTCTCTATTGCATCCCTGTAATCGGGTGGGTCACTCGCTTCTTTGAGCCCCTTTTCAGGACCGGAGGATCCGGAGTAGGCCGCAGCCGCGGCCTTTCCTAGAAATCTGCTGGTTCTCGTTTGCGGGTATACCGGAAATCGGCAGGGATCCACTCCAAAGTTGCATCAGATAATCTCTATGAGTGCATCTATCATCTAGAGGGCTTTTTAGGGTGATATTCCGCCAGAAAAGGCGTAAAACCAGTGTTATTTGTCACTTTCTATGCAGAGCTAAACAGAAGTGCTGCCACTCTCTTTGCTGGCAAGCTCCGCCTCCAGGAGTGTTTTATTTAAAGGAACAGTCACTTCAATTACCTCCTACAGAGATGATCCTGACAGTATCCCCCCATCAAAGAGCAACTCCGGGGCTCAAGGGTGCGGACGGTCCGGGTTCCTACGATGGAACAGCGAGATCAATCTGCGTGCAGAGACATTGCTAGCAGGTTCCCAGGAGTTATGTTCCGATGAGTACCCCTTCCAACCAATAAGATACTGCAATGTACCACGGAGTAATCGAGAATCCAGAATGGCATCAACTTCGTATTCGGTGGTAGGATCTATTGAGACCTGCGGAGCAGAATCAGATGGGATGTTTCTTAAGGCTTTGTATGGTTTTAGGTGGGAGACATGAAAAGTAGGGTGTACTTTCATGTTATCTGGAAGTTTAAGCGTAACAGCATTTACATTCACAATCCGAGTTATAGGATAGGGTCCGATATATAAAGGAGAGAATTTCCTTGAAGGGGTGTTAAGCTTCAGATTTCTGGTGGATAACCAGACAAGATCTCCAGTAGCATAAGAAGGAGGTTTTCTCCTTTTCCTATCATAAAATTTCTTTTGGGTTTCCTTTGACTCTTGGATGGCGGTTTGTATAGTTGTGAAGTTAGAAGAGATGGCATTGGAGAGTTCAGATATACCCGGGAAGTTGCTACGATTATCAGGTTGGAAATGAAATCGAGGGTGGAATCCATAATTGGCAAAGAATGGTGTCGTTCTGGTAGTGGTATTGACAGTGTTGTTAAATGAAAACTCAGCATATGGTAAATGTATGGACCATGAGTCTTGTTGATTAGAGCAATAGAGTCGAATAAACTGCTCAATCCATTGGTTACATCGCTCTGTCTGTCCATTACTTTGAGGATGATATGCTGTAGTCAGTCTTTTATCTATCTTGAATGTCTTACAAAAATTCGACCATAGTCTACTGGAAAATTGACTTCCTCTGTCACTAAGAATAGAGGTAGAGAGTCCATGGAGTTTTATAAGTAGTTGGATGGTTTCCATAGCGGTAGGCAATTTGTGATAGGGAACAAAGTGAGCCATTTTGCTCAGGTCCAAAGCCACAAGGATGGTGTTATAGTTATTTGATTTTAGTAAATCAACTATAAAATCAACTGCTATTTCAGACCATGGAATTGATGGAGTACTGAGAGGTAGTAGCAATCCGTAGGGAACTTGTTTTGTGGATTTGGAAATGGTGCAAGTATGGCAGGAAGCGACATATTGTTTTATTTCTTGAGACATATTAGGCCACCAATAGGACCTCTTGGCAAGTTCTAGTGTCTTTCTTGACCCAGGGTGTCCCACTAGCAAAGAGTCATGAACAGTCTGCATTACCATTT
Organism: Bombina bombina; assembly: GCF_027579735.1. Classification (NCBI taxonomy): domain Eukaryota; kingdom Metazoa; phylum Chordata; class Amphibia; order Anura; family Bombinatoridae; genus Bombina; species Bombina bombina. The sequence continues at coordinate 396,990,805 of NC_069503.1, read as the reverse complement.
GTCTCCGGATTGGAGGAATGTATAACAGTCCTTGATGGTAGTACAGTTTATCGTCTTTTTTATCTAGGAGAGGTAGGGGTTTTGTTAGATCTTCTGCTTGTTCCCGTAACAATTGTGGTTTGAAGTCACAGATAAAGGAAATAAATCGGTCTCTCTGTATTAAACTTTCGTCAGGTGTACGGTGACGTTCAAAACACGATAACCTAGAGAGAGCATCTGCTTTGTGATTTTTACTCGCTGGACGATAGACTATTTGATAATTAAACCTAGTCAGGAACAGTTGCCACCTTACTTGTCTAGAGGAGAGAGTGTGAGTGCTTTTTAGATACTGCAAGTTCCTGTGATCCGTATAGATCAATATCGGAACACTTATACCCTCAAGAAGGTGTCTCCAGTGCTCGAGTGACAACTTAATAGCCAACAATTCCTTTTCCCCAATGGGGTAATTTTGTTCAGCTGCATTTAGAGATCGGGAGAAAAAGGCGACAGGATGAAGTGGTTGTTTAAAGCCATCTCGTTGTGAAAGAACTGCACCTACGGCGATGTCTGAGGCATCAACCTCCAATATATATTGATTCTCAGGATTTGGAAACCTAAGTATAGGTGCTGTGGTAAATTTAAATTTCAAAAATGCAAAAGCTTTTTGTGCTTCTTGGTTCCATCTAAAAGGTACGGTGGAGCTCGTTAGCGTGGTTAATGGTTTGGTAAGTTTAGAGAAGTTTTTTTATAAATTTGCGATAAAAATTTGCAAAGCCCAAGAATCTTTGGACTTCTTTTCTTGACTTAGGGCTGGGCCAATCTTTAATGGTTTGTATCTTTGATTCCTCCATATGAATACCTGAAGAGGTGATTATATAACCAAGAAAAGCTATGTTCTGTGAATTAAAGATACATTTTTCGGGTTTGACATAGAGGTGGTTGTCTCTTAACCTAGAGAGGACTTGTCTAACATGTAATACATGTTCGGATAGCGTCTTAGAGTATATCAATATGTCGTCTAGATATATGACTATGAAAATGTCTAAGATATCTCTAAACAAGTCATTTATTAGGTATTGGAAGGTGGCTGGGGCGTTACAGAGCCCGAACGGCATGACTGTGTATTCATAATGGCCATATCGGGTCCTGAACGCCGTCAGCCACTCGTCCCCACTACGTACTCTGATTAAATTATACGCCCCCCGGAGGTCCAATTTCGTAAAGAATTTGGCCCCTTCTAATCTTTCGATTAGTTCCGGAATCAAAGGTAAGGGGTACCTATTCTTTATAGTGATCCTATTCAGTTGTCTGTAATCTATGATGGGCCTTAGGGAGCCGTCTTTGTTTTTGACAAAAAATATTCCGGCTCCCGCCGGCGAGGTAGAATCATGTGTATTACAGCAGGATAGGGTAGTAGTATTCTTACCCCTTCGTTGTTCCTGCAAAGAAGGACACTCTCTCACTGTATGCTCGTCTGAGGCACAATATAAACACAAATTGTTCTCACGTCTTCTGTTTTTCTCTTGGGTAGTTAGGGGCCCTTTCAGGAAACCGATATCCATAGGTTCAGCTGTTGATTTACTAGAGGCATGAGGTGTCGGGTTTGTATAGTGTTTTTTGTACTGTGTCTCTGGGTAAGCCCTCTCATGCATACGTTCTCTGAGACGTCTATCTATTGTAATAGTGAGATTTATAAGCCCTTCTAAAGTGGGAGGTAGGTCTATGCGAGACAGCTCATCTTTGATAGGCTCAGACAGGCCAAGCCTGAATTGGTTTTTAAGAGATACATCATTCCACTGGGAATCTTTTGCCCATCTTTTAAAGTCTGTGATGTACTCTTCCACAATTCTTTTTTTTTGTTTCAAAGTTCTAAGTGCTGTCTCAGCAGTTTGTTGCTTGAATGGATCTTCGTATAACTGACCCATAGCCATTAGAAAGGCATCAAGTGAGTTTAATATTGTGTCGTTAGTCTCAAAAAAAGTGTTGGCCCATGTGCGGGGTTCACCTCTCAAATAAGAAATGACAGTCAGAACTCGTGACCTGTCATTTTAATATGTTTGGGGCTTGAGTGTAAAAAGCAAAAGACAGGCATTTTTAAAATCCCTATATTGGGACCTGTCACCAGAGAATTTCTCAGGCTGACTTATTTGGGGTTCTGATGAATGTATTTTAGGTTCTATGTATTCCTTAATATAAGCCTTAAGGGCACTATTTTCTGCCTTAAGTGTAGTTAGCCCCTCTGTAAGTAAGTCAACTCTTTGATTTAAAGTCTGCATGCGGGCAGTCATCTCAGCTGGGTCCATTTGGTATGGCTTGTTATTCTGTCAGACTCTGTACGAATTGCTAAGAGTATGAAAATAAAATCATACAATGAGGTTAGGAACCGCAGCTGCTGAGACTTCAACTATCTGCTTTAAAAAAGGGTGAAATGTAGCAGGTAGAGATACTGTTGTATGACATGAACTACCACCAGTGATAGTGTCAAACAACAGATAAATCAGTTGGCAGTAATTTTAATATCAGGGGTGTGAGTGAGCGGACACTATTGCTACTCCATGTGTTAGGAAACACTGAAAATATGTAGCAGAGTCCCTCAGACTATAACCAATAAAAATATATGTTTATAGTTATCATAAACAAAACATGAACTTATGCAGAGGAGTTAACACAGTTGTACAACCATAATTTGTGAGTATTACTTTGATATTATAATCATAGGTGAAAAATGGCAAGCTTGTAAAAGGTATAATAATAGGTGAGGCAGTGCACTAACGTAGTGAAATTAGGACAACCTTCAGGTTACTGAATATAAGGTACCTGTAGTGGGGGTAACCCCTAAGTGTGCCCAGAGTAGATCCGGATAGAAGAGATAGCTGCACAGGCTGCTGAGGGTCCGGGATATAGTTGAAGCTCCATTTCTCCTTGGTCAGCGTGTGACGTCACCGCGGAGTGATCCGATGAAGATCCGGTCCTAGAATTAACAGACTGTGGCAGTTGGATAGGAAGCCAGTAGGAGTTAGCGTAGGCTCAGGATAATACCGGTAAGCTACTAGAAGGTGGCAGACAGTTAATAACAAGCAATAGGAAGAGTAGGTAGCTGTTATTTATAGGCAAGTTGCAAAAGGAGTGTTTTATTTAAAGGAACAGTCAGTTTAATTACCTCCTACAGAGATGATCCTGACACCTACTGACTCTCAGCTCTCTTGGGCTCTGTGACACTGCCCTCTCCTGGATTCACTCTTATCTCTCTAACAGATCCTTCTCCATCTCTTTTGCTGGTGACTCCTCCTCTCCATTGCTTCTGTCTGTTGGAGTACCTCAAGGCTCTGTCCTGGGTCCTCTACTCTTCTCTATTTACACTTCTTCACTGGGTAAACTCATCAACAGCTATGGCTTCAACTATCAGCTCTATGCTGATGATACCCAGATCTACCTTTCCACCCCAGCACTCTCTCCTTCTGTCAATTCTCACATTAGCGACTGCTTATCTGGCATTTCCTCCTGGGTGGCCACTCACCACCTAAAATAAACATGTCCAAGACCGAACTACATCTAATCCCCCCTCTAACTCTACTCCAGTTTCAAATTTTTCCATCACTGTTGGCAGCACCACTATCTCCCCATCACCCCAAGTCCGCTGCCTCGGAGTCACACTTCACTCAAATATGTCCTTCATTCCCCACATCCAATTGCTCTCTTCATCCTGCCACAACCACCTATACAATATCTCCAAAATTCGTCCATTCCTGAATGCTGAAACTACAGCTAATCCACTCCCTGGTAATTTCCCAACTTGACTACTGTAATAACTTACTATCTGGCCTCCCTCTCTCCCGCCTCTCTCCCCTTCAATTCATCCTAAATGCATCTGCAAGGCTAATCCACCTCTCTCAATGCTCTGTTTCTGCTGCACCTCTCTGTGAGTCCCATCACTGGCTCCCCATTCACAGCAGAATTAAATTCAAAATTCTCACCCTGACCTACAAAGCCCTCACCAATGCTGCCCCACCCTACCTGTCCTCACTCATCAACAAATATACTGCAGCCCGCCCCCTAAGATCCAACAATGACCTGCTTCTTGCATCCTCTACCATCACCTCCTCTCATGCTAGACTACAGAACTTCTCTTGTGCGGCACCAACCCTCTGGAACGCACTTCCTCGAACTGTCAGACTTTCCTCTAACCTCTCCTCCTTTAAACGTTCCCTAAAGACCTTTTTGTTCAGGGAAGCTTATCACCCGACTCATTAACAAATTAACTTCACTTACCCAACTGTTGCCCTCATCTGTCTCTTCACTAATATCATTCTCACCTTTGAGTGGTACTGGAACCAAAATGAGGATATAAGTTTTCTAAGGGAGGATGTATAGAGAGAGAAAAGCAAGGGACACAAGACAGAGCCTTTCAGTACTTTAACAGAGAGAGGCAAATTAGAAATTGAGTTATGTGATTATAGACCAGTCATTCCAATAATTTGGAAGCAAAGGGAAGCAAGGAGACTGGCTGATAGTTAGAAGGGGTGGGTGGGGGTTATGGTTCCATATCTTGATAAGTGCTTCTATAAATTCTCTTAATGGTAGGAGCAGTTTTAATAATTTCTCTTTTCATGAACTCCCAAATATTATTAATTGGGTTCATATCTGGTAAATTCCCTGGACAATCAAGCACTGCAACCTTATTGTCATCCAAAAACTTGTCTATGACCTTGGCCTTACTTCAAGGTGCGCCATTATACAGTTTCCTATTTTGAGTGCAGATATCTCAAATACTTCTGTCAGTTTTTAGTGTAGTAACACAATGTTGACTGCAAGCTCCCTTCCATTCAAATCATCCCAACAATCCATTATTTTGTCTTAATATTCTTTAGAGAACGCCCTACAATTTCAGCAATCTTTTACTGTCTAAAACAAGCTGACAATTTTACCAACTTTCTTTAATGACAGTCACTTTTTTACCTATCTGTAAAAACACATAAATTTGTTAATTAGCAAAATATTTTAGTAATATTACATCAAATAACAAGTAAGTATGCATTGCAGATGCTGCCAATTTAGAGCCAGATTACAAGTGGAGCGCTATCACCAGTGCGAGGATCTTAAAAGCGATCGTGAGATTACAGTGTTGTTTATGCTCAAATCAGTGCTGTATTTTGGTTTTGTGCTGCCCTATTTTATAAACTCTCAAAAAATATGCAGTGTCTCCAAAATTTATACAAAATATGCATGTCTTTTTTTTTTTTTTTAATGCAGCCCTGAATACGGTTCCCCTTAACTGTTCCAACTGTCCCAGCCCACATACATACGTACATATATAGACACTAACCCTTGTGAGTGTGTAAAAAGTACTGATCTCAGGGATTTTGTTTTTAAAGAATAAATGCATTTTTTCTAATTCATTGTATTTTATGCCGTCATTTTGCAAGTTACTATGGGAGTTCAGAGACCCTCAGAATAGCACTGTAATGTCCTATAAAATATGTTGCATTCCCCTCTAGAAATAAGAGTTAATCTCACTTGCAGCCAGAGAGATCCTGAAATCAGGGTTTGACAGACAGCAGCCGTGAAGAGCTATAGTTACACAGTCAGTCAGTAAGTGTCTGAGTGACTGTGGGATGTGTAAGGAGCACCTAAGACAAAGGCCAGGTCAAGAATAAGTGATGTAAGAGGTGATAAAAAATCTAACAGCAAGTGTGCTGGAAATATAAGCTTAAAATGTTAGATATATTTAATAGTACATAAAACAACATTTAGTAACACATATTATAACAGAGTACATGGATCCATAGTACTAAATAAAAAACAATATAGGATAATACAATGACAGAAAAATGCAATGATAATATGATTAAAAACAATGGCCTAGATTTGGAGTTTTGTCGGTAACGACCCGCGTAGCTAACACCGGCTTTTTTCTGGCCGCACCATAAAAATAACTCTGGTATTGAGAGTCCACATAAAGGCTGCGTTAGGCTCCAAAAAAGGAGCGTAGAGCATTTTTTACGCAGCTTCAACTCTCAATACCAGAGTTGCTTACGCAAGCGGCCAGCCTAAAAAACGTGCTCGTGCACGATTCCCCCATAGAAAACAATGGGGCTGTTTGAGCTGAAAAAAAACCTAACATCTGCAAAAAAGCAGCGTTCAGCTCTTAACGCAGCCCCATTGTTTGCTATGCGGAAACACCTCCTAAGTCTGCACCTAACACCCTAACATGTACCCCGAGTCTAAACACCCCTAACCTTACACTTATTAACCCCTAATCTGCCGCCCCCGCTATCGCTGACACCTGCATTTTATTTTTAACCCCTAATCTGCCACTCCGTAAACCGCCGCTACTTACATTATCCTTATCTACCCCTAATCTGCTGCCCCTAACACCGCCGACCCCTATATTATATTTATTAACCCCTAATCTGCCCCCCACAACGTCGCCTCCACCTGCCTACACTTATTAACCCCTAATCTGCCGAGCGGACCTGAGCGCTACTATAATAAAGTTATTAACCCCTAATCCGCCTCACTAACCCTATAATAAATAGTATTAACCCCTAATCTGCCCTCCATAACATCGCCGACACCTAAATTCAATTATTAACCCCTAATCTGCCTACTGGAGCTCACCGCTATTCTAATAAATGGATTAACCCCTAAAGCTAAGTCTAACCCTAACACTAACACCCCCCTAAATTAAATATAATTTTAATCTAACGAAATTAATTAACTCTTATTAAATAAATTATTCCTATTTAAAGCTAAATACTTAGTAAAATAAACCCTAATATAGCTACAATATAAATTATAATTACATTGTAGCTATTTTAGGATTAATATTTATTTTACAGGCAACTTTGTAATTATTTTAACCAGGTACAATAGCTATTAAATAGTTAAGAACTATTTAATAGTTACCTAGTTAAAATAATTACAAAATTACCTGTAAAATAAATCCTAACCTAAGTTACAATTAAACCTAACACTATACTATCATTAAATTAATTACATAAAATACCTACAATTACCTACAATTAAACCTAACACTACACTATCAATACATTAATTAAATACAATATCTACAAATAACTACAATGAAATAAACTAACTAAAGTACAAAAAATAAAAAAAAACTAAGTTACAAAAAATAAAAAAAAATCTACAAACATCAGAAAAATATTACAACAATTTTAAACTAATTACACCTACTCAAAGCCCCCTAATAAAACAACAAAGCCCCCCAAAATAAAAAATTCCCTACCTTATTCTAAATTACTAAAGTTAAAGCTCTTTTACATTACCAGCCCTGAACAGGGCCCTTTGCGGGGCATGCCCCAAGAAGTTCAGCTCTTTTGCCTGTAAAAAAAAACATACAATACCCCCCCCCAACATTACAACCCACCACCCACATACCCCTAATCTAACCCAAACCCCCCTTAAATAAACCTATCCAATCAGCCAATCAGATTGAGCTCACATTCTATTGGCTGATCGGAACAGCCAATAGAATGCAAGCTCAATCTGATTGGCTGATTGGATCAGCCAATTGGATTGAACTTGATTCTGATTGGCTGATTCCATCAGCCAATCAGAATATTCCTACCTTAACTCCGATTGGCTGATAGAATCCTATCAGCCAATCGGAATTCGAGGGACGCCATCTTGGATGACGTCCCTTAAAGGAACCGTCATTCTTCAGTTGGACGTCGCCGGAAGAAGATGGGTCCGCAGTGGAGGTCTTCAGGATGGAGCCAGTCGTCATCGGATGAAGATAGAAGATGCCGCTTGGATCAAGATGGTTGCCGGTCCGGATCGCCTCTTCTTCCCGGATAGGATGAAGACTTTGGAGCCTCTTCTGGACCTCTTCAGCCACCGGATGATGGATCGCCAACCCCCGCTTGGGTTGGATGAAGATTTTGGAGCCAGGACGGATCGGTGATACCTGGTGAGGTGAAGACAAGGTAGGATGATCTTCAGGGGCTTAGTGTTAGGTTTATTTAAGGGGGGTTTGGGTTAGATTAGGGGTATGTGGGTGGTGGGTTGTAATGTTGGGGGGGGGTATTGTATGGTTTTTTTTACAGGCAAAAGAGCTGAACTTCTTGGGGCATGCCCCGCAAAGGGCCCTGTTCAGGGCTGGTAAGGTAAAAGAGCTTTAACTTTAGTAATTTAGAATAGGGTAGGGCATTTTTTATTTTGGGGGGCTTTGTTGTTTTATTAGGGGGCTTAGAGTAGGTGTAATTAGTTTAAAATTGTTGTAATATTTTTCTGATGTTTGTAGATTTTTTTTATTTTTTGTAACTTAGTTCTTTTTTATTTTTTGTACTTTAGTTAGTTTATTTCATTGTAGTTATTTGTAGATATTGTATTTAATTAATGTATTGATAGTGTAGTGTTAGGTTTAATTGTAGGTAATTGTAGGTATTTTATTTAATTAATTTAATGATAGTATAGTGTTAGGTTTAATTGTAACTTAGGTTAGGATTTATTTTACAGGTAATTTTGTAATTATTTTAACTAGGTAACTATTAAATAGTTCTTAACTATTTAATAGCTATTGTACCTGGTTAAAATAATTACAAAGTTGCCTGTAAAATAAATATTAATCCTAAAATAGCTACAATGTAATTATAATTTATATTGTAGCTATATTAGGGTTTATTTTACAGCTAAGTATTTAGCTTTAAATAGGAATAATTTATTTAATAAGAGTTAATTAATTTCTTTAGATTAAAATTATATTTAATTTAGGGGGGTGTTAGTGTTAGGGTTAGACTTAGCTTTAGGGGTTAATCCATTTATTAGAATAGCGGTGAGCTCCGGTCGGCAGATTAGGGGTTAATAATTGAAGTTAGGTGTCGGCGATGTTAGGGAGGGCAGATTAGGGGTTAATACTATTTATTATAGGGTTAGTGAGGCGGATTAGGGGTTAATAACTTTATAATAGTAGCGGTGCGGTCCGCTCGGCAGATTAGGGGTTAATAAGTGTAGGCAGGTGGAGGCGACGTTGAGGGGGGCAGATTAGGGGTTAATAAATATAATATAGGGGTCGGCGGTGTTAGGGGCAGCAGATTAGGGGTACATAGCTATAATGTAGGTGGCGGCGCTTTGCGGTCGGCAGATTAGGGGTTAATTATTGTAGGTAGCTGGCGGCGACGTTGTGGGGGGCAGATTAGGGGTTAATAAATATAATACAGGGGTCGGCGGTGTTAGGGGCAGCAGATTAGGGGTACATAAGTATAACGTAGGTGGCGGTCGGCAGATTAGGGGTTAAAAAAAATTAATCGAGTGGCGGCGATGTGGGGGGGGCCTCGGTTTTAGGGGTACATAGGTAGTTTATGGGTGTTAGTGTACTTTAGAGTACAGTAGTTAAGAGCTTTATGAACCGGCGTTAGCCCAAAAAGCTCTTAACTACTGACTTTTTTCCTGCGGCTGGAGTTTTGTCGTTAGATGTCTAACGCTCACTTCAGACACGACTCTAAATACCGGAGTTAGAAAGATCCCATTGAAAAGATAGGATACGCAATTGACGTAAGGGGATCTGCGGTATGGAAAAGTCGCGGCTGAAAAGTGAGCGTTAGACCCTATTTTGAGTGACTCCAAATACCGGAGTTAGCCTAAAACCAGCGTTAGGAGCCTCTAACGCTGGTTTTCATGGCTAACGCCAAACTCCAAATCTAGGCCAATGAGAGCAATTATAAAATTTGGATGATAAAAACAAATATAAATATAAATATGGGCAAAAGTGTCCGTAATATGGCCCCTGGGGGTCGAGGGCACAATGTAGAGAAAAATTGATGTAAAAAATGTGTAAAAAAGTGTGTCCAAAAATTAACAAAGGTGATGTTGAGTGACAATACAGTCAGTGAAATCAAAAGGAAATGACAATACAGTTAATAGAATCCAAAAGAAACTCAAAACAGTGTTGGTAGTGTCTGTAAATCCAGAGTGAAAAAATGAATTATTCCTAGTGTTCCAAAATAAGTGTTCCAAATTAAGTCAAAATATTCCTAGTGTTCAAAAATTAGTGATCCAACTGATCCAAAAAAGTGTTAATCCTCCAAGATGTGGAAAAACAAAAACTAGGCTGTGATCAACTCCAAAAAATGTGAAAAAAATGCCAAAAAATAAATGCCAAAAAATAAAAAGAATAAGAATAAGAAAAAATAAGGCTGAGTAAAAGTCAATATGCAGATGATAACCAATATGGATAAAATCAATTATATGCAAAAAAAAGAAAAAGGTTATGGAGTTTTTTGCATATTATTGATTTTATCCATATTGGTTATCATCTGCATATTGACTTTTACTCAGCCTTATTTTTTCTTATTCTTATTATTTTTATTTTTTGGCATTTATTTTTTGGCATTTTTTCACATTTTTTGGAGTTGATCACAGTCTAGTTTTTGTTTTTCCACGTCTTGGAGGATTAACACTTTTTTGGATCAGTTGGATCACTAATTTTGGAACACTAGGAATATTTTGACTTAATTTGGAACACTTATTTTGGAACACTAGGAATAATTCATTTTTTCACTCTGGATTTACAGACACTACTAACACTGTTTTGAGTTTCTTTTGGATTCTATTAACTGTATTGTCATTTCTTTTTGATTTCACTGACTGTATTGTCACTCAACATCACCTTTGTTAATTTTTGGACACACTTTTTTACACATTTTTTACATCAATTTTTCTCTACATTGTGCCCTCGACCCCCAGGGGCCATATTACGGACACTTTTGCCCATATTTATATTTATATTTGTTTTTATCATCCAAATTTTATAATTGCTCTCATTGTTTTTAATCATATTATCATTGCATTTTTCTGTCATTGTATTATCCTATATTGTTTTTTATTTAGTACTATGGATCCATGTACTTTGTTATAATATGTGTTACTAAATGTTGTTTTATGTACTATTAAATTTATCTAACATTTTAAGCTTATATTTCCAGCACACTTGCTGTTAGATTTTTTATCACCTCTTACATCACTTATTCTTGACCTGGCCTTTGTCTTAGGCGCTCCTTACACATCCCACTGGTCTGTTCTTATTTTATGGGTAACTAGAGACCTATCGGTTATAGGAGCTTAGGTCCTTGAGTTAGCGCCGTCAGATTGTAACCTTTTGGTCTGAGTGACTGTGACCTACCTGAGGCTGAGCTCTAAGGGACTCCACTGCTTAATACACCCCTGCTCTAGTCCACTGATCAGTCTCCTCTCCCATCTCCATGTGCTGACAGCAGGAAAGCGGCTGGGGGAAAACGTCATGTGACCTCGGCAGAAAGCCGGTCATGTGACCGCTCGGCGGGTTAGCCACACTGACAAAATACATTTTATATTTTTTATAGCCAAATAGTCAGTGCAGCTGCCGAGGCAAGTGCCGCCCCCTAAATATTGACGCACTATGCACAGGCCATGTTGGCCTATGCCTTAATACGCCCCTGCCTCAAATCCATAATACAAGTGGTGCTCTGTTTAAATTATCATGAATTAGTTTGCACAAACTCGCAGTCATTTTCAATCCCCATATTTTTTATGGAAGGTGTTGAGCAGCAATGTCCGCTCGTATTACAAGTTGAAAGTAAATGTGATCACTAAAAATGCAATCGCATTTACGCTCAAACTTTTTATATTAAATGATTCTATTCACCCCATAACCACCCCAACCCCATCACAAACTACCCCTCTATTCTATTAACCCTTAAACCACCACAACCCCACAAACAACCCCTCTACACTATTTACCCCTAAACCGCTAAACCCAAACATCGCAAAATACCCTCTACACTATTAACCCCTAAACTGCCACACACCCACATCTCAAAATACCGCGCTACACTTTTAACCCCTAAATCACCACAACCCCATCGCAAACTACCCTTCTACTCTATTCACCCCTAAACCCCCACGCCCCCACATCACAAAATATCCCTTTACTCTATTAACTAGGGTTGCACCGATACCATTTTATTAAGACCGAGTACAAGTACCGATACTTGTTTTCAAATACTCACCGATACCAATTACCGATACTTTTTTTTTTAATGTCATGTGACGGTTAACCAAGCACAATACAGACTAATTATTTAAGATTCCTTCTTTATAATTATGAAGGACTGTAACTTAAAAGACAGTAGGAAATAATAAAACAGTTTTATTTGTCATAAAGTTCACAGAACATGTTTATAAATAAACATATTACAATAAAATATATTAAAGGGACATAATACTCATATGCTAAATCACTTGAAACTGATGCAGTATAACTGTAAAAAGCTGACAGGAAAAGATCACCTGAGCATCTCTATGTAAAAAAGGAAGATATTTTACCTCACAATCTCCTCAGCTCAGCAGAGTAAGTTCTGTGTAAACATTTATACTCAGCTGCTCCCAGCTGCAGGTATAAATAAAAAAAAATGAAGAAATGAACAGCAGCCAATCAGCATCAGCAGTGCTGAGGTCATGAACTCTTACTGTGATCTCATGAGATTTGACTTAACTCTCATGAGATTTCATAGTAAGCTTCCTTTACCTGATTGGTGAAATAATATGAGAGTTCACAAGGCTCATCCTTTCAGCTGTCCCAGGACAGACATACTAAAATGCTGCTTAGTAATCCTTTACAATGGGAGGTGGCTACTGAGGAACTTTTGAGGTAAAATATCTTTCTTTTTCACATAGAGATGTTCAGGAGATATTTTCTAGTCAGCTTTTTACAGCTATGCTGCATCACTTTCAGGTGTTTAAACATTTGGGTATTATGGACCTTTAATAATAACAACAAATAACATATATAAAATCACAACCAATCAAAAGTGCAATACAGTAAAAAATAGAACAGTGCACTGTTTAATCATGGGGAACAACACTATGGGCTAAATTACATTTGACTGGTAAGCTTTACCAATGCTCTCATTACATGTCTTACTCCATTAACGTCTATGGAGTTGGAAATGTGAATAAAGCATTGATACAGCTTAACAATCAAATGTAATCTAAATCTAGTCCTATAATTGCAGGATGAGTGTTCATTGGAATTAACTTAATTTTTTCCATGAGTACTCTTCCTGCAATTATATAAGCTAACCTATGGATGTTCCTCAGAGTACAGTATGTTTTGAACATCACTGTGCAAGATGAGAACTAGCAGTAAAAAGGCAATTTAGCAATTAGAATAATTTTTCAAAAGTTAGTGGCAAGTTCTTTTTAAGGAACAGAACAGAAGAATCTCTGCATGTTCAGCTATAAGTCTGTTTTTGCTATCAGTAAGGAGGTTTCCACACTACTGCATGGGGCAGAAAGATATTTTTGGGCCATTTTAGCCAGAGCTGGAAATCACAGTTTATTAACTGCCCAGTACTTCAGGGGTTTGTATGAACGCAGTACAGTGATCTCTCCTACAATAATACAAATAACAGCAATTTGTATTGGCAGAACAGTAGTAAACAATTTTTAGTTACGTCTCCACTTCAGCTTAAAATGAAATGGGAACATTCAGTTTGAAAAAACGCCACAAGATAGCATATGGGTAGGAAGTGGAGGTATCAGTTTAAGTATCGGTGCATTTGCACGATTACAAGTACTCATGCAAATACTTGGTATCGGTACCGATACCTATACTAGTATCGGTATCGTGCAACCCTACTATTAACCCCTAAACGGCCACAACAACCACCAAAAAATACCCACTAACCACTAAACCCCCTAACAGATGACCCCCCAAACCTTACAACCCCAAAGTTACCCCCCCAAAAAAAGAAAATTGCCTGAAAAAAAAATAAGATTACCTTTAAAAAACTAAGAGTACCTTTAAAAAAAACTAACCTTACCTTAAAAAAATAATAATGACTTTACCTTAAAAAGCCATAACCTTATTTTTAAAAATAATTTTAAATAATTACCTAAAAATAAAATAAGCTAACATTACATAAAAAAATATCATTACAGAAAATAAAAAGCAAAACTACCATGACAGAAAAAAACAGTTATGCTTATTTTAAAACCCCACCAAAAAAAATCTCAAAATGAAAAAAAAAACTATACTAATACTAAACTACAGCAATAGCCCTTAAAATGGCCTTTTGTAGGGCATTGCCCTAAAGTGACTTAGCTCTTTTTCAATTAAAAAACCCCAAACACCAATCTACAAGTAACTCCCCACCCAACAAAAGGCTATCTAAAAAAAATGTTATTGGATATTTTGCGGTGAGGGATAATAGCTTAGTGGGGTATTTTGCGATGTGGGGGTATGGCGGTTTAGGGGATAATAGAGTAGAGAGGACTTTGCAGTGGGCTATGCAGCAGCAGGTTAGGGGTTAAAGTGTAGTGGGAACTTTGTGGTGGGCTATGTGGCAGTTAAGGGGTTATTAGAGTAGGGGGCTTATACTTTTTCAGGTTAGCATGCGAGTATGGGTTTTAGCTTTTTTTCACTTTTCTCCATTAAAGTATGTGGTGTGTCAGGTTAGCAGACGAGCAAAAAAAATATTTACTTCAAATTGTAATACGTGTGATTCCCGACGTGAGCAGTAATTATTGCTCCACTCATAATCTAGCCCTTAACATGGAATAAGAAATGGTTACAAAACTGAAAAATCAATCAACACTAATAAGAATAAATTTGAAATTAATATCAAAACTACAATTTTTGATCAATGTGTCTAATAATTCAGCAAGGTACTGTAAAATGTTCCTCCAGCACTGCAAGATCTCTAACAAGATTCTAGACAGGCAAATGTTTCTATACTTTTCTAAGGGATGTTTCCTGCATTTATGAAGGAGAGACAAGCCGGCGCAATATAGCACTGCATGACATGAGAATTTTGATACACTTTGTGCTTTGTATTTTATATTACTTTACACATCAGATTGGGTCATTTAAGTTGTATTACATTTAAGCTTTGCACTTTCTATATGTATTTTAATGCATTAAGATTTAGATCCAGCAGCGATTTTACAACAAGTTTCTGTGTTACTTTAACAAATTAACGGCTAGATTTAGAGTTCTGCAGCCAAAGGGGTGTGTTAGCTACGCGTGTATTTTTTCCCCCCGCATCTTTTTTTTTTGTTTTTGTTTTTTTGTTTTCAAAGGAGCTTTATTAAAGAAAATTCAAATGTTTACAAGCTTTCCAATTGTTCCAAGGTAAATGTAAATACAAAGGTGTTCAAATGTAGCTTTGCGAAATGTAACAGAAAGATACTAAAAGATAAAAATTATATAGTATTAGCGCTGGTGCCCCCAAGCTTGCAGGAATATTAATCAGTTCAATGACAGGTGGTCTGTGATTACCAAGGAGTGAGGACACAGTTCAAAGAGCACTTAAGTGATGAAAGTCCAAGAGTCCATTAGTGCTGTGTCCCTGGTGCTCAATATCCATTCCCACCAAGTTATGCATGCATGTGCTAGGGTCACCAGAGGGTAGGAGGTAAGAAGAGGTGGGGGGGGGGGGGAGAGGGAGTTGGGGGGGGCTAGGGTGCAGTCTGTCCTGTCTTACTCTGTCCGTCATTTATGTGCTGCCCAGCTCTCCAGCATCATCTCGTGTGTGTCTACAGTCCCCTGTCGGAGGTGATGGTATCTCTCTAGATGTAGCAGTGTGTCTACTTGTGCTCGCCATTCCTGAAAGGTCGGTGTGGTGCTGGATTTCCAGTGTTTTGGGATCAGTAGTTTGGCTCCATTGAGCATGACCAGTAATAGGGCTCTGTTTGCTTTGCAGGGTAGTTCGGGCAATGAAAGGTATAGCAGAGTGTTTGGGCTGTTCTGCAGGGGTTTCCCCAAGACAAGTTCTATATGATTGAAGACTTTGACCCAATACTCATCAAGCTTAGGGCAGTCCCACCATATGTGAGTTGGGGTGCCAACTGCCCCGCAGTCTCTCCAGCATTTGCCTGAGGCCTGTTTGTAGATCTTCTGCAGCCTGCTGGGCGTGAGGTACCACCTTGCTATACATTTGAAGCTGGATTCCTGCACTCTCATAGAAATTGAGGCTGATTTGGTCATTAAGAAAGCAGTTTGCCAATCCTCATAGCCTATCTCGGTTTGCCATTCTCTTTCCCACATCTTCGTGTAGGAAGGAAGTGTCTGGGTGTCGTCTAATAGTAGCAATTTGTAAAGCAGAGAGACTGCATGAGCTGTCGGTGTATTTTTTAGGCATAGTGTCTCAAAATTGGTAGGTTTTCTAGTTAAGCAGGGTCTGTGTTTATGTGTCGCAAGGTAGTGGTTCATCCGCATGTGTGAGTACCAGGTCAGGGTCAGGTGAGGTTGTTCCTTGGAGATGTCTGCTAATGTCTTGAGCCTATGTCCGTCGGTCAGGGACCTGAAAACGTAATCTTTCAAGGGTGTGTCCGTAGTGGTGCTGCCCTCAGGTAAGTTCCAAGGCAGGGCAGCATTCTGATAGATAGGGGTTAATGGGGAGTATCTAGTTGTTAAGTGAGATGTAGTATTTATTATCTTGTCCCATGTAGTGAAGAAGTCTGTCAGCAAAGGGTACATTGTTGTGGCTGCGGGCCTATCCTTTTCTAGTATCCAGGCAACTAAGCCTGCGTTATTGGTGTTTAAGATGTCACAGTCCAGTCGCACCCATTCTTTGTTAGGGTCGTTAGAGCACCAGTCCAGTAGTCTGCTCAGCGTGATTGCCTGTTTGTATGTTAGTATGTTTGGGACCCCTAGGCCCCCCCCTGTCTCTGGGCAAATATAAAGTTTTCCTGGCTACCCTTGGTCTGACCCCTCCCCAGATGTATTGTTCAATTAAGTTTTGGATTTTTTGCAGGTAGTTCCTTGGGAGGGGAATCGGTGTCGTTTGGAGAATGTAGAGTAGTCTGGGTAGCACGTTCATCTTGACAACATTTATACGCCCTAGCCAGGAAATAGATTTGTTTTTCCATCTGGATAAATCCGCTGTCAGTGCGGTTTCCAGGTTTTTGTAGTTTTCTTGGAAAACTATCTGGGCGTCTGGGGAAATGTATATCCCTAGATATTTAAGATTATCTTGTTGTAATCTCAAGGGGCATATGTCCAGTGCTGTGGTCAGAGCTTCCGTGTCGTAAGTAATGTTCAATATCTCAGATTTAGCTACATTGAGGTGAAAGTTAGAGAATTGGCCGTATTCACTAAAGGTGTTTAAGACTCTGGGGAGAGAAGTCTCTATGTCAGAGAGTGTGAGAAGGACATCGTCAGCATATAATGCCAATTTGTGTGTACTCGATTTGACTTTGATACCCGAAATCTGAGGGTCCTCTCTAATTTTCTGTGCCAAAGCCTCTATTGAAATAGCAAAGAGAATCGGTGAGAGCGGGCAGCCCTGCCTGGTCCCATTTCTTATGTGGAATCTATCTGACAGTAGGCCATTGACCTTCACTCTGGCCGAGGGGTTTTCATAGAGAGTGAATATTTGTCTGACAAAAGTTTCGCTAAACCTCATTTTGATTAGTACCGCTTTCAGAAAAGGCCAGTGCACCCGGTCAAAAGCCTTTTCGGCGTCTGTTGAGACCAGTATGAGAGGCCTGTTCTGATGCTGTGCGTGCGACACAAGCTGCAACACTTTCAGCGTGTTGTCGCGCGCCTCTCTGCCGGGCACGAATCCCACCTGATCAGGGTGTATCAGCGTAGGTAGGATCTTATTGATTCTGTTGGCTAATACCTTGGCATAGATCTTTATGTCTACGTTGAGGAGTGAGATCGGGCGGAAGTTCTCTGGCCTGTCTGGAGTTTTGCCCTGTTTAGGTAGAACGGTGATATTAGCTTCTAGCATCTGATCAGTGAAACCCCCCTCTGTCAGCAGTGAGTTGAACAAGTGTGTTAGGGGTTTTAGTAGGTGATGGATAAAGTCTTTGTAATATTTTACCCCCAAACCATCAGGCCCTGGGCTCTTTCCATTTGGCATACTCTTGATGGCTAACTTAATTTCGTCAGCTGTTATCGGTCTGTCTAAGTGTTCTGAGTCTTCTTGGGAGAGTGTAGGTAGCTGGATGTCCCTAAGGTAGTTGTCAATGTGTGACTGTGTGCTTTTGTTGGTGATATTGTACAATGCTTCATAATACCGTCGGAATGTCTCAGCTATTCTTACGCTATCTTTATGTGTGTGCCCTAGAGCGTCCTTTAGGGAGTGAATGTGCGTGTTCAGTTGCTTGCGTTTCAGCGCTTTAGCTAGTGAGGGGCCTATTTTGTCGTTCATCTCAAAATATTTTTGTTGTAGCATTGATGCCTTTCTCTGATATTCTTTAATAAGATGGTTATTCAGTTTGGTCTTGACCGTGGTCAGGGACTTTAGTATTGTGGTGGAGGATGTGTTCTTCTTTAATTCAGACTCCCAATATCTAATCTGTGATAAAGAAGAGTTAAGGAATTGTCTGTTTTGTTTGATTTCTGTGGCTTTGAGTCTAATGAATTCCCCCCTTGCTACACATTTGTGTACCTCCCATGTCGTGGGGGTGGGCAGAGCATCTAGTGGATTTTCGTTGAAGTAATGCTGTAGTGTGGTGTCAATGGTCAGTTTGTGTAGGGGGTTGTCTAACGTATGGTCGTCAAGTCTCCAGATGTAGGGTTTTACAGGTACATCCGGCCAGTTTAGTGTGCATTGTACAGGGGCATGGTCTGACCAGGTAATTGGTAGTATGTTGGTGTCGACAATCAGCGAGAGGCCTACTTGGTCTGTTATGAGGTAGTCAATTCTGGTGTAGACATGGTGTGGGTATGAAAAGAAGGTGTAGTCCCGCGTGTTTGGGTGAAGAGATCTCCATATGTCATGTAATTTTAGTGAGCGGAGTTGTGAATTTACATTTCTGATTACTCTGTGTGGTGTGGTGGTTTTCCCTGATGAGGTGTCAAGGTGAGGTTCTAGTGGTAGATTAAAATCGCCCGCTAGAAGCAGTACGCCTCTCGTGTGCTCCAAGATCAGCTGTGTCAGCTGTTTGAGCACGATATGTTGGCCTTGGTTTGGCAGGTAGGCATTGGTTATGGTGATGTAGGAGTTAAACAGGATTCCCACCACTAGGAGGTAGGAGCCGTTAGTGTCTTTAAGAACTTTGGTTGGTTGAAAAGGTATCGAGTTTTTGACGAAGATGCCTACCCCACCTTTCTTTGAGCAGCCTGATGCTAGGTAAAAGGTGTTGTACCTGTGGGCAATATACCTAGGCTCCCTCCCTTTTTTGAAGTGAGTCTCTTGGATACAAATAATGTCCCCTCCTGCTTTGTGTAACTGTGTGAAAGCAATCGACCGCTTTTCAGGGCTATTAAGCCCCTTGGCATTAATGGTCATGAATTTAATGGGGCGCGGCTGCATGCTTTGGGGGTATAAAAGGTCCGGCCAGGCAGCACCAGACTACTGTGGTTGTGCTTAGTATGTTTGTGAGTGTGCGAGTGCGCTGGAGGCCGGGCAGCAACTGTCGGGTCTGTGGGGTCCTCTCCTTCTGTCGGTCTGTGGTATGTGTGGTGTCTAAGACTCCTCGGTCCTATGTACAGTGGTGGGTAAAAGGTGGGATACAGGGAGAGGGAGTAGGGAAAGAAAAAAGGGGGGGGATTAAGGAGGGTGGGAGGTAGGAAGGATGAGAATGCAGACAAATACGGTATAATAACAGTACAATCTCGCTATGGAGGTTGAAGTTGTATAAAATGATATTATTCTATGCGCTAGGGGGTTTCCGGTGGAGGAGGAGCTACACAGGTGTGCTGCACAGGTGTAGCCCAAGCAATAGCTCCAGTCCCATACCTGCTGGCGGTAAATCTCTATGCGCCCAGCCTTCAGCCCTTGACTGTGGGCTGATGCATCTGCGTGGACAGTCAAGCAAAATCTGTTCCGGAACCCATGCTAGTGGCCTATCATCCCACTGGCCTTTGTTACCTCCATCTATCTGGACTCTTTCTTACAAAACACAAATATCCATCATATCTGCTCTTTTCTTGGGCCTGAACTCTGCCGATACATTTAAACCCACTCAAGTTTTTGGGACCCTGTCTGTTTGCTAAAGAATACCTGCATTGTCATTATAGGACAAAACTCCCCCTGTGCGCCAGCCGCCCCACGACAACTAACTTTAAATTGCTGGATAACTTTTCTTCCAAACACGCCGCACTGCGGTGACCCTGCTGGCGGTCTTTCCTCTACCATTGCAAATGTGTGTCTGCCGCACCGCTGCGTCCCTGCTAACACCTTACCTTTCCATCTGACCCACCGCTGTGGCCACGTTATTATCCTGCTGATCCACGGATCCGCTTGCCGCTGTGTTGCGGCCCCTCTGGCGTCCCGCTGCCACATCCTTCACCTCTGTGACCCCTCCGACGGCCCGTAGATCGGCTCCTCCCTGCTCCTCCCTCCCCCACCGGTGTTGCGTGGGAGGGAACGGGGCTCAAGCACGGAGCGGGACCTCGGTCCAGGGGCACCACCTACAGACTGCCCTGCTGTACAGGCTGGCGCTGCTGCCTCCCCCGGTCCCAACGATCTGCGAGGGGGACTGATGCCGCTCACTGGACCAGCCGGAGCAAAGGAGGAGGCATAGTAGTCCCTGCTCTGGAACCGGGCTGCCTGCTGGAATACCTGAGTTGACGACGGACTCCTGGGGTGGCTGGATAACGCGCGAAGGGGGGGGGTAAGTCTCTAAAACAGGCACCTTAGAGCTGATACACTCTGTGTTTTCTTCCTTCTTCTTTGTTTAAAACTGCCAGTGACACTTGAAGGAAACATATATACAAGGACTGACAGGGTCTGACCCTGAAACTGACAAAGGAGCAAGAAGTTCTTAAAAAGTACTCGGGGATTTAAATGGGACTTATACTACTTTGAAAATTCACATATCTGTATAACTGTTTAAATAACTGTAAAGAGCTAAATCCTATTGCACTATAAGAGTTGATGTTATATTGAAGGAAACATATATATAAGGACTGACAGGGTCTGACCCTGAAACTGACAAAGGAGCAAGAAGCTCTTAAAAAGTACTCGGGGATTTAAATGGGACTTATACCACTTTGAAAATTCACATATCTGTATAACTGTTTAAATAACTGTAAAGAGCTAAATCCTATTGCACTATAAGAGTTGATGTTATATAGACGGGTGGAATAGATTTAGGCTTTAAACAGACAAAAGTTACAAATTCATATAAACTTCCAGGTTTATTCTGGTCACTCCTCTGGGAAAGGGGGGACAGTGTTGAAAGTATATGTCGAATGTTGTATCTCAGAATATGGCTGCAACTATTAGTATCTAGGATCAGTATACCGTAGGCTAAACAGCCACAGGTAACCTAGAAACACATGACTTGAAACGATTCCTTTATTCTACTTCTCTACACTATAGTCTAAACTCCCTAGGGCTGTGGTTATATATATAAAAATAAATTCTGACCAGCCTATCGGCTGTACCTACTTTTGACTTCCCTCTCCCCCTGCTATCCCTGCTCTGAAATATAAGAATGCAGACTTAATGCTTAATGTTATAAGCTGAGCATCTCTTGGGGTTTTCTTTCTTTTACTGTAGCTCTTGCTACATAAGATCTGCCCAGGTTTCAAGTTTCTGGTGCCACTTACTAGGACCACTTGGCTATGCCTGGTAAATTCTTTAACTGATCTAAAAACAATCCTTATCTAACAACAATTCGCTTACTCTAAACAAAACTAGATAACACATAGAGTTCGCTACTCCTTAGTAAGGTTCCCTAAGATACAGGGTCACGAGCACAGCTAATAAAACAAAAACAACAGCTAAAACACTTAAAAGGAGTAATCCTGCCTAGAATTAGTGGCTCTCCCTTCAATATCTCTAAATCACATCTATAAGCCCTGGCGAGTGTGTCTCTAATCACCCCCTGGCCCCTGGGAAAATCTTTCTCCGGTGGCCCACATTTTTTTTTCTCACCAACTGAAATCAGGCTTAAAGTAGAGCACGCACTCCCCTCACATTTCCCCGCAATTTCCCCCACCCCTTTCCCTCACTTTTTTCTCCTTATTCTTAGCACTTTGACAATTTTCTAAACACGATTTTTTCTTTTTTATTCACTGAAGTATCTCATGGATAAATTTTTTCACTCACATGCTAAGACACCCTCGCCAGTCATGACTGCAAAACACAAAGACAGGAGAGCAAAGAACACCATAGCAACCTCAGTCGAATCTCAAGAATCACGACCTACCACATCCTCCCTAACTGATGTATCGGATATGCAAAATTTAGTCACCAGAATAACGGAAGCATTAGCCCCTAACTTTGATGCATTAAAGTCAGAGATCAAACAAGATATCACTCTCCTATCTCAGGAAATTAGACAGTTTGCAGGCAGAATTAATGAAATTGAGCAGAGAGTTTCAGATCTTGAAGATCTTACCACATCACATAACACCAAGTTAGATTCAACTAAACACTCCCTAAATGTAATTCAGGCTAAACTTGAAGATATTGAGAACCGTGCCCGCAGAAATAATATACGCCTGATAGGGATACCCGAGGATAAAAGATATGAGGATCTAAACTCCTTTATTTCCGAGCATTTACCTCAGCTTCTCAAACTCCCACCTAACTATCCTCCGATAGTAGTAGAGAGGGTACATAGGCTTGGTAGACCCTGGGTGGATAATAAAGGAAATCATAGACCTAGACCAGTAATCGCAAAACTCTTGAATTTTCAAGATAAGGTTACTTTGATGCAATTCTATCGTAAGAATCAGCCTATTACCATTGGAGAATCGAAAATTCTCCTTTTTCAAGACTTCTCGGCTGAAACATCATCCAAAAGGAGGGTGTTAGCCCCCATGTGCACAAAATTGATCCAACAGGGCTACCAAGCCACCATAATCTATCCTGCAAAACTTAAAATCAAAGAAGCTGAGAACACATTTATTTTCAATACTCTTCAAGAAGTAGAACAACATTTGAAAGACTCCAACACTTCAGGCATATATCCACCAGGCTGAAGGGGGAAGAGAGAGAGAAAGAGGGGAAAGGGATTTATCTCCCGCTGACTTTTCTACTCCTTTCTTTTTCCTTTTTTTTTCTTTCTTCTTTCCTTCATCATGAGCAGGATTTCTTGTCTTAGGAAAGTAACGATAGATGGGGCTTTAAGCCCTCCTGGTTTTCCTTCCTTTTTTTTTTTGTTTGTTTTGTTTAAAAATTTTGGGGTCTTTGTGGGGGGGTTCCCCCCCCCTTTTTTTCCTTTTTTTCCTTTTTTTTTTTTTTTTTTCTCCCTCTTTCCCTTTCCCTTCCTTCCCACCCGCGCCGGTCACACTTGGACTCGGTCACACTATCCAGTTAAAAACCCATGGCCAACTTTAAATTAGTTTCATGGAATGTGGGTGGGATCTCCACTCCAATTAAAAGGAAGGCCATTTTAACGCATCTGAGGAAATTAGGGGCCGATATAGCATTCTTGCAGGAAACACATTTAACAACAGAAGAATCTCATAAACTTAAATCCACATGGGTGAAAGAAATCTTCTTCTCCCCGGGAGAGCGAAGGAAAAGAGGGGTGGCGATCCTGATTGGGAAGAAAATTGGCCAAGCAGTTACTCACAGTGACATAGACCCAGATGGGAGATTTGTAATAATTAAAGCTAAAATCCACAAAACAATCTATACACTATGTAATGTTTATGCCCCTAACAAATTAGACCCCAGCTTTTGGCACAAGATCCAGGCCAAAATTCTCTCTGTTCAGGAGGGACACCTAATACTAGGGGGTGATTTCAATATGTCTCCACAGTGCCCATTGGACAGACTTAGAATCTCTGGTAAGTCGCCTAAACAAAAACGGGATAATTTAGAAGCTAAATTAATAAAATCAATTATGCACAACCTAGCAATAAGAGATATTTGGAGGCTTCAAAACCCCGATGTCAGAGATTTCACCTGTCTGTCCAAGGCGCACAAAACAATGTCTAGAATTGATCTTTTTCTCATCAGCGACAGAATAAGGCTGACAGAGGCAAAAGCAGGCTTGTCTCCTATCTTTCTATCAGATCACGGCCCCATCTCGCTTGAGCTGCAGACCAGCTGCTACAACAAGAAACCAACACGCTTTTTATTTCCCTCCTTTCTCGTGAATGATCTGAAGTTTAAGAATTGGATTAAACTCAGATTTGCGGATTACCTGGATCATAATCAAGACTACATAGATTCGCCCCTGCTTTTCTGGGAGGCTGCTAAGGCAGTCCTCCGGGGCGAAATCATAGCCTATAGCGCGGAAAGATTTAGGAAAATACGACAAAGGGAGAAAGAAATTACTAGCTCAGTGATCAATTCATATAACTCTTATTTACTTGAAAAATCACCTAGATACTGGGCGAAATACATTCGGGCTAAAAACACAAGAGACACATTTACAATCTTCCAGGAAACGCAGAGGGATCTCAGACTCCAAGCCAGAATCTATAGATTCGGTAACAAATCTGGCAAATTACTGGCAAATCTGGTAAAAAGGGAAAGGAAAACATCTCTCATTGAAAAGATTCAAGAGGATGGTATTCTTCTTGATAAACCAGAAGCAATAGCGAAAGCTTTCACCAGCTACTATCAGAATCTTTATCTAAGCAGAGGCTCAGATATTTCACAGGCATCCCAATTCTGGAGTCAAGTAACTTGCCCAAAAATACCAACGGAATTGATTAACTCCCTAAATACACCAATCACTGAATTAGAGATAAATAAAACAATTGAAGATCTTGCCAATAATAAATCACCCGGACCAGATGGTCTCCCAAACGAGTTCTACAAAATTCTGAATTCTGAGATTACTCCCTATCTCAACAATTTATTTAACAGTATGTACATCAAAGGCAATCGGGTGGCCGCCTCTTTTTCTTCATCTAATACTGTCTTAATTTTGAAGGGAGGGAAAGATCCCTCCCTCAAAGAATCATACAGGCCCATAGCTCTCCTGAACGGAGATTTTAAGATATTTTGCTCTATCCTTGCTGATCGCCTCCAAGCACCACTCGCCACGGTGATACACCCGGACCAGGCAGGGTTTCTTAGGGGCCGAAACTCTTCAGCTAAAATCAGAGAGGCCATACTTGTTACGGAGTATTTTAGGAAACTGGAGGTACTCGAGGGAGGGGGGGAGGGGGTGGCACCCGACCTGGCTATTCTTTCGATCGATGCAGAGAAAGCATTCAATTCGATACATTTTGACCATCTTTTTTCATCTCTGACAAATTTTGGTTTCAAAGCTAAATTTCTCGAATTTATTATGAATCTCTATAAAGAACCACACACTACCCTGATTGTCAATTCTATAGCATCCTCACAGATAACTCTCGAAAGGGGAACGCGCCAGGGGTGCCCCCTCTCCCCCCTTCTTTTCGACATCTCAATCGAACCACTAGCAATTATGGTTAGGCAACAACTTCCAGGCATCAAGGTGGGGAAGCAAGTTATAAAAATTGCTTTATATGCGGATGACCTTCTGTTATACCTTTCAGATACTAAATCCAGCATCCCCAAATTGTTAAACATTACTACTCAATTTGGGTCCTTTTCGGGGTACAGGATTAACGAACTAAAATCGGAACTACTATGGTTGAGACAAAACAAAGACTCTCTTTATGATATCCCCTTTACCGTCTCTAAAATATCTCTTAAATATCTTGGAATTTTAATCCCTTCATCCCAGGGGGACCTATACAATCTTAATTTCTCTCCGATTTTTTAAATGATCAGGGAAAAACTTAAAAATTGGCAATCTCTTCCGCTATCTTTATCCGGACGGATTGCTTTGTTTAAAATGATCTTGCTCCCAAAACTCCTCTACGTTCTCCAGAACGTCCCATTAATTCTCTTGGAGAAAGACATCCGCTGCTTAAACGGCTCACTTAGCAAATTCCTCTGGCAGGAAAAAAGACCTAGGATATCCCTAAATAAACTTTTTCTATCAAAAGAGAGTGCTGGTCTTGCATTGCCGGATATCCGATCCTATAATTATGCTTTTTTAGCCCGCGTGGTGGCCGACTGGTTATCCCAGAGTAACTATGTTACGAATCAGCTCCTGGAAGAGAACATGTGTAGCCCGTACCAGTTGATAGCGCTGGTCCACTGCCCACCCAAAGACCTGCCAGGCGGAATCAAAAGATTTAAATCTGTTTCTAATCCACTAAGGGCCTGGTGGAGAATAAGTAATCTATTATCCCTAAATGGGAAAATTTCTCACTATCTTCCAATACAGGGAAATCCGAAATTCCCCGCAGGAGTCAGTTCAGGAACCTTTAGGAAGTGGCAAGACCTAGGTTTGAGTAGGGTAATACAACTTTGGGACCCAGAAAGGAACATTGTCAAATCCTTTGACGAGCTAAAAGGAGAGTTTCACATCAACAATAAGGAATTTTTTGCATTCCTACAAGTTAGACACTTTCTACTCGAACTAGTGAACGAGGTAGGATGGAGCTGGAATATGGGAAAGCTGGAAGGCTGGATCACTCTGTTCAAGAACGGCATCAGGTCCATCTCCCCATGCTATCAGCTACTTAAATCAGGCAAAGGTGCTGTAGAGCTAGAGAAAATTACTGCTTTATGGAACAGGCTATTACCACAATCAACTATTGATACAAAAACTATTCAAAGCTCAATTTGCAAAGTGGCTCAGGTTTCTCTCTCAGCCACATGGCATGAGATGCACATTAAACTTCTTCACAATGCATACTTCACCCCTAAAAAAGGCGATAAAATTCATTATGCCAGCTTTAACAAATGTCCAAAGTGTTTACTCCCCGCAGCGGATGTAATACACATGATTTGGAGTTGCCCCAGAATAAGATACCTCTGGTATAAATTAGAGTTCTGGATTAACAAAACCCTTAGGATCTCCCATCCGGGTCTTACACAGTTATTGATTGTCTTTGGTCATGGGGAACATAATCCAGAGAATAAATTGATATTTCTATCTATTTTAGCAACTAGATATCTTATCTTCAAAAAATGGAAGATGAGGGCAATACCATCTATCTCAGAGATAAAGAACTGTCTTAAAAAACAATGCCTTTTAGAACAAAGGGACACTAACCTAGATAATGACCTAGACATTAGACGATTCTTTAGTAAATGGTCTGCCTTTATCAAGTCACTACCAGACACAGAAATACATGACCTTATATTCCCCTTCAGGAACTCGGAATTGGTCCTTCTGGGTGCTTGGTAGAGACCTGAAGGTGCTCTGACGCGGGGGGGGTCCTCTCTCACATCCCTATATTCCTCTTCCTTTTTTTTTCACCCCCTCCCTCCTCTACTTCCCTTTCCTCCCCCCTCCTTCCTCCCCCGTCTTTCCTTCCCCCCCCCCCCCCTTTTTTTTTTTTTTTTTTTTTTTTTTTTTCTTCTTTGTTTGTTTGGTTGTCTGCTTGTTTTGTTCTGTTTTTGTTCTAATTTTTCTCTTTTTTGTTTCTTTAACCAGTATAAACAAAATAGAAAAGACTCCAGTTTAGTGTACAAATTTTACGCTGTGGGGACCAACTTATTAAGATAAAATGAAGTTATTGTTTTAAACTATTTTTTCTGAGGTTCTCCGAAATGTGGTTTACCTGGCCCTGCGTGGCACAAAGAGGTTGAATTTATTTTGACTGTACACTCTGCTGGATTTAAATAAATATTTAAAAAAAAAAAAAATTGCATGCGCTGTTTGAGTCATGGGGGTTTGATTTTGACTAGACTGGCCCTTTAGGCGGACCCAGAATGTCCCCTCAATTATAGATAATTGTGGTGACATTTTGGGTTTTCTGGAGGGGACAGTCTGGTCGGAGTTAGACTTTCGTGATTCCGATAGCGCATGCAATTTTAAACAACTTTATCTTTTTAGTATAGATATACAAATAAGATCCCTCTACTGCAGTTAACCCTAACTATAAACTATAACTAAGCACAAATCCCATAAGGAAAAAGTTTTTAGTTTTTGTTGCTGAAATCACATTGAAGAAGAATGAACATATAGATGACCACTTTAAAGAATAAAGAGATAAGATCTGATTCTGCAACTTCTCAAAATGTTATGTTGATGGCTATTAATGAATTGTTAATTCTGTATCAAATTGCTTATATTTTGTGGGCCGTTTCTATTATGTCTGTTATTTTGAGCATATAAGTAAAGGAACAGTCACTGTTAAAAAAAAAAAATGATATTATTCTGCAGAGCTATAAAAACAGCAATCAATATTTAACAGTTAACTAACAAGATAAGTAACTAACAAATTAGGGTAATATCCCCGTCAACAAACCCAGCTTTAGAAAAGATAGTTCAACAGAAAACATTGTATTATATACGACCTGTAGCCTTGATTCAGGAACTGGCCCCTGGCCTAGGCCGTGCGGGCGAGCAGTCCAAGTGTTGATGTGGTTCCTCCACATCATCAGCGACAGTCACTAATGAGGGGTGTTTGTGAAAGCCCCTTTCAGTGTTAAATGTAGATGCGGATCGCACTCGGCTCCCGGGGGGGGGGGTCCCGGTGTAGAGCTATCCTTCATTTGGTCCTCTGTCTGGATGCGTATCTGTAAGGCCTCACAAAACTGAGGTAAATCATCTTGAGCTTTGTAGATGGCTGTGGTGTTGCCATTATTGGCAATGATGCTGACCGGGAACCCCCACCGGTAAGCTATCATCTTTTCTCGGAGCACTGTAGTTATATGGTTAAGTTCCCTCCTTTTCTGGAGTGTCGTGGGGCTTAAGTCTGTGAAGATCTGGATGCGGCAGCCTGCATGTGTAATTTCCTGTTTCTGCCGTGAATGTTTTAGAATGTCCTCCTTGTCCTTGAAGTGCAGCAATTTCAGAATAACATCCCTGGGGGGTGCTTTAGGAGGAGGCTTGGCCCTAAGGGCCCTGTGTGCTCTTTCAATAATAACCTCAGGGGCATTCTCGTCTCCTTTTAACGTGCGGAACAGGGCCTGTAGGCAGCCCTCCAGGGCTCCTGGGAGTATGGATTCGGGAATCCCTCGAACTCTCAGATTATTCCTCCTGCCCCTGTTGTCTAGATCCTCAACCTTCTCTAGTAAGTTGTGTATGGTTTCTTCCTGATCGTAGAGAAGGCGGGACATATGGTTGATATCATTGCTGGTTGTACTATGATTCTCTTCTAGGTTGGTGACTCTCTGCGTCACCCTTGATAAGTCCCTTTTAAGGTCACCATACCAGCCCTTTACTTCAGTTAGCATTTCTTTGAAATCTTCTTTAGAACATAAAGTTTTAAGGTCTTCTCTAGTGATTGGCTGCGTAGTTTCATGATTTGGGCTCTCGGTCTGGGCACTGGGCTGTGAGCTAGTTGCAGGCACATTGTTATCTGAAGATGGCTGTGTGCGCTTTGGTGTAAGATCACATTGTCTTAAAAACTGCTGCATGGTCCTGGGTTGTGGTATATTGTCCAGTTTGGTTGTTTTTTTCCCCGGCATGCTGGTGGGATATGGTGGGGGCTGGTGTGGATAAAGGACTGTTGTTCTTTTAGTGGTGTGATGAGCTAGTAATAAGATTAATAAAATAAGGGCGTCTGTGATGCTATTTGAGCTTTTCTTCCCTACTCTCTGTAAGGGATTGCTGCCCTATGTTCTGCTTTTCATGCAGGGTGATAAAGGCTGGAGCGTATAATGGCTGGCCGTTTATGTAGGGGCCAGAGAGAAAGTTTATGGCATATAGGAGTTTAGGCTAGCGCTTAGGCCTTGACTCCTGTGTCCTACAAAGAATTACAGTCCTGTGGTCCGTTTTTTTGCACTGTGTAGCTTAAGAGTCTCCTGAGTATAGTTGCTGCCTTAAGGGGACTGTGTAAGTACACAAGCTCTGATGTCTGTATTTTGTTTTCTAAGGGCAGGTGAACCGGTAGTCTGATGGTGTGTGGCGGTAGAGATAGGGGTGGGTCCCCCAGGGGGTGCACAGTGTGTGTATTGTGCAGTGACTGCTATATGCCCCTTGAGTCAGTGTCTGTCAGAGTTTGCTCCCTCCTTAATGAGGGCTCCGGTAATCTTTCGGGGCGCCTAGTCTCTGCACTCCCCTGAACCGTGGTGGATGGCTATGTGGCAGAGCTGTGGGTGATTGAGGCCGTTGCTGCTTGAGGCCTGTGGTGCGCCCCTTCTTACCTCGCCGTCGCGGTGTGTGAATCGTGCCCTGAGAGCTGCGGTTGGTTTTGGCGTGTGGGGTCGTTGTCGGGCGCTTGCGGCTGTTAGTTTGCCACGTAGTGTCTCGCTGGATGTGGTCCAGCTCTAGAGTTGCTGAGGCCTAGGCGCATGTTATCCTCTCCTTCAGGTCCGGGCGCCGCCCAGTGTTAGGAGCGGGTCCGGTGCTGATGAGGGGGGGTTTGCGGCTGAAGGGATGCCGGGCCAAGTTCAGTGGGCTGTCGCCTCTGGTGTGGGGATATTTTTGCGGCTTAGGTCGGGTATGGCTGCTGGGTTGGAGGACTTAGGGCCTAGGAGCTATTGCACTACGCGGCCATTTCTCTGAACGGCCAAGCTCCGCCCTCCCCCGCATCTTTTAAATACCGCTGGTATTTAGAGTTCACAGAAGGGCTGCGTTAGGCTCCAAAAAAGGGAACGTAGAGCATAATTTACCGCCACTGCAACTCTCAATACCAGCGGTGCTTACGGACGCGGCCAGCTTCAAAAACGTGCTCGTGCACGATTCCCCCATAGGAAACAATGGGGCCATTTGAGCTGAAAAAAAACCTAACACCTGCAAAAAAGCAGCGTTCAGCTCCTAACGCAGCCCCATTGTTTCCTATGGGGAAACACTTCCTAAGTCTGCACCTAACACCCTAAACACTCCTAACTTTACACTTATTAAACCCTAATCTGCCGACCCCGCTATCGCTGACCCCTGCATATTATTTTTAACCCCTAATCTGCCGCTCCGTAAACCGCCGCAACCTACGTTATCCCTATGAACCCCTAATCTGCTGCCCCTAACCCCCGCCGACCCCTATATTATATTTATTACCCCCTAATCTGCCCCCCCCAATGTCGCCGCTACCTACCTACAATTATTAACCCCTAATCTGTCGACCGGACCTCACCGCTACTATAATAAATGTATTAATCCCTAAAGCTAAGTCTAACCCTAACCCTAACACCCCCCTAAGTTAAATATAATTAACGAAATAAAATAAATCTTATTAAATAAATTATTCCTATTTAAAGCTAAATACTTACCTGTAAAATAAACCCTAATATAGCTACAATATAAATAATAATTATATTGTAGCTATTTTAGGACTAATATTTATTTTACAGGCAACTTTGTATTTATTTTAACCAGGTATAATAGCTATTAAATAGTTAATAACTATTTAATAGCTACCTAGTTAAAATAATTACAAAATTACCTGTAAAATAAATCCTAACCTAAGTTACAATTAAACCTAACACTACACTATCAATAAATTAATTAAATAAACTATCTACAATTATCTACAATTAAATCAACTAAACTAAATTACAAAAAAAAACCCACTAAATTACAAAAAAAACACTAAATTACAAAAAATAAAAAAAGATTACAAGAATTTTAAACTAATTACACCTACTCTAAGCACCCTAAAAAAATAACAAAGCCCCCCAAAATAAAAAAATGCCCTACCCTATTCTAAAATAAAAATTGTAAAGCTCTTTTACCTTACCAGCCCTTAAAAGGGCCTTTTGCGGGGCATGCCCCAAAGAATTCTGCTCTTTTGCCTGTTAATAAATATTATGTAGGTGTCGGCGGTGTTAGGGGCTGCAGATTAGGGGTACATAGGGATAATGTAGGTGGCGGCAGTGTGCGGTCGGCAGATTAGGGGTTAAAAAAATTTAATAGAGTGGCGGCGATGTGGGGGGGCCTCGGTTTAGGGGTGTTTATGGGTGTTAGTGTACTTTAGAGCACAGTAGTTAAGAGCTTTATGAACCGGCATTAGCCCAGAAAGCTCTTAACTCCTGGCTTTTCTCTGCGGCTGGAGTCTTGTCGTTAGAGTTCTAATGCTCACTTCAGCCAAGACTCTAAATACCAGCGTTAGAAAGATCCCATTGAAAAGATAGGATACACAATTGGCGTAGGGGGATCTGCGGTATGGAAAAGCCGTGGCTGGAAAGTGAGCGTTTGTGGTATTCTGAGCTTTGTATTTCAGTAAACAAGCATTTGCACATTTGTTATAAAGGTTAGCCCTAAAATTAGAGCTTGTTGCTCTTTTTTGTAGTAATCAGAAAACAACTTCTATGTAGCCTGATTAAACAATATGAGACATTTAATATATGATGAAATTATATATTAACTACTGACTTAGGTGTTAATAAACATAAGGATATATTAATATAATATATATCTAATGTTCGATATATATATATATATATATATATATGTAAACGGAGGCCACAGATGAAAAAGAAATACTGACATGCTCAGAATCAGAAATGGTAGAAACAATTGATCCTTTTTACTTCACGCAATCACACACAGCCTAAAATATTTACAAGTTCAGACATTCCACAGACACACAATGTTTGTTTATATTGGATGTGGCAGGTAATAGGATATTCCCAATAATTCAGAATGGTGACAAAAACAAACAGGTATGAAGTTTAAAGGCTTTAGTTTTGTTCGTGTACGTTACCACCTTGAGGACCGTGGTTATTCTGTTACCGCATAGGAAGATCCGTGTCTGGGACAGGCAGCGTGTGTGAATGCGGCTTACTTCCGGGTAGCGGTGAAAAAGTAGATCCGGCCGTTGAATGATCCAGATTCGGTAATGACAAAGTAACGATGAGATCGTAAGAGATTCAAGATGAAGCAAAAGTAAACATAGTAAACCACTTTGCACAGGATACAAGCAATAGGAGACCTGAAATAAGGAAAGCTACAACAGAGTAGCTATGACTTCAATAATCAGGCAGTAAATGAGTGTTACAGGTAGTCCTTAAATAGGGTGGAGACCAAATAGGAGGGGTTAGAGTTAAAGGTATACCACATCTCCCCCCCTTCAAGGAAGCACCCCAGGGGTTTCCAAACTAGGTTTCTCAGGAAAGCGGCGATGAAAATTTCGTAGAAGACGGGGAGTGCGAAGATCAGAATGAAGCTGCCAAGAGTTATCCTCCGAACCATAACCTTTCCATTTCACAAGGTACTCCAACCTCCGCCTATGGATCCTAGAATCCAACACAGCTTCAACTTCATACTCCTCTCGATCATCAATGAGTATTGGAGGTGGTCGAGTCAAGGAGAGGGACTGAGGTGAAAGAAGATATGGCTTTAACAAAGAGACATGAAAAGAGGGGTGAATCTTAAAATCCTGGGGAAGCTCTAATCTCACAGCATTGAGGTTGATTATTTTAGAAATCTTAAAAGGACCCAAGTACTGATTTGCTAACTTTTTGCTAGGAACTGAAAGTTTGAGATTCTTCGTCGAGAGTAGTACTAAATCTCCAATCTGATAAGCCGGGCTAGCAGTGTGATGGGTATCATACAACCTTTTTTGATAATCTTTAGCTTCCGAAAGATGTTTTTTCAGGATGTTAAGTCTTTCTTGTAGAGTAGTTGCGAAATCCAATGCTGAGGGAGAGTTCACTTGTTGAGAGGACAAGGAAATGGTAGTAGGATGATATCCATAAGTAACGAAGAATGGGGATAGCTTAGTTGATGAAGAAGTAGTATTGTTATAACAGAATTCTGCCAAAGGTAAATAAGATGACCAGTCATCCTGGAGATGAGATATATAACAACGAAGATATTGTTCAAGGGTTTGGTTGAGTCGTTCTGTAAGGCCATTTGTCTGAGGGTGAAAAGCAGTTGAGTATCTTGAATCAATCTTGATTAGCTTACATAAGGATCTCCAAAAATTAGAGGTAAACTGTGTACCACGATCAGTTATAATAACTTTAGGCAGTCCATGTAAGCGAACTATGTTGTCTAGGAAAACGTGAGCTGTAGTGAAAGCTGTAGGGAGACCTTTTAGGGGAATGTAATGAGCCAGTCTTGTTAAATGGTCAATGACAACTAAAATAGTATTGTAATGGTGGGATTCAGGTAACTCGACAATAAAGTCCATTGATATGGTACTCCAGGGTTTGTCAGGAATAGGCAGAGGAGATAAAAGACCTGATGGTCTTTTGTGAGCTAATTTGTTTCTGGCACAGGTATCACAATGTTTTACGTAATTTGTAATATAGGTATCCATGAGTGGCCACCAATAATTTCTCCTGGTTAGGTCTATAGTTTTAGAAATACCTGGATGACCCGCTAGTGTCCCGTCATGGGTTTGTTTAAGAATAGAAGATCTAATTTGTTTGGGGATATATAGTTTAGAATTATGATAAAAAAGACCAGTATTGGAATCTTTTTGACAGTCTATTCCATGTGGTGGTTCATGTTTTAATTCTTTTAATATCTCCTCTTCTAAAGGTGTTAGTAACCCTATAATTTTTTTCTTTTGGAATGATTTGGTTAATTTGATTATGAGTGTCTTGTTCATGTAGTCTAGAGAGAGCATCAGCCTTGGCATTCAAGTGTCCCGGTCTGTAGGTTAAAAGAAAATTGAAACGATCAAAGAATATAGACCATCTTGCTTGCCTTGCAGACAAGGTCTTACTTGTTTTTAGAAATTCAAGATTTTTATGGTCGGTATAAATCTTAAAAGGTAATTTAGAACCTTCTAATAAATGTCTCCAGTGATCTAGGGCACGTTTTATAGCTAGAAGTTCTTTATCTCCTATGCTATAGTTTTTCTCAGCGCTAGTTAACATTTTTGAATAGAAAGCAATAGGATGAATTTCAGTCTTGTTCTTATCTTGTTGTGATAAAACTGCACCGATACCTGAGTCGGATGCATCTACTTCAAGGATAAATTCTAAATCAAAATCTGGCATAGCTAGAATGGGTGCTGTAGTAAAATATTCTTTCAATTTATTAAAGGCAAGACTAGCGGATTCTGTCCACTTAAATCTTTGTTTTTCACTAGTAAGTGTTGTTAATGGTTTAACGATTGTAGAGAAATTTTTTATAAACTTCCTATAAAAATTTGCAAAACCAATGAATCGTTGTACAGATTTTGTGGAAGTAGGAGTAGGCCAATTCAGAATTGCTGATACCTTCTCCGGATCCATTTGTATTTTGTTGGGACTGATGATATAACCCAAGAATTTTATTTCTGTGACATGAAAGGAACATTTTTCCAGTTTAGCATATAGTTTGTGTTCTTTTAAACGAGTTAATACCCAGCGTACATGTTTTTCATGTTCTTGTGGTGTTCTAGAATAAATTAAGATGTCGTCAAGGTATATTATGACACAAACGTCTATCAGGTCACGAAAGATCTCATTTATAAAAAACTGAAAAGTTGCCGGAGCATTACTCAGACCGAAAGGCATTACATTATATTGGAAAAGGCCATATCTGGTCCTGAATGCCGTTTTCCATTCGTGACCTTCTTTGATTCTAATCAAATTATAAGCTCCCTTTAAATCTAATTTGGTGTAAATAGTTGCACCAGTTAGACGTTCCAAAAGTTCAGGTATTAAAGGTAAAGGGTATCTGTTTTTTATTGTGATGTTATTTAATGCTCTATAATCAATAATAGGTCTTATGGTACCATCCTTGTTTCTTACTAGAAACATTCCTGCAGCTGCAGGGGATGTGGAGTGTGAAATAAATCCCTTACGTAAATTTTCGTCTAGGTAATTTCTTATATACTGGAGTTCCTCTTGAGAGAGAGGATAGATCTTACCATGAGGGATTTTGGAACCAGGTATTATATCGATAGGACAGTCAAATTCCCTATGGGGTGGAAGGTTTTCTGCCTCTTTTAAATTAAATACTTCTGCCAAATCCTGATAACACGAGGGTAAACCAATATCAAGTGACGCTATGGTTTGATGTGGGTAACAAGTGTTTAAACAAAAAGCAGAATCTAATGTTACCTTATTTGAAACCCAATTTATGTGTGGGTTGTGTTTCTTCAACCAAGGATAGCCTAGGATGAGAGTATGCTGATGTATGGATATGAGATCAAAAGATAAATATTCAGTGTGTCCCTGCAATGATGTTACAAGCAGGGGAACAGTATGATGTGTAATAGGTCCTTGTTCTATTAATGAACCATCTATCAACTTAATAGAGACAGGATTTTGTTTACAAATAACAGGTATTCGATTTTTATTTACATAAGTGGAATCAATGTAATTTCCGGATGCTCCTGAATCAATTAATGCCTTGGTTTGGATATTTTTCTGGTCCCACTGTAAAGAAATGGACAAAGTCATGTGTGTATCATTAGCTATGCTGTAAATAAAGTCACTGGTTGTTGTCTTACCATTCTTTTGTTTTTTCAACAAAGGACAAGTAGATACTACATGTTCTTTTTGAGCACAGTATAAACAGAGATTTTCCAACCTCCTTCTAATTTTTTCCTCTGGTGGCAGAGGTCCTCTAAGAACACCAATCTCCATAGGGGTAGCACTGCCATGAGCTCTGTCATGACTTGTTGTGACTTGGTAAGGTTTTCTGGATGGGGTATCATAAGAGGCCCTCTCTGCCCTCCTTTCTCTCAAACGACGATCTAAAGATGTACTTAATTTAATAAGACCCTCAAGGGTATCTGGGATCTCAAGACGGGAAAGTTCATCTTTGACTGTTTCAGATAAACCTAAACGATATTGATTCTTCAAACTGATTTCATTCCACTGAGAGTCCTCTGCCCACATCTGAAACTCAGTGGTATAATCTTCCACATTTCTCTTACCCTGTTTTAAAGACCTCAATCTCGTTTCAGCATTTATTTGAGAATTTGAGTCTTGATATAGACTAGTTAAAGCAGAAAAAAAATCTTGCAATGAATCCAGGATAGGGTTATTGTTTTCAAAAAACCTATTAGCCCAAGTCCTGGGTTCACCTTGTAGGAAAGATATTGTGGTACATACTTTAATCCGCTCAGTATGATAAGTCTTAGGTCTAAGAGAAAATAATAAATTACAGGCATTCTTAAATTCCCTGAACTCAGAACGTTTCCCTGAAAAAGGTTGTGGATAATTAATATGAGGTTCAGGTGGGTCATGAGGCTTTTGTGTAACAAAATCTTTAACTATAGTTTTAAGTGCAGCATTTTCAGTCTGCACTTCAGTCACAGCTCTTGCTAAATAATCAAGTTTAAGATAGACATTATTAAACTCCTTTTTTATTTCATTAGGATCCATAATGATAATTATCTCAAAATACGGTTTTGGGCCTGATTATTATGTGGTATTCTGAGCTTTGTATTTCAGTAAACAAGCATTTGCACATTTGTTATAAAGGTTAGCCCTAAAATTAGAGCTTGTTGCTCTTTTTTGTAGTAATCAGAAAACAACTTCTATGTAGCCTGATTAAACAATATGAGACATTTAATATATGATGAATTTATATATTAACTACTGACTTAGGTGTTAATAAACATAAGGATTTATTAATATAATATATATCTTATGTTTGATATATATATATATGTAAACGGAGGCCACAGATGAAAAAGAAATACTGACATGCTCAGAATCAGAAATGGTAGAAACAATTGATCCTTTTTACTTCACGCAATCACACACAGCCTAAAATATTTACAAGTTCAGACATTCCACAGACACACAATGTTTGTTTATATTGGATGTTGCAGGTAATAGGATATTCCCAATAATTCAGAATGGTGACAAAAACAAACAGGTATGAAGTTTAAAGGCTTTAGTTTTGTTCGTGTACGTTACCACCTTGAGGACCGTGGTTATTCTGTTACCGCATAGGAAGATCCGTGTCTGGGACAGGCAGCGTGTGTGAATGCGGCTTACTTCCGGGTAGCGGTGAAAAAGTAGATCCGGCCGTTGAATGATCCAGATTCGGTAATGACAAAGTAACGATGAGATCGTAAGAGATTCAAGATGAAGCAAAAGTAAACATAGTAAACCACTTTGCACAGGATACAAGCAATAGGAGACCTGAAATAAGGAAAGCTACAACAGAGTAGCTATGACTTCAATAATCAGGCAGTAAATGAGTGTTACAGGTAGTCCTTAAATAGGGTGGAGACCAAATAGGAGGGGTTAGAGTTAAAGGTATACCACAGCGTTAGACCCTTTCCTGACTGACTCTAAATACCAGCGGGCGGTAAAAACCAGCGTTAGGACCCCCTATCGCTGGTTTTGACGGCTAACGCAGAACTCTAAATCTAGGCGTAAGATTATACGTTGTATATTTCTGTGTATATTTTACAAATTACATTTCACTTTGTATTTGCTCTATTGTAAAAAAAACACAGCTTCAGAAAGTGGGAGGAACAGGGGAGTTCCCAGGGTATGTCTAAAGCTCTCTCACAATTCATGTGAAATGCTGTAAGCATTTTACACAAGCTGGTTTCAATGAAATACCATGCCAGCTTTATGCAGGTGCAGTTTGCTCAACATCAAAAATACACCTATTTAACTGACAGAAAAGTAATATATACTAAACTACAGGCAAAAACAAGTTAAATTGTAGCAAAAACAATTGTTTAACTCGTATTTGCTGCAAACATATCAGTCCAATGTGTTCTCCTGTTAACTTCTCTCTCCCCTGCCTCATTACTTTCTACGGAAGGCATCTCTCATCTCTCAGAAACTTCCAGGTTCCACCCTTTTTCTTATAGAATTCATTGGGTTCAGTCCCTGTGAAGTGTGCTCTATAATTTCTCTCCAAACTAGAGAATATTTGATTATCTGGCCCATAAAAGGTAACAAAGTGCTCAGTTTTTCAGGTCTATTTTAAACAGAACACATACAAAGTGCAATGCAATTTGTAAAATATGCACATATATATACAAAGTATGGGCCCAATTTGTTAAAGTGACAAAGAAAGTGCCAAAGCATAATCAGAATTTGTAAAATCACAATCCTAAATACACGGTATAAAACATTTCTATGCATTAAAACATAAAATAGAACGTACAAAGTTTAAATGTAATAAAACTTAATCTGAAGTCTAAAGTAATATTATCTACAAAGCACAATATGTAAATATTGCAGAACTTTCATTGTTATTAAACAATAACTATTCTTTGTGACTCGCATTTGTGTGACATGTGAGTCACAAATCATTTTTTTGTTCTATGTTTTTAAAGATATTTATTACAGAATATAGATTGTGACCATATATGACACTTTGGAGTTGTTTATACAAGTGGGGCAGTATCACTCGGCCAACAGTGAGTTAAAATACTGAGAGATTTCAACACTCTCAATACAGCACATATCATCTTAAAATCTCATATGAGCTTAAGAGCTTAAAATCTTGTGACTACTTTTTCATAGGGTGTGCATATGATGGAGGCCTTTTGGTAATGTGATCTGCACCAGGAGAAATTTTCTCTGTCTTCTTTTATTCCCACATACAGAGTATACTGAATGTTGCCTGTCAGTTAGTGTGGTGGAACACTGTGAAATTTCAGTCGGCAAATTTAGCACATTTGAGTGCTAGTACGCTTGTGAGTATATATCTAAAAGGTGCTATACTGGGGGAGGTCAATTGCTGCCATTATTGCACCCTTTCTGTTTTGCTTCTTTATTTCAGTGATTTGTCTTTAACGTGATTGTCAGAAAAGGAGCCGCCCCTTGATATATTATGGCCCAGGAAGAGACAACCAGGAACTACAGGATCTATATTTTGGAACAATGGACTGAATCTTATGATATTGTAAGGTATTGGAATTCTAATATTCTTACATTCTGTTATGTGCTCATGATGGGAAATCAAATCTAAGCAATAATTCTATTAAAAAAATGGATAAGCTTTTTAATTAGAATGGTGAAACTTTTAGTGTAGAAATATAGAAATACATATGGGTTCCCATATAATTTATTATGTATTTAATTTAATTTTTAATTTATTTACTTATATATTTCTATACTTAAAGTTTCACCATTCTAATGAAAACGCTTATCCAGCATTATTGCTGTTTCATTGTTTGTTTGTTTTTAACTGGTGTTTTATTCTATTTTATTACTGAAGTTTTGTAAAATGTATGATTAAATGTAACATTATATCTCTCTTGAAAATTGTATCCAGATAATCTTGGCAGCTAGATACTGTATATATATATTCAGCTTGCTTAGCACTACAGACAAGGGCAGTTTAGTCTATTGTGTTTAGACTGGATGGTCCATTTTTTCTTTGAGTTATCTGTTTAGGATATTGGAGGTATCCTTGACTTCTGTGGTATTATATAGGTATCATTAAGCACAGTTTACATTCTTATTGTGAAGTAAAAAAATGAACCTACAAATCATCTAGTCCAGTGGACTGGAATGCAATCCAGACAGTATCAATATATGGATCAACCATTTCATATTTTTATATTTTACTTCCCCAAATAGTATTTTTTTTTTTTTTCATTCTTTACAATACATTTTCATCTTTTTTCACTTGCATATTTTGATGTTCACTAAAATACAGTAAAAGAGAGAATAAAAATATGTTGGCTTTGATCAGTGTAAGTTATTCAGGTATCGTAAAAATAGCAAGAGTCACTTTGAAAATATTTATATTTCAGAGGAAAGGAAACTTTTATTTATTCTAAAAATATTTCTATAAGATGAGTAATACTTTGCTAAGCTATTAATCCATAAGCTACTTGTGGTTATGTTATGATAAGAGCTGAATTAGTTGATTATTAGCTCTGAACAATTGTTAGAAAATGCAAACATTTATTTTACACACGTTTATCTGTCTTTCATAATCAATAAAGAATGTTAAGTGTATAGATAACATCTACTGGTATTTTTTCATGACTCCAATGCAAGAAATACTGTACTCACTGTATAGAACAAACATAGATATATTAAAATAGAGAAACTATGGTATCAGAACAATGATCAACTTTTTATTAGATGTTCTTGTTTTTGACTGCAATTTCTACAAAACCTCTTTACATTGAGAACATAGAATCACACACACACAAAACAGGGGGAGTTTCTCTTGTCAAGAAATTCATCTCTGTTCCCACTTTATTTCACAGAACCTAAGCAATAAAGAAAAGGATTAAACTCAAGTATTTAATAGACAAGACTGACCTTGTTTAATCAGTGTACCTAGTCGTTTCAACAAAATCACTAAGGCCCAATGATGAAAATGTCCCCAGATGGGGCATGAAAAAAGAACGCAAACACTTGCAGGAGCTGCCCTCAGGGAATTCCCTAAAAAGGGAGGTTGTTCCTGCGAGTTGCAAGATGTCTCCCATAGAAAGTAATAGCGTTGGCTGGAAAGGGAAACTTCACTGGGAAGAGTAAAGTTAGCAGGGAGTGCACTATAAAAATTATAGCTGCAACCAATGAAAATCAGATTTTTCTGCATGTCAGCATATATTATCTTAAATTATCAATTGTTTTTCTATGAAAGCAGGGGCAGAACTACCATTGGTGCAGCAGGTGCAGTGGCACCAGGACCCAAGAGCTGAGGGAACAATAGCAGCCAGTCTATGCTTAGCCGTTTTCAGAATGTGTGCAATCCTAAGGCAGGGATCTATCCTTAAGATCATTATAAAGAGCAGTATGTCTATTATTACTTTTGCTTACTACTGAGTTACCTTTGGAGGGCCCAAAACAAAAATTTGCACCAGGAAAAAGAGCGAGAACTGTAAGGGAAAATGTTTAGATAATAGACCAAATATCAGTACATATATACAGCACCTTATCAACTCTTTATCTCATGTGCAGGTCTTGTATAGGGTAACTGCATACACCCCATACATTGAAAATCCAAATAAGTTCCTAAAGCACCATGACATTTTTCAAAACTTTATTGGAACATACAGGTTCAGGTTATCACAGGCGACGTTTCGGGTTCACTCACCATTAATGATGCCATGGCATGATTAAGGGTGAGTGAACACTAAACGTAGCCTGTGATACCCTGGAGCTGTATATTCCAATAAAGTTTTGAAATATTTCATGGTGCTTTAGGAACTTATTTGGGTAGATAATTGACCAAACCTGGCAGAACAATTGTAACTACTTTCTATGGAACGCCTCTGTTTAGCTCACTATAAGGGAAACCTATTTTACAATGAGAAAAATAATACACTTTGAATTTCGCTTTAAATTCCAGAGTATTTTTTGCATGTGAAGAGTGTAGTTTTATTACAATTTCTACCATGTACCTTAAGCAGTTTTTTTCCCTGTGTAATTTCAATACAAATTTAAATTTTTCCATAAAATACAATTTTGTTAGATCAATTTCTTCACTATTTTTAAATGTGATTAAACAATACAATTTTTACTGCATTTTTTATTTCAACACATTTATACATTTAATAGAATTTTTGTGTAAGCATCACATTCATACAGGGAGTGCAGAATTATTAGGCAAATGAGTATTTTGACCACATCATCCTCTTTATGCATGTTGTCTTACTCCAAGCTGTATAGGCTCGAAAGCCTACTACCAATTAAGCATATTAGGAGATGTGCATCTCTGTAATGAGAAGGGGTGTGGTCTAATGACATCAACACCCTATATCAGGTGTGCATAATTATTAGGCAACTTCCTTTCCTTTGGCAAAATGGGTCAAAAGAAGGACTTGACAGGCTCAGAAAAGTCAAAAATAGTGAGATATCTTGCAGAGGGATGCAGCACTCTTAAAATTCAAAGCTTCTGAAGCGTGATCATCGAACAATCAAGCGTTTCATTCAAAATAGTCAACAGGGTCGCAAGAAGCGTGTGGAAAAACCAAGGCACAAAATAACTGCCCATGAACTGAGAAAAGTCAAGCGTGCAGCTGCCAAGATGCCACTTGCCACCAGTTTGGCCATATTTCAGAGCTGCAACATCACTGGAGTGCCCAAAAGCACAAGGTGTGCAATACTCAGAGACATGGCCAAGGTAAGAAAGGCTGAAAGACGACCACCACTGAACAAGACACCCAAGCTGAAACGTCAAGACTGGGCCAAGAAATATCTCAAGACTGATTTTTCTAAGGTTTTATGGACTGATGAAATGAGAGTGAGTCTTGATGGGCCAGATGAATGGGCCCGTGGCTGGATTGGTAAAGGGCAGAGAGCTCCAGTCCGACTCAGACGCCAGCAAGGTGGAGGTGGAGTACTGGTTTGGGCTGGTATCATCAAAGATGAGCTTGTGGGGCCTTTTCGGGTTGAGGATGGAGTCAAGCTCAACTCCCAGTCCTACTGCCAGTTTCTGGAAGACACCTTCTTCAAGCAGTGGTACAGGAAGAAGTCTGCATCCTTCAAGAAAAACATGATTTTCATACAGGACAATGCTCCATCACACGCGTCCAAGTACTCCACAGCGTGGCTGGCAAGAAAGGGTATAAAAGAAGAAAATCTAATGACATGGCCTCCTTGTTCACCTGATCTGAACCCCATTGAGAACCTGTGGCCCATCATCAAATGTGAGATTTACAAGGAGGGAAAACAGTACACCTCTCTGAACAGTGTCTGGGAGGCTGTGGTTGCTGCTGCACGCAATGTTGATGGTGAACAGATCAAAACACTGACAGAATCCATGGATGGCAGGCTTTTGAGTGTCCTTGCAAAGAAAGGTGGCTATATTGGTCACTGATTTGTTTTTGTTTTGTTTTTGAATGTCAGAAATGTATATTTGTGAATGTTGAGATGTTATATTGGTTTCACTGGTAAAAATAAATAATTGAAATGGGTATATATTTGTTTTTTGTTAAGTTGCCTAATACTTATGCACAGTAATAGTCACCTGCACACACAGATATCCCCCTAAAATAGCTATAACTAAAAACAAACTAAAAACTACTTCCAAAACTATTCAGCTTTGATATTAATTAGTTTTTTGGGTTCATTGAGAACATGGTTGTTGTTCAATAATAAAATTAATCCTCAAAAATACAACTTGCCTAATAATTCTGCACTCCCTGTATATATATAAATGCAGAGAACACCTTGTTCTCAAGGTAAAAACTGATTAGAGAACTACGACTGGCGAAGATTTTTTAGAGAATCTCATTTGCCAAGAGACCTTTAAAACATCTGGGCCTCAATCTGGACAGTAGAGATCATGACATACTGTCATATTTATAGGGTTAGATGTGTGTATATTTGGTGATAAAAAGCTCTTCTGAGCAGGTCCTTCCTCTTCCTTAATCTGTTTTATGTATCTGTATGTCTTCATTACAATGAATCAGTGGCCTAAATTCAATACAACACATCCCTGAAATTAATATCTCACTAAAAAGCAACACTGAAACTCAAACATTAAGGAATGTAATAAGATGAGAGCTCATCCGTCACCACAGCTACACGTTCCAATCAATGGAGCTGCATCTACAATGTAACCTCTAACTTCTCATCACATAGAACAAGATCCACTGCCAAAGATACATATTAAGTCACAAAACACTTTCAAAACATTACTAAACAAATGAACCAACACAAAAAATAATAAAACTTCCTTTATAAAATATTTAACTCTAACAGCACCAAATTAAAACTGAAAACAATTAAAGAAAAATTAAAGTAAAAGAAAAATAAGATAACTTCATTATCTATAAAACAGTAAGACATGAGAGTATGCTAGAATGAAGTTTTAGGTTAAATACCCTGACCACACCTCTAG
The DNA here is from genome assembly GCF_027579735.1 of Bombina bombina. Lineage (NCBI taxonomy): Eukaryota > Metazoa > Chordata > Amphibia > Anura > Bombinatoridae > Bombina > Bombina bombina. The sequence goes on along the minus strand of NC_069503.1, from coordinate 396,946,345 downwards.
AACGCTTGGAACGCCCACAGCAAGCCTCTGTTTTTTTTCATATCGTTTTTATTTTATCCATTGAGAATAATTTACCCTATGTGACTATTTTTCAATTATAAACATATTCAAAATCCATTTTGCCCCTGTGTTTAATAAGTGCGTTGGTTGTAATGATTTACTTGCCATGTTGCTAGTGGTTCTCGTCATGTATTGGAGCATTTAGCACAACAATATATATGTTAATGTTAAAAATGCCTGCTATTGAAACTAGAAAATGTAAGTGAAACAAGTCTCAATGAATTTCAAACATGATCTTGCCTTAAAGGGATATGAAACCCATTTTTCTTCGCTCTCTTGGTATGCTTTGTTGAATGAGCAGCAATGCACTACTGGTTGATGACTGAACAAATGGGTGAGCCAATGACAATTGGTATATATATCCAGCCACCAATCAGCAGCTAGAACCTAGGTTCTTTGCTGCTCCTGAGCTTTCCTAGATCAACATTTCTGCAAATAAATAATAGAAGTAAATTGGAAAGTTTTTTAAAATTGTATTCTCTATCTGAATCATGAAAGAAACATTTTTGGTTTCATGTCCCTTTAACAACAAAGATAGTCCATCCATGTAGCCCAAAGTTATTGTATACTGTTACACAGAGTTTGGGGGCATTCTACAAATAAATGATGATAATAAAAAAAAAAAAATAATACATGTAAAAAATATCTAAAAGTGATATCTTTTAAGGCCAAATGAAAAGGTTACTGCGATATCTTCGTCAGGCATGCTTCGAATTATAACTTATATAGCATAACATATTTATACAGAAAATGTCAAACAAATTAACATGAAATACTGCAGAAAACGTGTTTTGAAAATCTTATATGGAAACAAATATATGTGAAAGGAATTAGATCAAATCTATAGAAAACATTGCTAGGAGATGTGAGAAGACTCATTTTTGAATTATTTTATTTGAGGGCCAGCATACAAGCAATATGAAACTGGCCACACATATATTTCCTTAATATAAACATACCTGATAACAGGAATAAGACATTTAGGAATCATTCGCTGTTAATGTAGTACCTACAAATATTCAAAAAATGTCCCAACAAAGAATACTATTGTGAAAAAATCTGATAAAAATTCAACACAAATGGTGAACCTACATCACTTCAGGGTAAAATAATGCAAAAGAGACATCATAGAAAAGGGATTATACAGCATCACTGCCATACAAACTGTGGTACTCAAGGAATTTTTTATTTGAGACTAAGTATACAGTTATGATCATGTTTGATTTGCTAACATCTGGACTTCATATAAGTCTGGGATTTATATTCTATAGGTTACCTGAAAACATCTGCTGTACTTACTTCAGACGCTTGTTCCCTTATTGATTTAACTTTACAGAATATCTTCAAGACTCAATATACTACTTTAGACAATGATAAATCTCAGAATCTAGTCTATTCTGTTGCTTTAATCTGATCCTTGTTTCATAATCATTTCCCAGAAATGTATTCACATTGGGCTTGATTACAAGTGAGGCCCAAGGTTTTGCACAAGTGATAACATTGTTTTGCTAGCCTTTTTCATTTCGCTGACATTACAAGTTGAGAGAAATCCTTACCGCAATCTCAGAGCTTTGGTTAACGGTTTTCCGAAACAAAAAAGTTAAACAAAACTCTTCAAAAATACATTACAGAGAACAGTTACACACTGTCTAATAAAAATAATGTTAAAATAAATATTGCACAAAAAAATTATAAGGGATCAAAGGTATGAGATCTCGGGTATTAGAGAAAGAAAGAAAAAAAAGGCAGTTAAATGGCTTTAACATTGAGACACATAATATCTAAAGATGTATTTGTATGTATATATATATATATATATATATATGTATATATATATATATATATATATATATATATATATATATATAGATATGTATATATATACAGTATATATATATGTCTATATATGTGTACATATACTGTATATTAATGTATTTATATGTGCATATATGTATTTACAAGTAAGGAGAGTGAAATATCCCACAACAGTACTCAATAAATGTGAATGTCTGTAAGGCAATCAATACATCTATCTGATGGCCGGGTCTTATATGAGTACACTCACCCCTTGATCCGCAAGATATACATTTGTATTCATTCCTCAAATATACTTTACCACTTGTCTGGTGTACTGTTCATAGCAGCCAGCGAGGGAAGAGAAATGAGAACAGCTGATAGGTCCATAGAATGTACGGGCTGAAAGCTCACTCAGCGGGCAATTCACTGCCACCGTCGGTTCAGCATCCTCTGTCTTGGCTCCCGTGTGCGGTGCACAACTGTGTGGAAGTGATGTCACATTGACGAAAAAGAGGCTGGAACAAAAAGGGGTGAAGATTGTCTTCGCCTGGTACGGGAGATCCTGGAGGAATAAGGAGACTTAAAAACTGGTGTAAGTCCAAGTAGAAAGTTGAAGAGAAAAAAGTCTCACTGTAGTAAAATAGAATTTTCTTTATTCAGCATCAAACATAAAATATGGTGATAGAACCATCACAGATACAAGGTGCATAAGAGGGCGTAGCACCAACTGGTTGACATGTTTCGGCATCAAGCCGTAATCATAACCTATGGTGCTACACCTGACAAGGTGTTTAAAAATAATTAACTGACATTCTGATTGGTTAAAAAGTTTCATTGATTTAGAACGCCCTCGAACACTAAGCAGGAATAAGAAGGAAACACATGCACTGCTGGAACAAAATAATTTGACATTTGAAATCAAGGGAAAGACATTAGTGAACTAATCATTCCCAAATATTTATATGGTCATACTTGCAGTTAAGTCCATGGGGTATTCTGGTTCTTATGTGGATTCTCTATTTAGTATAGCGTTATACTATTTTCCAAATTCACTAATGTCTTTCCCTTGATTTCAAATGTCAAATTATTTTGTTCCAGCAGTGCATGTGTTTCATTCTTATTCCTGCTTAGTGTTCGAGGGTGTTCTAAATCAATGAAAGTTTTTAACCAATCAGAATGTCAGTTAATTATTTTTAAACACCTTGTAAGGTGTAGCACCTTAGGTTATGATTACGGCTTGATGCCGAAACATGTCAACCAGTTGGTGCTACGTCCTCTTATGCACCTTGTATCTGTGATGGTTCTATCACCATATTTTATGTTTGATGCTGAATAAAGAAAATTCTATTTTACTACAGTGAGACTTTTTTTCTTCAACTTTCTATATGTATTTACAGTCATACACATATAAAAAAAATATTGACTTCTATAGGGAATGTGAAAATACGATGGTGTTTGCGCGATCTAGGGTGTTATTTTTTTTTCTCCATTCATTTCTATTTGATTTTAATTTAGGTTTTTCACGCTATTCGGGTTACCACTGCCGCAAAAACATAATTTATGTAAGAACTTACCAGATAAATTAATTTATTTCCTAGTGTCAAGAGTCCATGAGCTAGTGATGTATGGGATATACATTCCTACCAGAAGGGGGCAAAGTTTCCCAAACCTCAAGTGCCTAAAAATACACCTTCTACCTCACTTATACCTCTGTTTAAACGTATAGCCAGGTTAGTAAGGTGTAAAAAGAGTAAAAAGGATACAAAACAGGAGCAGGATAAATAAAGTGCTTTATATATAAAAAAAAATTCATAACTTCAAAAAATATTGGTTGGGTCTCATGGACTCTTGCCACTATGAAATAAATGAATTTATCAGGTAAGTTCTTACATAAATTATGTTTTCTTTTATGTGGCAAGAGTCCATGAGCTAGTGACGTATGGAATATAATATCCAAGATGTGGAATTCCACGAGTCACTAGAGAGGGAGGGATAAAATAAAAACAGCTATTTTCGTTGAGAAATTAAATCCAAAAAAATAATAACGTTTTCTTAAAAATAAAAAAAAATAAAATCATAGGCACTAGAATCAAACTGAGACAGCTGCTGGAAGAACCTTTCTACCAAAGACTGCTTCCAAAGAAGCAAACACAACAAAATGGTAAAATTTAGAAAATGTATGCAAAGAAGACCAAGTTGCTACTTTGCAAATTTGATCAACTGAACCTTATTCTTGAAAGCCCAAGATGTGGTGACTAATCTAATAGAATGAGCTGTAATATGCTGAGGCAGAGACTAACCCACCTCCAAATAGGCTTTGTAAATCAAAAGCTTCAACCAAGATGCCAAGGAAAAGGGCAGAGACTTTCTGACCTTTCCTGGAACCAGAAAAAATAACAAATAGACTAGAAGTCTTTCTGAAATCTTTAGTAGCCTCAACATAATATTTCAAAGCTCTTACCATATCCAAAGAATGTAAAGACCTTTCAAGAGTATTCTTAGGATTAGGACACAAGGAAGTAACAATAATTTCCCTATTGATGATGTTAGAATTAACAACTTTTGGCAAAAATTTAAACAAAGTCAGCAAAACAGCTTTATCTTGATCTTGATAGAAAATCAGATAAGGAGGCTTGCAAGAGAGAGCAGGCAATTCAGAAATGCTTCTAGCAGAAGAGATAGCCAAAAGAAATAAAACTTTCCAAGAAAGTAGTTTAATATCTAAAAAACATGAACAGGATCCAGAACATGAATTTACTAAAAAATTTAACAGAATACTAGATGAGGCAGTTGCATTGGAGGTTATGACAAGAGAAATGGCATTGTCACTTATCCCACAGTATTCAATGACAACGGTCTTTCACCACCTGCCCAAAATACATAAGGACCCAGTTAGTCCTCCTGGACACCCCATTATCTCTGGGATAGATTTGTTATTTGAACCATTATCGGAATGGCTTGATTCAGTATTACAACCCTTGATTCAAGGGCTTAGTAGTTATCTTAGAGACTCAAGCCATTTAATAACTATTCTCAGAGATATGGGTTGGCAAGAAGACTCGGAGTGGGTAGTGATTGACGTGGTGTCACTATACTCAAATATACCCCATCAATTGGGCATACGGGCAATTTCATTTTTTCTTAATAACAGTACTAACTATTCTAATGAGTTTAAATTATTCTTCTGTGAGGTTGTTGAGTTCCTGCTATCCCACAATTACTTTATGTTTGATGGGGAGTATTACTTACAGATCTGTGGTACAGCAATGGAGGCAAAATTTGCCCCCTCATTTGCTAATTTGTTTGTGGGATGGTGGGAGCTCAACACCCTCTATAATGAGGATCAAAACCCTTTTGCACGACATATCAATCTATATATGAGGTTTATTGATGATTTGATTTTTGTAAACAGTGGTACCTTCATGTTTGAAGATTTTTTGAATTTTGTAAATAACAATGACTTAGGTTTGAAATTTACTGGAGAGGTCCAGGAAGAGAGTATCAATTTCTTGGACCTCACCCTTACTGGGTCAGTAAAGGAGAAAAGGATAATCACTGATACATATAGGAATCTTCTCTGGTAACACGATTCTGCATGCTAAATCATGTCACTCACATCATTTAATTAGGTCTATACCGAGAAGTCAGTTTTGGCGATTAAGAAGGAATACCAATTCGGATGCCCGATATGAACTACAAGCTAACAAACTTATCGAAAGATTGTCAATTAAGGGTTATGATAAGGAGATGCTACATCAAACAGTGAAGTCAATAAAGGAGAGTCACTCACGAAAATCAACTGACTTAAAAAGTTCCTCAAGGGAATGTAACTTTAGTGACGACACAATAGAGTGTTCCTTACAGTACAATCAACTGTGTAATATTATCAGAAGGAATCTACCTTTTTTGAAGGGGGATGACCTTTTATCCAATGTCGTTGACAATGTGAGATTTGTATCAAAGAAAGCCAGACTTTGGCCAATAGGTTGTCTCCAAGTTTAGTTACCAGTAGTCTGGAGAAACAAGGGGGTAATTGGTTGTAGAGAAAAGGAACATTCAAATGCCTTTCTAGAAATTGTTCTACTTGTGAAGTTATCTCTTTAGGTGACAAATTCAAAAGCACTGTTACAGGTGAAATTGTGGCACAAATTTTGTAATATATTTCCTAGAGTGTGAATTTTGTCAGGACCAGTATGTTGGTCAGACCTCACGTTCCCTAAGGACAAGAATAGGGGAGCACAAAAGGGACATTAAGAATTATAAATTTTGGTAAAGGTAATAGATATTGCTAGGAGACCTTTACGAGGAGGAAATAGATACAAGATCCTCACTAAGAAAGAATTATATTGGATTTGGAAGTTGGGCACTAGAGTACCTGCAGGATTAAATAAAGAGTGGGATATCAGCTATTTTGTGGAGTAATTTACATATCAGGTAGTATTTTTCTTCTGTATTTAGAAATTCTATGTATGGTAGTAGTAAATTGTTACATGAGAATTTAGTATTTAATATATGCATGCATTACTGAATTACCAATTTTTTATTTTTCATTTTCATCTCATATTTTTTTTTATTTTTAAGAATAACTGTGTCACATATCAGGTATGCTTTAATACATTAATGTATAAATCATGTAAGAGCAGTGTTTTTACCATGTTCATTATTAATAGAATGTTGAGTTCTAAAATGAATACATTATGAAGCCAATTATGTTAGCTACATTTTTGGTTATATCTTTTTATTTTGCACGTTTTTAGAATGTGATTATACATGTATTCATGCTGCACGTTAGTTAGATTATGTTAGCTTTTAGTGTGGTGGGTTAAACACAGCCGTTGACATGGTAACCACTTTGGAGGCCTGTCATTGGTTGTGGTCACTATAAAGGTGTATACTAACGTGTAAGAGGTTAAGCCTATGATTAAGTGCCACATGGCACGAAACATGTAAGGTTTCCTCCTCCTCCAGACCATGTTTTGCACTATGAGTGTTGTTGTTGTTTTTATGGAATAAAGGATTGTTTTTTACCTTGAAATTTGGAGTGCCACCAGTTCCTCTTTCTCTTTGACTAATATCTAAATAATGCATAGGCTCAAAAGAAGGAGCCTGCAACATCTTTAAAACCAAATTGAGACTCCAAGGTGGAGAAATTGATTAAATAACCGGCTAGATATGAATCAAAGCCTGAACAAAACAGTGAATATCAGGAAGCTTAGCAATCTTTCTATGAAATAAGACTGAAAGAGCAGAGATTTGTCATTTCAAAGTATTTGCAGACAAACCTTTATCCAAACCATCCTGAAGAAACTGTAAAATCCTAGGAATTCTAAATGAATGCCAAGAATAATCATGAGTGGAATACCAAGAAATATAGGTTTTCCAAACCCGATGATAAATCTTACTTGAAACAGACTTACGAGCCTGTTTTATAGTTTTAATTAGTCAGAGAAACGTCTATGACTAAGCGTTCAATTTCCATGCCCTCAAATTTATAGATTTGAGGTCTTGATGGAAAACTGGGCTTTGAGATAGAAGGTCTAGTCTTATAGGAAGTCACCAAGGCTGGCAACTGAACATTTGGACAAGGTCCGCATACCAGAACCTGTGAGGCCATGCTGGTGCTATCAGAAACACATAAGATTGTTCCATTATGATCTTTGAGATCACTCCCAGAGGTGAAAAAATGTAAGCAGGTTGGTAACCATGGAGCTGCTAAAGCATTTATCATTTCCGCCTGAGGATCCCTGGACCTGGAGAGGTATCTGGGAAGTTTCTTGTTTAGACGAGTGGCCATCAGATCTATGTCTGGAGGACCCCACATCTGCACAATCTGATAGAACACATCTGGATGGAGAGACTACTCCCCGGATGTAGAATCTGACGACTGAGATAATACGCTTCCAGATTGTCTACACCTGGCATATGAATCGCAGTGATTAGACAAGAATTGGATTCCGTCCAAGAAAGTATTAGAGATACTTATTTTATTGCTAGGGGACTGTGAGTCCCCCCTTGATGACTGACATATGCCACTGTTGTGACATTGTAAACCGAATATACGATTCTCTCTTTAATAGAGGCCAAAGGGCATATCTATCAAGCTCCAAATGGAACTTGATGCCCCGTGTTTCTGGCAAGCCTGCAGGCTCACCAGAAACAGCAGTTATGAAGCAGCGGTCACAAAGACGCTCTGAGCAGGCGGACAGACATCGCCGGAATTCAACCCGATCGAGTACGTTTGGGTTGATTGACACCCCCCTGCTGGTGGCAGATTGGCCGCGAGTCTGCAGGGGGCGGCGTTGCACCAGCAGCTCTTGTGAGCTGCTGGTGCAATGCTGAATACGGAGAGCGTATTGCTCTCCGTATTCAGCGCGGTCTGGCGGACCTAATCCACACTGTCAGATCAGGTCCGCCAGACCTTGATAAATAGAGGCCCATGCCTGAAGAGCTCTAAAAATAGCACAGAGTTCTAAGATATAGATTGGCAACCTCACCTCTCGAGGATTACAAACTCCTTGTGCTGTCAGAGACCCCCAAATAGTACCCCAACCTGAGAGATGTGCATCTGTTGTGATCACAGTCCAGGTAGGACAAACAAAGGATGCCCCTTGAACCATAAGGTGATAGTATAACCACCAAGTCAGAAAGAGTTGAGAGTTGGGATTTAAGTATATCAGTTGTGATAACTGAGTATAATCCCTGCACCATTGGTGCCACATGCAAAACTGTAGAGGTCTCATATGAAAACAAGCAAAAAGGATTGCGTCCAATGCTGCACTCATGAGACCTAAAACTTCCATGCACATAGCCACTGAAGCCAATGATAAGAGACTGAAGGTTTAGACAAGCTGAAACCAATCTCAAACGTCTTTTTTCTGTTAGGGATATAGTCATGGACACTGAATCTATTTGGAAATCTATTGAGCTAGTACCAAGATATTGTCCAAATAAGGAAATACCGCAATAACCCGATCTCTGATTATAGCTAGAAGGGCACCTAAAACTTTTAAGAATATTATTGGTGCTGTTGCAAGGCCAAATGTAAGAGCGACAAATTGGTAATGCTTGTTTAGAAAAGAGAATCTCAGAAAATGATCGTGATCTGGATGAATCGGATTGTGAAGGTAAGCGTCCTGTAAGTCTATTGTGGACATGAAGTTACCTTGCTGAACAAAAGGCAGAATAGTCCTTATAGTCACCATCTTGAATGTTGGGACTCTTACAAAACCATTTAAAGTTTTCAGATCCAAAATAGGTCTGAAAGAATTTTCCTTCATAGGTACAATGAATAGATTTAAATAAAAACCCCTATCCTTGTTACTGCTGTGGAACTGGGAAAAATTACCCCTGAAAGTTCTAGATCTCAAACACATTTAAGAAAGACTTGAGCTTTTACTGGTTTTTTTGTTACATGGGTAAAAAAAAATCTTCCCAAAGGAAGTCTTATTTTGAATCCTGTTCGACACCCCTAAAACATTATATTCTGGATCCACTGATTTTGGACAGAGTCTGTCCAAACTCTTTGAAATAGCTTTAGTCTGCCCCCTACCAGAAGAACTGGCTTGAAGGCTGCACCTTCATATAGGTTTAGGGGCAGGATTTGGTTTCCTATAAGGCTTGGATTTATTCCAATTCAGAGATGGTCTCCAATTAGAGCAAGAGGCCTTAGGGGAAGGAGTGGTTTTCTGTTCTCTATTGTCTTGGGGCAGAAGGAACAGTGGAGATAATAGAATCCAATTGTGAACCAAAAAGATTTTTACTTTGAAAAAAGAGAAAAAAGAATCTAGTTTTATACACCATGTCAGCATTCCAAGATTTAAGCCATAGAGCTCTTCTAGTTAGAATGGCTAAAAACATTGATTTGACATTGATCTTCCTAACATCAAATGTAGCATCACAAATAAAATGATTTGCATGTTGAAGTAAAACAATAATGTTAGAAAATTAAGAATCTGAAGAAAACTGCTGTGCTAAACTGTCCAACCAAAAAGTTGAAGCAGCAGCAACATCAGCCATAGATATAGCAGGTCTAAGAATATAGCCAGAATGTAAATTTGCCCTTCTTGGATAAGATTCTAGCTTCCTATCTAAAGGATCCTTGACTACGGGTAAAGGATACAATTTCTTAAACCTAGAAGAAGGGTTAAAAGAGGTACCAGGCTTAGACCATTCTTTAGCAATCACATTAGAGATAGCATCAGGAATAGGAAATACTTCAGGAGTAATAACAGTAGTCTTATATACAGAATTTAGACAATTACTAGCTTTATCATCTGGAGATTTAGACTCCTCAATACCCAAAGTAAACAAAACTTCCTTTAAGAGAGAATGAATATATTCTAACTTAAATAAAAAAGATTTGTCTATATCAGTCTCTGATGTTTAGGAAAATGTTGCAAAAACCTTTTACATGTATTTGAAGGCAAAATAGCAGGCATTGCCTTCTCTATAGCTGTAGCAATAAAATCTTACATTTCTGCAGTAATGCTATGTACATTTAGACTGAGATGGAATAACAGTGTGTGTGTATTTACTCATAGATATGTTTAACAATTTGTTAATAATATAGCTGAATAATTTAGATCAGCTAAATTACAACATGCATACTTAGCTTTGTTAAATACCTGTTTAGGCAGCTCAAATCAGAGGCAGGTTCAGTTGGAGACTGAAACAAAATTAGAAAAAAATTAAAATAAATTAATTCTGCAAATTTATGCTCCTATATATGATATTATATATATATATATATATATATATATATATATATATATATATATATATATATATATATATATATATATATATATAAACTTCAAGGAAAGAAGAGGCACTCACATGGCTTAGTTAACACAAATTTTATTAATTGTTCATCAATTCAGTCAGTCAACGTTTCGGTCCTCACAGGGACTTTTGTCAAGACTGTTTCTCAATGCGAAAGTGTGTGCTATGTTTAGAGGTGAACCGCTGAACATAGCACACACTCTCACATTGAGAAACAGTCTTGACAAAGGTCCCTGTGTCAGGGTGCCAGGAATCAGACTGAGACAATGTCCACAAGTCAAATAACAAGCCAGGAATCAAAATCAGAGCTGGTAGTCAGACGAGCTGAGTCAGGAGCCAAAGCGAGTAGACAGATGAGCCGGAATCAGAAACAAGAACAGCAGAGTCAGGAACAAGCCAGGGATCAGGTACCAGGAGGGATGTCAGACAGCCAGGTTATACACAGGAGCTCTCACAAACAGGTCTGAGACAAAGCAAGGGCAAAGCATACTGAACAGAGGCCCTTTAAATAATAAGTGATGAGATCACAATTCTGAGACTGCATCCTGTCTCACACGGATGATGTACACAGACTGGCCATAAAAGGAAGTGCAGGAAATGACCAGCATCAAACAGTATGCACCAGAGTCAGGAAGAGAGGTGAGTAAAATGGCTGCCAGCAGCACATGGCAAGGAAAACAGGGAAAAAACCCTGACAGTACCCTCCCCTCAACAACCCCTCCCCCACGAGAGGACAAAAGGCTTATTGGGGAAACGGGCATGGAAGGCACGGAGGAGGGCGGGAGCATGAACATCAGAGGAGGGAACCCATGAACGCTCCTCCGGACCGTAGCCCCTCCAGTGAACCAAATACTGTACGCAGCCCATGGACATATGAGAGTCAATAATGCTGCTGACCTCATACTCCTCATGGTTGTCAACAAAGATAGAAAAGGACCAACATAACGGGGAGCCAGTTTATTGGAAGGTACACAAAGGTTCAAGTTGTGGGAGGACAGCCAAACCCTGTCACCAACCTGGTAGGAAGGCGCGGGCAGACGCCTACGATCAGCCTTGAACTTTTGGCGCTGCATAGAATGATGAAGGCAATCCTGAATCTGCACCCAAGTGGAACAGAGTTGCCGGAGATTCTCCTCCAAAGCCGGATTACCTTGAGACATGAATGAATCGGGCAACAAGGATGGTTGAAACCCATAATTCGCCATGAACGGGGATAATTTGGAGGAAACATTAATAGCACTATTACGAGCAAACTCTGCCCAAGGTAACAGTTCAGACCAATTATTGTGGTGATCTGAGACATAGCAATGGAGGAACTGTTCCAGAGCTTGATTAGACTGTTCAGCAGCCCCATTGGATTGAGGGTGATATGCAGAGGAGAAGGAAAGCTGGATCCCCATTTGAGCACAAAAGGAACGCCAAAATCTGGAGACAAACTGGCTACCCTGGTCCGACACTATCTCCTTGGGTAACCCATGTAAACGGAAGACCTCCCGGGCAAAAATTGAAGCAAGCTCCTGAGCGGTAGGCAACTTCTTCAAGGGAATGCAATGTGACATTTTAGAAAAACGGTCAACCAACATAAGGATAACAGTATTGCCATTGGAAACAGGGAGCTCGACAATGAAGTCCATGGAAAGATTTGTCCAAGGACACTCACCATTAGCAATAGGTTGAAGAAAACCCACAGGAAGACATAGAGGAATCTTATTCTGTGCACAAACTAAACAGGAGGCAACATACGCAGCAACATCAGAATGAAGACCTGGCCACCAGAATTGTCGAGTGACAGACCAAATCATTTGGTTCTTGCCTGGGTGACCTGCGGCTTTAGGATAGTGGTAAGTGTGCAAAAGTTTAGTTTGAAGATTCTCAGGAACAAAACACTTACCACTAGGTTTCTGACCCACAGGAAGACGTTGAGGAATCTTATTCTGTGCACAAACTAAACAGGAGGCAACATACGCAGCAGCATCAGAATGAAGACCTGGCCACCAGAATTGTTGAGTGACAGACCAAATCATTTGGTTCTTGCCTGGGTGACCTGCGGCTTTAGGATAGTGGTAAGTGTGCAAAAGTTTAGTTCGAAGATTCTCAGGAACAAAACACTTACCACTAGGTTTCTCAGGAGGTGCATTAGTTTGTGCAGCCAGGATCTCCTCCCTCAAGGTAGAAGTCAAATTAGTACATATGGTAGCCAAAATATGGTCAGGAGGTATAACTGGAGTAGGTACAGACTCCTCCTTGGACAGAGGGGAAAATTGACGAGAGAGGGCATGAGCCCTAACATTCTTACTACCAGGCAGGTAGGAAACCACAAAATTAAACCGAGACAAAAATAGCGCCCATCTGGCCTGTCGGGGTAACAAACTTTTTGCCTCAGATAGATAAGTTAAATTCTTGTGGTCAGTAAGAATGAGCACTGGCACACTAGTACCCTCGAGAAGATGCCTTCATTCCTTAAGTGCCAAAATTATGGCCAGTAATTCCCTGTACCAATTTCATAATTGCACTCCGCTGGAGACAATTTCTAAGAGAAGAAACCACACGGATGCAAGAAACCATCAGGCGTAGGACGTTGAGACAAGAGGGCACCTACTCCAGTCTCAGACGCATCGACCTCAAGAACGAAAGGCAGGACAGGGTTAGGATAAGCGAAAACTGGAGCAGCAACAAAGGCAGTCTTAAGACTATCAAAGGCCTTAATGGCAGTAGGTGACCAATGGAGTGGATCATTCTCTTTACGGGTCATGTCTGTGATAGTTTTGACCAAGGAAGAAAAGTTTTTAATAAACTTTCTATAGTAATTGGTGAACCCCAAAAAATGTTGAATAGACCGAAGACCAACTGGGCGAGGCCACTGCAAATAACTTGTCAGGATCCATGGAGAACACTGCAACGGAGATAACATAACCTAAGAAGGTTACTTGAGTCTGATGGAACTCACATTTCTCGAGTTTTCAAAACAGGCCATTCTCACGTAGTCTCTGAAGAACCCGTGTAACATCAGAACGATGAGCCTCAAGTATGGGTGAGTGTATGAGGATGTTGTCCAAGTACACCACAACACACTGTTGCAACATATCTCGTAGGACATCATTAATAAATTACTGGAAAACAGCAGGAGCATTACATAGGCCAAAGGGCATTACAAGCTATTCATAATGCCCGCTCCTGGTGTTAAATGCTGTTTTCCATTCGTGGCCCTCCTTGATCCTAACAAGATTGTACGCTCCTCTCAAATCAAGTTTATTAAAGACCGTAGCTCCCTTGAGGCGGTCAAAGAGTTCCGTAATGAGCGGAATAGGGTAAGGATTCTTAATGGTAAGATGATTAAGACCCCTATAATCAATGCATGGTCTTAATTCGCCACCCTTTTTCTTCACAAAGAAGAAGCCAGCCCCTGCAGGAGAGCAGAATTTGCTGATGATCACCCATGACAGAGCATCGGCAACATACTCCTCCATAGCACAATTCTTCGCAACAGACAGAGGGTAAACCCGGCCCCGAGGAGGAATGGCTCCGTGTTGCAGGTCTATGGCACAATCGTAAGACCGGTGAGGAGGCAACATACCGGCACGCACCTTGTCAAACACATCTAGGAACTCTCGGTACTCCTCTGGCAATTGAGATACTGAAGAAGTGCACAAGACTTTAACTGGTTTCTGAAGACAAGTGGAAATACATTGCGGAGACCACGACAAAATTTAGGACCTGCACCAGTCGAGACTAGTATTGTGCTTTTGGAGCCAGGGATAACCCAGAACAACCAGAAAATGCAGAGACTTTATCACTTGGAACTGGAGGGTTTCAAAATGGAGAGCCCCAACAGCCATGGATAACGGAGCAGTTTCAAAACGAATGTGGGCTGAAGGGGCCTGCCATCAATGGCCTCAATAGCAAGCGGAATGGATCGAGGCAAAAGAGGAATGGAGTGCTTTGATACAAAAGCACTGTCAATGAAATAGCCCGCAGCACCAGAGTCAACAAGAGCCTGGGTGACTATGGAGGAGTCCACCCAGGAAAGGACAACCGTAACCAAAGGTTTCTCCTTTAACGGTTCCAGAGACAAGGATAAACCACCCAAGGTCTGCCCCCGACAGGACCTTAGGTGTGAGCGTTTCCAGGCCGTGTAGGACAAGACTTCAAAAGGTGGCCCTGTAACCCACAATAGAGGCAGAGCCCCTCCTTCCTCCTAAAGGCCCTCTCCGCCGCGGAGAGACGCGTGAATCCCAACTGCATCGGCTCAGCAGTACCTGGTGACTCGGGACCAGGAGGCATAGGAGGAGAGGGAGGCATGGGTGGGAACGAACACGTAGGAGAAAACGGAACAGGAGTCTTCCCCAAGCATTTCTTGAAAGAGGGCCTCTCACTTAGTCTGATGTCAATTAGGATCAAAAAAGACACCAATGCCTCGAGATCTTCTGCTAAATCTCTGGCAGCAACTTTGTCTTTAATCGCATCAGAGAGCCCATGAAAGAAGGCGGCAACAAGGGCTTCATTGTTCCAACCTACCTCTGCAGCAAGAGTATGGAACTCAATGGCATACTGAGCAACAGATCTTGTACCTTGCTGAATGGACATGAGTCGTTTAGCAGCAGAGGAGGAGCGAGCCAGAACATTAAATACCCTTCGAAAGGAGGCCACAAATTCAGGGTAATTTGAAATCACAGGTTTATTAGTCTCCCACAAGGGATTAGCCCAGGCAAGAGCTGTATCAGGGAGTAACGAGATGAGAAATCCCACCTTAGCTCTGTCAGAGGGAAACGCCTGAGGTAACATCTCAACGTAAATGCCCACCTGGTTCAAAAACCCTCTGCACTGGATCGCCTCCATAACGCTGATGTAGAGGTGCAGAACCGGACATGCTCCTGGTAGGATTAGGTGCAGCAGCGGATACAGGAGCAGCCATAACTTGCGGGACACTTTGGTCCAAATGTGCAGTGCGAGTCAGCAGGGTTTGCAGGGCTAGTTCAAATTGATCCAAGCGGTGATCCTGTTCATCCATCCTGGAAATTATGGCAGGTAAAGGTGGATTATTAGCACCATCAGGATTCATGGCCCTTGCGTAATGTCAGGGTGCCAGGAATCAGACTGAGACGAGAAGTGCAAAAATAATCACACCTTTATTAATAGCAAAAAATAATAAAATGTCCACAAGTCAAATAACAAGCCAGGAATCAAAACCAGAGCTGGTAGTCAGACAAGCCGAGTCAGGAGCCAAAGCAAGTAGACAGACGAGCCGGAATCAGGAACAAGGAGAACAGCAGAGTCAGGAACAAGCCAGGGATCAGGAACCAGGAGGGATGTCAGACAGCCAGGTTATACACAGGAGCTCTCAGAAACAGGTCTAAGACAACGCAAGGGCAAAGCATACTGAACAGAGGCACTTTAAATAATAAGTGATGACATCACAATTCTGAGACTGCATCCTGTCTCGCAAAGATGATGTACACCAGACTGGCCATAAAAGGAAGTGCAGGAAATGAGCAGCATCACACAGTATGCACCAGGGTCAGGAAGAGAGGTGAGTAACATGGCTGCCAGCAGCACATGGCAAGCAAAACAGGCAAAAAACCCTGACACCCTGTGAGGACCGAAACGTTGACTGACTGAATTGATGAACAATTAATAAAATTTGTGTTAACTAAGCCCTGTGAGTGCCTCTTATTTCCTTGAAGTTTCTACCTATCCACCATAGAGTGCACTAAGGCAATACACACTTACAGTGAGAGCTTGAGAGAATGGGAAAGAGAGTGAAAAAAATTATAAAATAGAAAATTGATTCATAAAATGCTGCATGAAAGCTCTCTAGTGTTTACTGAGAACACTGAATGAGCTGAGGCGGAGCTTATAACAGCAATTTTGGCAGGAAAATTGTTGGCAGGAACATTTAAATTTTTGGCAACAAAAAAATGGCACACAATGATGACACGTCAACCTATGACATAAATAGCATCATCTCATGCACGACATGCAAAGCTGAAGAGGATTTCTAATACACCTATCACTCTAAAAAGCAGGTAAGAATTTTGATTGTATATATAAAAAAACTAAATGAACCAAAATAAAGCTTAATGGATACTTCTATTATAGCTGCATAAAATGTGATTATCAACATTCCATGAGGCTACCCTATACATAGAATTCTAATTTATAAATAAATTACTAGCTCCAAAAAAAAAACTGTATGTTTCACAGACTCTACCAAACTTGACAAATATTTAGCCAAAAATAAAGTCGCTAAAAAAGAGCACTGAATTACTGACTCAAGGCATGTATACAAACAATATATAACAACTTTACTTAAAAAGTGCCCAATCTATAGTTGACAGTGTCTTATATAATAAAAGTATATACTTACCGTGTAAGACACCCATCCACATATAGCAGACAGCCAAATCAGTACTGAAACATATTAGCAGAGGTAATGATAGAAGAGGATAATGTTGATCTGTAAAGGGAGGCAGCAGATGAATCCCTGCAACCGATTACAGAGAGCCCTAGAATAGATTTCCCATAGGCGAAAACATGGTATCATCAGGCAATACTCCCTTCACATCCCTGGGCTTCAATATCCTTAGAAGTGCCTTTCACAGAAGAAATCAAACACATCATGCTTCACCACCTTCTAAGGAGGCAAACGCCTAGATTATGAGTCTTGCTGCTTTTTAACGCCCTCTGGCGTCTTGCAGGTACAGGTGTACCGCTCACTTTTTTGGCGCGACTCGAAAATACCGCAAATCCACTTACGTCAATTGCGTATCCTATTTTTTCAATGGGATTTTCCTAACGCCGGTATTTCGAGTCGTCCTAAAAGTGAGCGGTACACCCTCTCCTGTCAAGCCAGGTACCGCATTTGAAAGTCAGTAGTTAAGAATTTTTTGGGCTAATGCCGTCGTAGAAAACTCTTAACTAAAGTGCTAAAAAATACACTAATACCCATAAACTACCTATTAACCCCTAATCCGAGGCCCCCCCACATCGCAAACACAAAAATAAAAATTTTAACCCCTAATCTGCCAAACCGGACATCGCCGCTACTATAATAAATATATTAACCCCTAAACTGCCGCACTCCCGCCTCGCAAACACTAGTTACATTTTATTAACCCCTAATCTGCCGCCCCCAACGTCGCCGCCACTATATTAAATGTATTAACCCCTAAACCTAAGTCTAACCCTAACCCTAACACCCCCTAACTTAAATATAATTTAAATAAATCTAAATAAAATTACTATTATTAACTAAATTATTCCTATTTAAAAATAAATACTTACCTATAAAATAAACCCTAAGTTAGATACAATATAACTAACAGTTACATTGTAGTTATCTCACGGTTTATTTTTATTTTACAGGCAACTTTGTATTTATTTTAACAAGGTACAATAGTTATTAAATAGTTATTAACTATTTAATAACTACCTAGCTAAAATAAATACAAATTTACCTATAAAATAAAACCTAACCTAAGTTACAATTACATCTAACACTACACTATAATTAAATTAATTACCTACATTAACTACAATTAACTACAATTAAATAAAATTATCTAAAGTGCGAAAACCAAAAAACACTAAATTACAGAAAATAATAAAATAATTACAATTTTTAAAACCTAATTACACCTAATCTAATCCCCCTAATAAAATAAAAAAGGCCCCCAAAATAATAAAAAGCCCTACCCTATACTAAATTACAAATAGCCCTTAAAAGGGCTTTTTGTGGGGCATTGCCCCAAAATAATCAGCTCTATTACCTGTAAAAAAAATACAATACCCCCCAACATTAAAACCCACACAGCCAACCCTACTCTAAAACCTACCCAATCTCCTCTTAATATAACCTAGCACTAACCCCTTTGAAGATCACCCTACCTTGAGAGAGAAGTCTTCACTCAACTGGGCCAAAGTCCTCAACGAAGCCGGGCAAAGTGGTCCTCCAGACGGGCAGAAGTATTCATCCAAGCCGGGAAGAAGAGGTCCTCCAGACGGGCAGAAGTCTTCATCCAGACGGCATCTTCTATCTTCATCCATCCGGCGTAAAGCTTGTCCATCTTCAAGACATCCGACGCGGAGCATCCTCTTCTGTCTTCATCCGACGACTAAATGACGGTACCTTTAAGTGACGTCATCCAAGATGGCAATCCTAATGGCTGATCCAATCAGCCAATAGGATTGAGCTCGCATTCTATTGGCTGATTGGAACAGTCAATAGAATGCAAGCTCAATCCTATTGGCTGATTGGATCAGCCAATAGGATTTTTTCTACCTTAATTACAATTGGCTGATAGAATTCTTGGATGAGATCTAGAACAGGTAGTTAGTAGACCGAGCGCTAGTGTTCTGCAGCCTTAAGCTCACTTGCAAGAGTCCCCTAGTGGACTTGGGAAGTGACTGATAGTGTGTGATAGAGTGAGCGCTAAAAAGCTAAAAAGGCATGTATAGAGTACAGGTGTGTTAAAATTAAAACATATTTATTACAATATAAAATGGAAATACAATTAAAACCATCCTAAAATCTCCATGGAACCATGAGATAAAAATATATAGACAATTACAATGTATTACATATATCCTTCTGGGGTTGAGATAGATAAAATGGTTATACAGGTACAATTTGAGCACAGGTTAGACAATTCTTTGATCGGCAAATCTTAAGTGTAGTGTCCTATGTAAACGTGGAAAATGTACAAAATGCAAAATATAACAGTATAAAATTAACAATATAAAATTAACAATATAAAATTATGAAAAATAAAAAATACAACTGTGATGACGGGATGAGTCCGGTGTGGTTTGGTAAAAAACAAATGTCTCTTAAAAATGAATGTCTCTTCTTGAGAGAAAAAAAAAGTAAGATTACGCAAGAAACACTAGTAGAAACACAGCTTAGTAGTAATGTTTCACAGCCAAATTAACCAATTGACATACAAGCTTTAGTCCTGAGAATTTCCGAAGCCCTATCTCCTAAATTTGAAGAGTTGAGAAAGGAAATTAAACATGACATGACTTCGTTATCTGCAGAAATTCATCAATTTTCTAATAGAATTTCCGAAGCAGAGCAAAGAATATCTGATTTAGAAGATACGATAGCATCACACAATTCTAAATTAAGGGATCTAAACTCTAAATTAACAAAAACTGAGTTAAAAATGGAAGACTTCGAAAATCGAGCGAGAAGGAACAACATAAGAGTAATAGGAGTTCTGGAAGATAAACAATATGAGGATCTTGATAAATTACTTTCAAAAACAATCCCACACCTACTACAAATACCACAAACACAGACACAAATGATAATTGAAAGAGTACATAGAGTAGGATGGCGTAACACCGAAAAAGGGAATAGTCGGCCAAGACCAATCATTGCCAAAATGTTAAATTATCAGGACAAACTTACCCTATTACAATACTTTAGGAAAAACCAACCCATATTCCTGGGAAATGCTAAAATCTTGTTGTTCCAGGACTTCTCGGCTGAGACATCAGCAAAGAGAAGGGAACTGTCACCAACTTGCACTAAGTTGATTAATCAAGGGCATCAGGTTGCTTTAGTGTACCCAGCAAAATTGAAAATAACAATAGATGGTAAGACTCAAGTTTTTGACACAGCTAAAGAAGCTGAAAAATATGTGGCGCAGTTCTCTCCTTTAAGTTAAAGAAAGTGGCTAGTCCAAAGGATAGAAAGGGCGTGAAAGAAATGAGTAATAGTGATTTAAAACAAAGGTCATTAAATAAAAATGTTATGTTAATAAAGATTATCTATTTTTTACATTTCAGGGTTGGTCAGCCCATAATTTGGGTTCACGCCTCAGTCAGGACAGTCCTGTATCTAGAGGCAGTAGGGATTAGAAGCGGCAACCAGGATGACGCACTTGAGGGGGTGGCGGGGGAGAGAGGGGCGAGGGGCTCTTTTTTTTTTTTTTTTTTTTTTTTCTTTTTTTTTTTCTCTTCCCTCCTCTCCTTTTATAAATGATGGATATGGATATTAGCTGTAAAATGGTTTCCTGGAACATAGGAGGCTTAACATCTCCTATTAAAAGAAAGACAATTATATCATATTTAAAAAAGTTAAACACAGATATAGCCTTTCTTCAAGAAACGCATATGAAGATGGATGAAATTATTAAACTTAAAAAATCATGGGTTCAGGAAGTCATTGCGGCCCCAGCTTTGGGAAGAAGAGGGGGGGTAGCAATTTTAATTGGCAAAAAAGTCAAGGCTACAACCTCAGTCCTTGAATGTGATCCAGGTGGGAGATTTCTATTGTTAAAGGTTAAGATTGCAAAGTGTATATATACTATGTGTAATATATATGCACCAAATATTATTGACCATGATTTTTGGGATTCTTTGCAAACCAAAATACTTTCCAAAAAAGAGGGCTTGTTAATAATTGGAGGAGACTTTAATATGTCTCCACAGTACACATTAGATAGATTAAGGCATGATGCTCGAATCTTAAAAACAAAAAAAGATAACTTAGAAATTAAAATCTTTTCTAAATTGTTCTCCAATTTAAAAGTTAAAGACATCTGGAGAATACACAATCCAGATACCAAAAGCTACACATGTCTCTCAAAGGCTCATAAATCACTCTCAAGGATTGATTTATTCCTAGTAGACGAGAAATTTTTGAACCTTAATGTAGATACTAAAATCTTTCCGGTAACAGTCTCGGATCATGCCCCAATAATGTTAGAACTACGCCCACAAGATTCTAGAACTAGAAATTCAAGATTTTTTTTTTCCAAAGCATTTGGCTACAGATCCAGAATTTAAAACAATGTTGAGTTTGAAATTTCAAGAATACGTGGAATTGAATATTGAATATGTGAACCGACCGATGATCTTTTGGGAAGCTGCAAAGGCAGTAATAAGGGGGGAGATCTTAGCCTATAATATTAATAGAACCAAAAATTATAAAAAGAAGGAAGAGGACATATTGAAATCACTACTAAATACTTATAATAATTACATATTGAATAAAACTCCTGAAACATGGAGTAGATATACCCAAGTTATAAAGGAAAGAGACACCTTCCTCCTACACAAAGCTACTCAAAGGGAGCTAAAAATGCAAGCTCAACTATTTAAATATGGGAACAAAGCTGGCAAGCTTCTTGACAACTTAGTTAAACAAGACAAAGATTCTGCCTTAATTGAGTCTATTAAGAAAGGGGACAAATTAATTACAAGGCCTGATGAGATTTTGGAAGTAATGGTAGATTACTATAAGGATCTTTATTCTTTAAGGGCATCAAATAAGATAGAACGAGCAAAGTTTTGGGAAAAAATTTCTTGCCCAACTATAACAGAAGAACTAAATGGAAAAATGAATTCCCCTATTACTGAGGAGGAGGTTAGGAAGAATATTGAGGATATGCCTATTAACAAGGCGTCAGGCCCTGACGGCCTGCCGAGCGAATTTTATAAAATAATTTCCTCATTGATAGTTCCACATTTGACAAGGTTATTTAATAGTATTTACATGGAGGGGAATTCGCCTTCTGTAAGTTTTGCGGCTTCTTATACAACGCTTCTACCAAAATCTGAGAAAGATTTAACTCAGAAAGAATCATATAGACCAATAGCCTTGTTAAATGTGGACTATAAACTTTTAACTTCCATCCTTGCCCAAAGAATACAAACTCTTCTCCCCACCATAATACACAAGGATCAAGCCGGATTTTTAATAAATAGAAATTCTTCATCTAAAATTCGCGAGTTGTTCCTCGTTATTGATTACTTTAAATCAGAGTCGAATAAAGATCAGGAGGGTAAACAAGATAATCATGATAAGGCAATTATTACAATTGATGCTGAGAAAGCATTTGACTCGGTTAATCATGATCACCTTCTTCATTCGTTAACCCAGTTTGGTTTCAAGGGCCAATTCCCTAAATTTATTGAAAACCTCTATGATAAAGCCTCAACAAGGATAATAGTCAATGCTAGACAATCATCTGACATAGGCTTAGCTAGGGGCACAAGGCAGGGATGTCCCCTTTCGCCTCTGCTGTTCAACATCGCAATAGAACCCCTTGCAACGTTGATTAGACAGGAAATCGATGGAATAAAAATAGGAAATAGAGAACTTAAGATAGCATTGTATGCTGATGACATTTTAATCTACATGAGAGAGTCCCAGATAAATCTACCTAAGTTATTGTCAATTATAAATCAGTTCAGCCTGTTCTCAGGGTATAAAATAAATGCATCCAAATCTGAACTATTATGGTTAGTAAGACCTGATCAATCTGAGGAAAGTATTCCGTTTAAAATTGTGAATGAATCATTTAGATACCTCGGTATATTGGTTTCCTTATCACCAGAGAAATGGTATAACCTCAATATTCCACCAATCTTGAAGACGACTATAAATAAGATGAAAAGTTGGCAGAATCTTCCTATCTCATTGTCGGGCCGCATTGCCCTGTACAAAATGATATTATTTCCAAAGATTTTATATATTATTCAAAATATTCCAATTCTTTTGAAAGTCAAAGATGTTAAAACTTTAAACACAGCTCTTAGAAAATTTATTTGGCAGGGAAAAAAACCCAGAATTGCATTGGAAAAACTCAGCCTACCCCCAAAATTGGGAGGCTGTGCCTTACCTGATCTTTACTTATATAACTTGGCGGGCTTGGCCCGAATAGTAGTAGATTGGATTTGTCGTAAAGACTATGTAACGGACAATGACTTAGAAAGAAATATAACCTCTCCCTACCTTCCAACAGCTCTAATACATGTTGATTGGGTTGAAATACCAAGGGAAATAAAGAACTTTAAAGCTATATGTATTCCAATCAAGGCATGGTCAAAGATATGTAATTTGCTGAAAATAGATAAAAAAGCCTCTAAATATCTGCCCTTGAAGGGGAATCCCCACTTTGTAATGGGCTTACAATCAGTTCCACTACAAAGATGGCAAGAGGTGGGACTAGATAAAGTAATTCAACTAGTTGATACTACAGGGAGGCACATTAAAACATTTGCTGAATTAAAAACAGAATTTGATCTCTCCCATAAGGAATTTTATGTGTATTTACAAGCAAGACATTATACCTGGAAATTAATAAATCAGTCAGGCTGGAAGTGGTCACTGGGACCACTTGAAAACTGGTTGACACAAGCCAAAAGGGGACGATTATCAATTTCGTATTGCTACCAAATCTTAAATTCAGATAAAGGAAGAGATAATATATCTAAAATTGAATCCAAATGGGCGACTAATCTAGCCCCGGATCAGCGTGAGGTAGACTATATACAAGCATCAATATCAGAAGTTAGACGAACAACCCTTTCCGCAACATGGCGAGAATCCCACTTAAAACTTCTCTATATGACCTATATTACTCCTGAAAAGGGATCTAGATGGGCGAACTCCCAATTTAATAAATGTCCGAAATGCTCACTGAACGCAGCTAACTTAAAACATATGGTTTGGGAATGTCCAAAATTGAAAGCAATGTGGAAAAAATTGGAATTCTGGTTAGTTAAAAGGGTTGGAGTCTCCCATTTGGATCTGTCATTTAGAAACGTAATATTTCGTAGAGTAGACTCTAAAATCTCACCGGAAAAAAAAAAGATTGTTAATGTTGCTATATTAGCAACTAGATACACTATTTTTAAAAAATGGAGAGAAGTATCTGCCCCATCTATTTCAGAGATAACCAACTCTATTAAAAAACAATGCATTCTTGAACAATATAACACAAAACTGTATGACACAGATAGTATCTGTGGTTTTTTCCAAAAGTGGTCTCCATTTATAAAATCCTTGCCAAAAAAGGAAATTGAGCATTTAATTTACCCATTCAGACACTCAGAATTAGTTATTTTAGGAACATGGTAAGAAAGTGAAGAGGAATGGAAATTTACCCAAAACGTATCGGGAACCCAGAGTGGGGCAGAATACATATACATGTGACTTTAATTTTATTTATTTTTTTGTGTTTCCCCCCCTCTCCTCCTCCCCCCCCCCCTTCTATGTGCTAGTCTCTCCATCCTGGTTGTTTAGGGAGTTTAAGGAAATTTTTAACAAACAGTGGTGTACTTCTTTACATTTGCTTGGCTATTATAAGCAATTACTAGGTTAAGCCTTTGAAATAATCAACTTTAGAGGGCCCTGAAAAGGGGCATGGGTCCAAAGTCGATCTGGCATTAGGTTATTTTCTTCTTTTTTTTTTTTTTTTTCTTCTTGGTTGGACTCTTGCATATTTGTTTTTGGATATATTGTGTTAAATTACTTAGTAAGGCATAACGTGATAAGGTGAATGTAACAAATTTTTGTGTTAATATGCTGGATTTAAAAAAACAATAAAAATAAACGTAGAAAAAAAAAATGAATGTCTCTTAAAAATAAATATCTCTTAGACATATACAGTGTTCCAACAATAAGTGAGGAAATGTGTGTGGTGAATCCTAGGTGATAAAGTCCAATCTGATAAAAAAAAAACTTCCAAAAATAACTCCAATAACTGTGTTGAAGGTGGTAAACGTGCAATAGAAAAAAATACAAAAAAAGAACAATGTGGCGACTTAGGTCCAGAATCTTCCTCCTAGACCTGGGCTATAAGAGAGCAGGTCACGTAGGCTTGGGCCTCTTCTTCCTGTTCTGCTGCCACTGGAAAAGTCCTGTCAAGTTCCTGGGAATTTGAAGATGGATCGTGCTCAAAGGGTTTCGGTTCCTCCACGGCGGTTTGGCGATGAGGAGGATGAGGCTGGCCTGCCGTCGACACCTGTATTCCTTTTTTGCAAGACCAGTCTCCCTTTCCCTGTATCTTCTGTAACGTCTTTATGCCTAAGTTCCTTCACTGCAATTCCACTGTGAAACCAGACCTATTTTGCAACCTGTACTCATTTTTAAGAGACATTTGTTTTTTACCAAACCACACCGGACTCATCCGGTCATCACAGTTGTATTTTTTATTTTTCATAATTTTATATTGTTAATTTTATACTGTTATATTTTGCATTTTGTACATTTTCCACGTTTACATAGGACACTACACTTAAGATTTGCTGATCAAAGAATTGTCTAACCTGTGCTCAAATTGTACCTTTATAACCATTTTATCTATCTCAACCCCAGAAGGATATATGTAATACATTGTAATTGTCTATATATTTTTATCTCATGGATCCATGGAGATTTTAGGATGGTTTTAATTGTATTTCCATTTTATATTGTAATAAATATGTTTTAATTTTAACACACCTGTACTCTATACATGCCTTTTTAGCTTTTTACACACTACTAGAATTCTTGGATGACGTCACTTAAAGGTACCGTCATTTAGTCGTCGGATGAAGACAGAAGAGGATGCTCCGCGTTGGATGTCTTGAAGATGGACCTGCTCCGCTCCAGATGGATGAAGATAGAAGATGCCGTCTGGATGAAGACTTCTGCCCGTCTGGAGGACCTCTTCTTCCCAGCTTGGATGAAGACTTCTGCCCGTCTGGAGGACCACTTCGCCCGGCTTCGTTGAGGACTTGGGCCCGGTTGGGTGAAGACTTCTCAAGGTAGGGTGATCTTCAAGGGGTTAGTGTTAGGTTTTATTAAGGGTGGATTGGGTGGGTTTTAGAGTAGGGTTGGGTGTGTAGGTGGTGGGTTTTAATGTTGGGGGGGTATTGTACTTTTTTTACAGGTAAAAAAGCTGGATTACTTTGGGGCAATGCCCCGCAAAAAGGCCTTTTAAGGGCTATTTGTAATTTAGTATAGGGTAGGGCTTTTTATTATTTTGGGGGGCTTTTTTATTTTATTAGGGGGATTAGATTAGGTGTAATTAGTTTAAAAAAACTTGTAATTATTTTATTATTTTCTGTAATTTAGTGGGGGGGGGTTTTCATAATTTAGATAATTTTATTTAATTGTATTTAATTGTAGTTAATGTAGGGAATTAATTTAATTATAGTGTAGTGTTAGGTGTAATTGTAACTTATGTTAGGTTTTATTTTACAGGTAAATTTGTATTTATTTTTAACTAGGTAGCTATTAAATAGTTAATAACTATTTAATAACTATTCTACCTAGTTAAAATAAATACAAAGTTGCCTGTAAAATAAAAATAAACCCTAAGCTAACTACAATGTAGCTATTAGTTATATTGTAGGTAGCTTAGGGTTTATTTTATAGGTAAGTATTTAGTTTAAAATAGGAATAATTTAGTTAATTGTAGTTATTTTATTTAGATTGATTTAAATTATATTTACAGTGGGGGAAAAAAGTATTTAGTCAGCTACCTATTGTGCAAGTTCTCCCACTTAAGAAGATGAGAGAGGCCTGTAATTTTCATCATAGGTATACCTCAACTATGAGAGACAAAATGTGGAAACAAATCCAGACAATAAAATTGTCTGATTTGGAAAGAATTTATTTGCAAATTATGGTGGAAAATAAGTATTTGGTCACCTACAAACAAGCAGGATTTCTGGCTCTCACAGACCTGTATCTTCTTCTTTAAGAGGTTCCTCTGTCCTCCACTCATTACCTGTATTAATGGCACCTGTTTGAACTTGTTATCAGTATAAAAGACACCTGTCCACAACCTCAAACAGTCACACTCCAAACTCCACTATGGTGAAGACCAAAGAGCTGTCGAAGGACACTAGAAACAACATTGTAGACCTGCACCAGGCTGGTAAGACTGAATCTGCAATAGGCAAGCAGCTTGGTGTGAAGAAATCAACTGTGGGAGCAATAATTAGAAAAAGGAAGACATACAAGACCACCGATAATCTCCCTCGATCTGGGGCTCCACGCAAGATCTCACCCCGTGGGGTCAAAATGATCACAAGAACAGTGAGCAAACATCCCAGAACCACACGGGGGGACCTAGTGAATGACCTGCAGAGAGCTGGGACCAACATAACAAAGGCTCCCATCAGTAACACACTACACCGCCAGGGACTCAGATCCTGCAGTGCCAGACGTGTCCCCCTGCTTAAGCAAGTACATGTCCGAGCCTGTCTGAAGTATGCTAGAGAGCATTTGGATGATCCAGAAGTGGATTGGGAGGATGTCATATGGTCAAATTAAACCAAAGTAGAACTGTTTGGTAGAAACACAACTTGTCGTGTTTGGAGGAGAGAGAACACCATACCTACTGTGATGCATGGGTGGCAACATCATGCTTTGGGGCTGTTTCTCTGCAAAGGGAACAGGACGACTGATCCGTGTACATGAAAGAATCAATGGGGCCATGTATTGTGAGATTTTGAGTGCAAACCTCCTTCCATCAGCAAGGGCATTGAAGATGAAACATGGCTGGGTCTTTCAGCATGACAATGATTCCAAACACACTGCCCGGGCAATGAAGCAGTGGCTTCGTAAGAAGCATTTCAAGGTCCTGGAGTGGCCTAGCCAGTCTCCAGCTCTCAACCCCATAGAAAACCTTTGGAGGGAGTTGAAAGTCTGTGTTGCCTAGCGACAGCCCCAAAACATCACTGCTCTAGAGGAGATCTGCATGCAGGAATGGGCCAACATACCAGCAACAGTGTGTGACAACCTTGTGAAGACTTATAGAAAACGTTTGACCTCTGTCATTGCCAACAAAGGATATATAACAAAGTATTGAGATGAACTTTTGATATTGACCAAATACTTATTTTCCACCATAATTTGCAAATAAATTCTTTCCAAATCAGACAATGTGATTGTCTGGATTTGTTTCCAAATTTTGTCTCTCATAGTTGAGGTATACCTATGATGAAAATTACAGGCCTCTCACATGTTCTTAAGTGGGAGAACTTGCACAATTGGTGGCTGACTAAATACTTTTTTTCCCCACTGTAAGTTAGGGGGGTTAGGGTTAGACTTAGTTTTAGCGGTTAATAACTTTAATATAGTGGCGGCGACATTGTGGGCGGCAGATTAGGGGTTAATAAATGTAGTTAGGTTGCGGCGACATTGGGGGCGGCAGATTAGGGGTTAATAAATATAATGTAGGGTTCGGCGATGTTGGGGGCAGCAGATTAGGGGTTCATAACTATAATGTAGGTGGTGGGGGTGTCAGGAGCGGCAGATTAGGGGTTAATAATATAATGCAGGTGTTGGTGATGTCAGGGGTGGCAGATTAGGGGTTAATAAGTGTAATATTAGGGGTGTTTAGACCCGGAGTTCATGTTAGGGTGTTAGGTGTAAACATAAAATGTATTTCCCCATAGGAATCAATGGAGCTGCGTTAGGAGCTGAACGCTGCTTTTTTGCAGGTGCTAGGTTTTTTTTCAGCCGGCTCTCCCCCATTGATTCCTATGGGGAAATCGTGCACAAGCACGTTTAGCCAGCTCATCGCTACCGTAAGCAGCCCTGGTATTGAGGTGAGATGTTGAGCAAAATTTTGCTCAACGCTCACTTTTCTGCGGATAACGCCGGGTTTAAAAAAAAACGTAATACCAGCGTTGTCTATAGGTGAGTGGTGAACATAAAATGCTCGTTAGCACCGCACAAGTTTACCGACAAAACTCGTAATCTAGCTGAAAGTTTGTAAAACTGAGGTATGAGTGAGGTGGGAGGTGTATTTATAGGCATTTGAGATTTGGGAAACTTTGCCCCCTTCTGGTAGGAATGTATATCCCATAAGTCACTAGCTCATAGACTCTTGTCACTTACATGAAAGAAATAGTTTTTTTTGGAACTTGTAATACGAATGCAGAAAAAGTTTAACTGTAGCGGAGTTTTCGCGATAGCAAAAAAAATATACCGTGCCACTTGTAATCTAGTTCATTCTGTTTTCTCCATCTTTAGTTTATTCTGTCTAAATAAGGTCTCCTGGGCATGCATTACCAATTTACTTCTATTATTTACTTAACCTTCTTTGTATCCTTTATTGAAAAGCACTATATGGCAGTAGTGTTTTTAACAATATTATATGTTGTTGAGCACTATAGGGTAGCATTATTTAACATTGTTAAAAACATTTTGAAATTGTCATCAAGGGTAGCCACATGTAAAATAAGGGCCCATAAAGGCTTTTGGGGGTTATAAAATTCATGAGAGGCCCCATTGTGCAGTACAGAAATATTTTTTCTTGCAAAGTTTTCATTGTTACCAGTGATCACTTGACTATACAAACAAAAGAGAGGGACTAGAAAATAAACTGTATTAGGGGTCTCTAGACATAACAGATTTTTTAATTGTGCATATAATGTCCCATAACCCCTAATCTGCCGACCGCACACCGCCGCCACCTACGTTATCCCTATGTACCCCTAATCTGCTGCCCCAACACTGCCGACCCCTATATTATATTTATTAACCCCTAATCTGCCGCCCCCAACGTCGCCTCCACCTACCTACACTTATTAACCCCTAATCTGCCGACCGGACCTCACCGCTACTATAATAAATGTATTAACCCCTAATCCGCCTCACTCCCGCCTCAATAACCCTATAATAAATAGTATTAACCCCTAATCTTCCCTCCCTAACATCGCCGACACCTAACTTCAAGCATTAACCCCTAATCTGCCGACCGGACCTCACCGCTACTCTAATACATTTTTTAACCCCTAAAGCTAATTCTAACCCCAACCCTAACACCCCCCTAAGTTAAATATAATTTAAATCTAATGAAATAAATGAACTCTTATTAAATAAATTATTCCTATTTAAAGCTAAATACTTACCTGTAAAATAAACCCTAATATAGCTACAATATAAATTATAATTATATTGTAGCTATTTTAGGATTAATATTTATTTTACAGGCAACTTTGTAATTATTTTAACCAGGTACAATAGCTATTAAATAGTTAATAACTATTTAATAGCTACCTAGTTAAAATAATTACAAAATTACCTGTAAAATAAATCCTAACCTAAGTTACAATTAAACCTAACAATACACTATCAATAAATTAATTAAATACAATACCTACAAATAAATACAATGAAATAAACTAACTAAAGTACAAAAAATAAAAAAGAACTAAGTTACAAAAATGAAGACTTCAGCCGGATCATGGACATCTTCAGCCCCCCGCTTGGGCTTGGATCAAGACATCGGAGGCTCTTCTGGACCGATCGGTGAACCCGGTGTGGTGAAGACAAGGTAGGAAGATCTTCAGGGGCTTAGTGTTAGGTTTATTTAAGGGGGGTTTGGGTTAGATTAGGGGTATGTGGGTGGTGGGTTGTAATGTTGGGGGGGGTATTGTATGTTTTTTTTTTACAGGCAAAAGAGCTGAATTCTTTGGGGCATGCCCCGCAAAGGGCCCTTTTCAGGGCTGGTAAGGTAAAAGAGCTTTTCTATTTTAATTTTAGAATAGGGTAGGGCATTTTTTTATTTTGGGGGTCTTTGTTATTTTATTAGGGGGCTTAGAGTAGGTGTAATTAGTTTAAAATTGTTGTAATATTTTTCTAATGTTTGTAAATATTTTTTTATTTTTTGTAACTTAGTTCTTTTTTATTTTTTGTACTTTAGTTAGTTTATTTCATTGTATTTATTTGTAGGTATTGTATTTAATTAATTTATTGATAGTGTAGTGTTAGGTTTAATTGTAGATAATTGTAGGTATTGTATTTAATTAATTTATTGATAGTGTAGTGTTAGGTTTAATTGTAACTTAGGTTAGGATTTAGGGGTTAAAAAAAATATGCAGGTGTCAGCGATAGTGGGGGCGGCAGATTAGGGGTTAATAAGTGTAATGCTAGGGGTCTTTAGGCTCGGGGTACATGTTAGAGTGTTAGGTGCAGACTTAGGAAGTGTTTCCCCATAGGAAACAATGGGGCTGCGTTAGGAGCTTAACGCTGCTTTTTTGCAGGTGTTAGGTTTTTTTTTCAGCTCAAACTGCCCCATTGTTTTCTATGGGGGAATCGTGCACGAGCACGTTTTTGAAGCTGGCCGCGTCCGTAAGCACCGCTGGTATTGAGAGTTGCAGTGGCGGTAAATTATGCTCTACGCTCCCTTTTTGGAGCCTAACGCAGCCATTCTGTGAACTCTAAATACCAGCGGTATTTAAAAGGTGCGGGGGGGAAAAAGCATGCGTTAGCTACGCGGGTCGTTACTGACAAAACTCTAAATCTAGGCGAAAGGGAGCTGAGATTTAGGGGTTTGAAGAACCTTCCCCATCCAGCTCCCTTGTAGCTACACTACATGATGAAAAGCATAGTTTGTCATGCACATCGAAAGGGACACTCAGGTCCAATTAAATGTTCATCATGATTCAGATACAGCATGTAATTTTAATCAACTTTCCAATTTACATCCATTTAAAAAAATGTGCACAGTCTTTTATATTTACACTTTTTGAGTCATCAGCTCCTACTAAGCTTGTGCAAGAACTCACAGACTATACGTATATGCATTTGTGATTGGCTGATCGCTATCACATGTTACAGGGGGATTGGAAATATATATAACTTTAAATCTTGTTAGAAAAAAATCTACAATTTTATGCAAATCTACTGTGTTTACTGGTCCTACTATGAAATCTTGTAAAATTTCAGTGAAATCCCATGAGATCACAGTAAAGAAAATTGTGAACACAGCACCGATAAAGCTGATTGGCTGTTGTTGTTTTTTTCACCATGCAGATGACAGTAAATTAAGTAGCACAGGATTACAAATAACTTACGATAGTGAGCTGAAGAAATTTTGAGCTAAATATCTTCCAATTTTTTTCAAATAGAGATCTTCAGGTGATATTTTCTTGTCAGCTAAAGTAATTCTGCATCACTTTCAAGTTATTTAAATTATGGGTACTGTATTATATCCCTTTAAGTGTTTGCTCAGATCAGAAAATTTTGATTTTTTTTTTCTGGTTATTTCAAACCTCAAAGGTAAAAAATCATTTTCATAGTTTACATTTTTAAAAACTTTGATTATTTATGTTTTGTTACAGATATGGAATAAATATGATAGAAAATTAGCCAAATAGCAAGATACATATGCTGGCCCAAATGGAACGGTTTGCTATATTTTTTTTAGAATTAATTTTGAATTCATAATTACACTAGAACAATAATGTTACCTAAAAAACAATCTAGAATGTTTCTGCTATTTGAATATTTTTAGAACATTCATGCAAATCATTTAAAAATCTGTTCATTTTAAATGACCATTCTAATGCTTACCGGCATAGTCATTACAACATGTAACTTTTGCATTACTGACTCTAGCTTTGCAAAGGGTTAAACATATTGGTAAAAATCAGACTTTGGATACACAAGTATTGCAGCTCCCAAGCAGGAAATGGATGTTGATTGGCAGGTATGTGCAACTGCCACTACCAATTAGTGCTCGAGAGCGGCAATGCTTGCAATTCCTTAGTGTTTTTTTTTTGTTGTTTAACACATTTGTCAGGATTAAATACGTGGGGCAAGATTACAAGTGTTTTTCATGATAGATTACAAGTGTATTGTGCATTAACATTGCTCAAGCACAATCAACAGTGCTACTATTTTTGTGCTCATAATACAACTCCAAAGTTATTTTTTTTATTATTAGTTTTGGTACAGCGTAGTAACATAAACAGATTTTTATACATACATAGATTATTGAGTGTATGTTTTAGTCTGCTATAAAGCGGTTTAAATTATATACAGTGAAGTTCTGTAGGGTATAAAATAGATAGTGAAAAAGAGATAGGGGGAAAGAAAGAAGGGAAAACAAAAGTGTGCAAGAAATTATTACAGAAAATGTTCACTAAACAGTTCCATTAATACGGTTAATAGTTCAGTCATTTCAGCTAGTACTGGTCTAAACACATTTTCTTAGTAAACTAAGGATTATATATGTGTTTGTATCTACCATGCTTGTATATGTTTAATGGTTTTGATCCCATAAGATGTACTTCTTTTACCCACTGTTCTAGAGATAGGGGTAGATTTATCATAGTGCGTGCAGACATGATACGATGTAGCGTATCATGTCCGCCACACATCGATAAATGTGCAATGCCGCAGATTTGCAGCCTATGGGGCATATGTATCAAGCTCCGAATGGAGCTTGATGGCCCCTGTTTCTGGCGAGTCTTCAGACTCGCCAGAAACAGCAGTTATGAAGCAGCGGTCACAAAGACCGCTGCTTCATAACCTGTCCGCCTGCTCTGAGCAGGCGGACAGACATCGCCGGAAATCAACCAGATCGAGTACGATCGGGTTGATTGACACCCCCCTGCAGGCGGCCTATTGGCCGCGAGTCTGCAGGGGGCAGCGTTGCACCAGCAGCTCTTTCGAGCTGCTGGTGCAATGCTGAATACGGACAGCGTATTGCTCGCCGTATTCAGCGATGTCTATCGGACCTGATCTGCTCTGTCGGATCAGGTCCGACAGACATAAATAACTAGAGGCCTATATATATATATATATATATATATATATATATATATATATATATATATATATATACAATATTAATATATATATATTTATATACTGTATACAGTATATAGCTATGTATCTAAATGAATATATATATATGAAAAAAATAGGGTGTTTTGGCTTGCGCTGTGCATTGCAAATAGTTATTTTGCCCTTTAAAAATCATCCTGGTGTATTTCAAAGGCAGTTTAGTCTGGAGATTCCACTATCATCAATGGAATGAATTGTAAAGGGTGAGAGTTGAGGGTCCCAGACTGTAGCGCTCATAGAGTGGTGGAAACATAAACAAGAAACAATTTATGGTGCAGTATGTATATACTTGTAACCAATATAGTAAAAAAGTAGTGCTCACCTTTTTAAACCTCAAACATGTGAGGTATGTGAGAAGCGTTGGGGGGAGTAAATCCCAGACTTTATTACAGATGTTTGTCTCTTGATGCCTTATTGGAGTATGGTATTTGGTAGAAAATGGTGCTTCTTTCTTTTTTTGTGTGCCTTTAGGATATCCTTCTCCTCTTGTGGAGTATGGTATCTTTAACTTTCGGTGTAGAAATTGCTTCTCCTCTCAGGAGTATGGTAATTTCCTTTTGTAATAAATGAAAATCTCAGATGCGAGTAGAAGGTTAAAAAATATATTCCTATTATTTAAACACAAACTGATGTCTGTGCTTGTAGATAAAAATTCTCAAAGTGGAATGAGAACAACTTTCAATCAAAGAAAGGTAGGTACAAATGAAAGTCACTTGGAACAAACGATAAAAGTCACAATGATGTCAGTAATATTGGCTTTTGAGTTCCGTTTGCACAAGATAGATGAGTAAACTCAAAATGTTGATGGTGGAAATTACCTGCAGATGTTATACAAACAACTGTGTGGTTTTAGTCCTTGTTAGGTAACCCACTTTGAAGGAATGGCGCCGGATTCACAGCCTGTGTCTGACAGGCTTGCAGAGAAGCGCTTTGGAACAATGAGGTCTCGCCGGACCGGAAGTCACGTCACAAATGGCCGTGCCCTTACGCGTTTCGTGAAACTTGTGTTCACTTCTTCAGAGGGTATGCCCATAAGCGTGAGTGATATGCTTTTATAGCATTTTGAAAGGGTGTATTTGAAAATTTGCTGCAGTGTTAATGGCAGATTTGGGGTTTAAATTTATACACATTATCTTAAAAACTCATTCATGAATAAATTGTTTAATTTAAAATACTGTCAAAGGGAACATGATTGTTTATTATTAAAAACTTGTTACTCCTACTTTACCTATGTGTTTACTGATGTACATTTTTCTTTACATATGATGCTCATTTGTTTTTAAAAAATAATAAATGGTAATAATAATAATAATAGTGAGTGACTTTTGTGGGTGGTTGTCACTTTTACTCAGTTTGATGATCTCGCTGGCTGGTGATAAACATCTATAGAGTTAATATATTATATTGTATTATATCTAATTCTTCCTACCCACAGAGTAAATTGGGATCCTTGTTTTGATTGCTTGTTTAAAAGCCTATGGACTACTATTTTACTAATTGTAGTTCATTTGATATTTTTAGTGGCCCAATATATACTACTTCAAATACATAATTATAAAAAAGCCGCAAGATCAATATCTTTATTGAGACCTATTGGTTGGAGTGAATTAAGGCGGTGTATCCAATAAGTCTCTCTTTTTCGTAGCGCCAGCAGTCTCACTTTTCCTTTAGATTCTGGTATCTGTTCTATTGCTTTGATAGTGAATTGATCGCTGTTTTTATTGTGAAATTGTTCAAAATGTCTTCCAATGACATATTCAGAATCTACTTCTTTAAATTGTTGATATGTTCTAGCGTACGTCGTTTCAAAGTTCTTTTGGTAGGCCCTATGTACATTTTTTTACACAAGCATTCCAGTAGATACACTACAAATTCTGGCTTGCAGTTTAAAAAGCCTTCTATAGGTACCTTTTCACTATCATTATTTATAATCCATTTGGTTTTTTCTTTGGTTTTGTTAATATGACTGCAGCAAATGCAGTTTTTTCTGCCGCATTTGAAGAACCCTTTAATTGGGGAAGTTTTTTCTTTATTCTTATTTCTTTTTAGTATTGGTGCAAGAATGTTTTTTATGCACTTATTTTTTCTATAAGTGACTTTTGGGGGTTCAGTCAGAATATTTACTAATACTGGGTCTTTTTGTAGAATTCCCCAATGTTTTTTTAGGATTTTTTCTATTTGTTTGGCACTATTTGTATAAGTGGTGATGAATCTGATGTTTTTGTCCTGTCTCTTACTTTTAGACTCGCTATTTGTGGTTTTTAAAAAAACATTTTCTGTCTGTATTTTTTACTTTGTCATAGGCTTCTCTGACTATGGTTTCTGAGTATTGTTTACTCTTAAATTTAACTTTAAGTGATTCAGCTGCACTTTCAAAATCTTCCTCTTTACTACAGTTCCTTTTTACTCTTTGGAACTGCCCAATCGGTATATTGTTTATCCAGTTTGGATGGTGGCAACTGGCAGCGTGAAGGTAAACGTTAGTGTAAGTTTTTTTAGTGTAGTTCCTAGTGTGAATGTTGTTATCTTCACAAAAGATGGTAATATCTAAAAAGTCAAGGGTTTTGTCCCCCCAAGTCTCGGTAAAAGAAAGATTCATGTTGTTTGTGTTTAGATGGTCAGTGAATATGTTAAAGTCACTTTCTTCCCCCTCCCAAATCAGGATAATATCATCAATAAATCTTTTCCAGAATTTTATTTTATTTAGATGAGGATTGTTATTAAATACATAGTCCTCTTCATACTTCCCCAAACATTATGTATTATGTACTGTATATGTGTACATATGCATTTATTTATATGTGTATAGGTGTACTTACAGATATATATATATATACATATAAACACATAAATACATAAGTATACATA
This sequence comes from Bombina bombina, assembly GCF_027579735.1. Lineage (NCBI taxonomy): Eukaryota > Metazoa > Chordata > Amphibia > Anura > Bombinatoridae > Bombina > Bombina bombina. The sequence continues at coordinate 396,909,471 of NC_069503.1, read as the reverse complement.
TATAGACACATATAGAAGTGCATTAGAGCTCTTTGTAGTTAAGCAGATAAAAACATGTAAAATCATATTTATGCAATATTCATATTTAATAAAGGTTTTAACTATGTATGTACTGTAAATATTTCACATTCCAATGTTCTGCACATGGCAGAATATGTTCTAAGTATTTAAAATAGATATTCCTATATATATATATATATATATATCTGTATATATCTATAGTTATATATAATCATATTTATATAGGTATAGATATATATTGTACCAAAATACCATCAGATATATGTAAAAATATGTATTTATATATAAATAGAACATATTCTGCTGTGTGAAGAACATTGGAATGTGAAATATTTATATTTTCATGTTGAAATAGCGCACTTGCCAAAATGCAATTGTGTTTGTGCACGAGTAGGGTGTTTTTCCACTTTTTTTGCTCCATTGACTTCTATGGGAGAATACGTTATTGCACGTGCGATATTGTAAATTCAGCTTATTTATATAGGCACTGCACATCTACATTCAAACACTGTGCTTGCTGAGGTTGAATACATTGTGGCCTAGATTACAAGTGGGGCTATACAGTTTTAGCTCTGTTGAGCGCTAACTGTGCTCAAGGTAAATCAACAGCTCTTGTATGCTTGCGCTGGAATTACAAGTTGTAAGTAAAAATTTGTGAGCGGACGACTACCTTTCCCCATATATTTCTATGAAGTACCCTAAAACCTTAAGCGCTAACCTGAAAGTGCGCTAGGCCAACTGTGCTAAAGCCGAAGGTGCATTAGGAATACTTTAAATACCTATGTTCTTCACTTAGAAGATTTTCTTTTTCTTTTTAAATATATATATTTATATATATCTCTGTATATTTTTTTGTAATATATATATATATATATATATATATGAGGGTGAGAGTTGAGGGTTCCAGACTGTAGCGCTCATAGAGTGTTTTTAGAGATGTATATGTATGTATCTCTATGTTAAAGCCCTTTGCCTGAGAGTCTGAGACCTCATATCTTTGAGCTCTTATAACTATTTTGTGCATTTTTTAAATCATTGTTATTAGATAGTGTTATTAGATAGTGTTATTATGCATGTAACTGAACTTTTTAATGTATTTTTGATGTATTTTGTGATAGTTTTTTATTTTGAAAAACAGTTAACCGGAGCTCTGAAGTTGCACTAGCCCAGGGGTCAGCAACCTTCGGCTCCCAGATGTTTTGGAACTACATTTCCCACGATGCTGAGACACTCTTTAGGCTATCTGAGCATCATGGGAAATGTAGTTACAAAACATCTGGGAGCCGAAGGTTGCTGACCCTTGCACTAGCCCAACACGCGTTAATTTTAATTCTCTAGTGATCCTATTTGCTTTCAACTTGTAATACGAGCGAAAAACCCAATGCAACCAAACAGCTGTGATTAATCCCTTAGCACTTGCGCATAACTGTTAACGCACCACTCGTAATCTGGCCCAATATGTTTAGTGTCACTTTAAAAAAGATTCAATCAAAATTGTTTGACTTCCTCCAAAATATACAATAAAACAGAGCATGTTAAAAGCAATTTCATGCTTGTGGATTGCATGCAAGATAATAAAAAGCACTGCATGGTGCACACATTGCTATTGCCAAGAGTTATGATAGCAGAAATGTCTTTAATATTTATGCTGGTCTTAAATGACTAAAATCATGCTGCTCAATACGATGGAAAATATCTTATAAAATGTATCTGACAGATCAAACACTTCCATATGGTTTAAATATGATTTGTTTATGATTAGTATGTTTGTTAGGCTGACTTCAGCACAACACTATGAACATAAAGTATAATTTTATTAAGAAAAAAAATCTAATGATTGAAGTGAGAAACTGTCTTGCACAAGCAAGTCTATTGTGTTATGGGACACATGGATTACATCCCCACTTTAATTATATGTCTGTAATCATGTAGTGCCTCATTCAGTCACAAAATACTGCACTCTAATATAAAGAATCTTCAGTAACTAAGGGGCCGATTTATCAAGCTCTATAACTTGTCCGCCTGCTCTGAGGCTGCGGACAGAATTTAACCCGATCGAATACGATTGACATAATATTGATTGACACCCCCTGCCGTGAATCTGCAGGGGACGGCATTGCACCAGCAGTTCACAAGAACTGCTGGTGCAATGATAAATGCCGATAGCGTATGCTGACAGCATTTAGCGATGTGCAGCGGACATGATACGCTACATCGTATCATTTCCGCTCGCACTATGATAAATCTACCCCCAAGATTTAACATAGTCAAATAATAAATAATGTATACTCTTGAGAAAGTGACAAATCTAATTCCCTACCTTATTGAAAGTCTAAGACCATGTAGTTTTTTTATGTACCTAATGTCAAGAGCTATGGCAGCAGTGTTTGTAAATGTGTAATTGTTTTAGACACAAAGGGGCCCATTTATCAAGCTCCGAATGGAGCTTGAGGGCCCATGTTTCTGGCGAGTCTTCAGACTCACCAGAAACAGCAGTTATGAAGCAGCTGCTCCATTACCCTGTCCGCCTGCTCTGATGAGTACGATCGGGTTGATTGACATCTCCCTGCTGGCAGCCGATTGGCCGCGAGTGTGCAGGGGGCGGCGTTGCACCAGCAGCTCTTGTGAGCTGCTGGTGCAATGTTAAATGCGGAGAGCATATTGCTCTCCGCATTTAGCGAGGTCTTGCGGACCTGATCCGCACTGTTGCTCTCCACTCATAATCTGGCCCTAATAGGGCACATTAGCATTTGGAATACTCCTGGTGTGGACAAAAAACCATACTTCCATTTTCTAAAAAAAAAAATGTGCATTTAACAAAATAATTCCTTTTGGCACAATCTCATTTTTCAATGCGTTTTAGTCTAGGGCTTTGTAAGCAATACTAGGTTAAAATGTAGAAAATGATACATCAGACAAAATGATTATGTTGACACAACCCACAAATATTCTACTTAAAAGCAGGCATAGCATTGTATAATGCTGCGCTAGACATAAAATGACAGATAACACATTAAAGCAAACTCATGAATACCATAATTAAGAATGATTTTCTTTCCTTTTTTTCATATAAAATGTCTTGCTAAACAACAAAAATACTGTTTAATAATCTTTCTAAAGAAATCATATCCCTGAAAGGGCCTTTAAAAAAACTTGTGGTTACATACAAGCATTCCTGTATATTCAATAACTGAAACATAAGAGACATTGAAATGAAAACGCATGAGATATTCAGAACTTAAAGCAGACCTGAAGTGTTTGTACTTGTTACGCTTGCTCCTCATATCATAATTGTGCATACTAATACAGTAATATGCTATATATGTTTGTACTTGCACCCTGACTGGCATTTTAATTTGGGTGAACTCATGAACTTTATATAATTATAATGAGTGTACTGTAACTGAAAAGAAAATATTCAAACGCAAACTCTAAATGCAACAGGTACTGCAGAATACACACACACACACACACATATATATATATATATACACACACAGTATATATATATATATATATATATATATATATATATATATATACTGTGTGTGTGTGTTTTGTCTATATATACATATATATGTGTGTGTATGTGTGTACATATGTATGTATGTATGTGTGCAGTGTTTTAAACATATTTCAACACAAAATGATAGTTTAAAAGTTAGTGAAAAACTCCACTATTTGATCTTTGGCTTAGTGTTCGAGCGATAGCGGTCATGGGTTTTTCAGCAACCCTCCTTAGAAGTATTTTTATGTGAGGGATTCACCCGCGCTATCCGACACCCAGATGTTAGCGTTCTCTATACTTTCACTTGATTACTTATATACTACTTGTAATACAAGCACAAAAATAAATGCACTATTGATTTAACTTAAGCAATGTTAGCGCACTATAGCGTTTATATTTTTTGTGCTCAGCTTGTAATCTAGGCCTATGTGTTTAACTGCCACAAAGGGTTTAATCACAAAAATAAAGTCTCACTCAGGAGTCACAAAGAATTGCTGGCCCCAAGCAGGAAACAGCTGTTCAGTCAATCAGCAGCGGCAGTCCCATTTTCAAACACTCTCTTTTATAGGCCACTGACATTGATATGTTTCATAAGGATCAGCTTTTAAAGTGTCAATATGGCAACCCAATGTAAGGAAAAACACGCAAACTGTTTCATCAGAGTACAATGCTAAATCCTATATTTACTGCCAGAATAGTATTATTTTATCATAAATAATTGAAATATGTGTCATATGAAAGAATTTTTTTATATAAATCTGACAAATATTTGTCCAGTGACAGTTCTAAAATTTCAATAATGGAGGGCAAACATTTATCCAACAGCGCTCTATGCAGGGGCCAGGAAGTTGGCAACTAAATAAAGGAACCTTATGAGTAGAGTTAGGTTTGTTCTGTGAGTGATATCAGAGTTTCCAGCTGTCGGTGCTGAGTGGTCCAGGACATGGCTGGGTGGATTTAGGATGTGGCTAGGTGATTAGGGGTGTAGCTAGGCAAGAAACAGAAGTGTCAGGCAGTGAAAATTTACATCCTCCCAAAGTAAAAGATTACCACTGTATTAACCATTAAAATACCATGCAATACATAAGAGTTACATAATCAACAAATGCATAATAAAAAGACAATTCAATAACACTTACTTTAATCTACTTAAATTTAATTAAATCTGCTAGCCCCTGGTATCATGTGACAGCCATCAACCAATCCAAGACTCACGTACACTGTGAACTCTTGAACATGCAAAACCATGGCTGGGTGGATTTAGGATGTGGCTAGGTGATTAGGGGTGTAGCTAGGCAAGAAATAGAAGTGTCAGGCAGTGAAATTTACATCCTCCCAAAGTAAAAGATTACCATTAACCATTAAAATACCATGCAATACATAAGAGTTACATAATCAACAAATGCATAATAAAAAGACAATGCAATAACACTTACTTTAATCTACTTAAATTTAATTAAATCTGCTAGTCCCCGGTATCATGTGACAGCCATCAACCAATCCAAGACTCACGTACACTGTGAACTCTTGAACATGCAAAATCATGATATGCCTATCGCATGATTATTAATGCTAGAATTTGCACATATATCTTTGCACACTTGTATATTTGCATGTCCCTAAATTCCTTTTTTTGTTCTAAACAATGTTATCTTTCATATCTCTGTGTTTATTTATACCACTATTTGCATATAGTGTAAATGTATTATTATTATAGGCATGAATAATTGCGAATATAACATGTAATCAGGGTATCATATGTATTTATTTGCAAATGGATATTTAAAGAGCTAGGCCAGTTTTCTCTCTGCACCTGTGTAACCCTTCCTGATTGCAGTCTAGTTTTAAACACCACCCCTACACTGGTTGTTATAAAATGTGCTGGCATATAAGATGACATTCAAATTAAATTCAAAAGAAGGAAGAAAAACACTGAAAATAGCATGACAGTAAAGAGGTGATTTTAATTTCTGCTGTATCTGAATCATGACAGTTTAATGTTAGGTAAACTATCCCTTTGAGCTATAATCTTAAGATTATATTGATTGGAATAGCCAATAGAATGCGAGCCCAAACCTATTGGCTGATTGGATCAACCAATAGGATGAAAGCTTAATCCTATTGGCTGATTGCAACAGCCAATAGGATTTTTCCCCCTTTAATTCCTATTGGCTGATAGAATTCTATCAGCTAATCAGAATGTAAGGGAGCCATCTTGGATGATGTCACTTAAAGGGAAACGTCATTTTCCAGCGACGATCAGAAGAAGAGGATGCTCCACACCGGATGTCTTGAAGATGGACCCGCTCCGCCCCGGATGGATGAAGATAGAAGATGCCGTCTGGATGAAGACTTCTGCCCGCATGTATGAAGACTTCTGTCGGCTTCGATGAGGACTTCTGCCGACTTTGATGAAGACTTCTACCGCCTGGAGGAGGATGGATGTCCGGTCTTCGAAAACTGTAAGTGGATTGTCGGGGGTTAGTGTTAGGATTTTTTAAGGGTTTATTGGGTGGGTTTTAATTTTAGCTTAGGGTTTGGGCAATGTAAAAGAGCTAAATGCCCTTTTAAGGCCATTGCCCATCCAAATGCCCTTTTCAGGGCAATGGTTAGCTTAGGTTTATTTAGATAGGTTTTTATTTGGGGGGTTTGGTTGGATGGGTGGTGGGTTTTACTATTGGGGGTTGTTTGTATTTTTTTTTTACAGGTAAAAGAGCTGATTTCTTTTGGGCAATGCCCCGCAAAAGGCCCTTTTAAGAGCCATTGGCAGTTTAGTGTAGGCTATGGGGGTTATATTTTTTTGTGGTGGGGCTTTTTTATTTTGATAGGGCTATTAGATTAGGAGTAATTCGTTTTTATTTTTGATAATTTCGTTTTTTTATTTTGTGTAATTTAGTGTTTATTTTTTTTTGTAATTTAGATAATTGTATTTTAATATTTTAATTAATTTTATTTTATTGTAATGTTAGGTTTTAGTGTAAGGCAGGTTAGGTTTTATTTTACAGTTAACTTTGTATTTATTTTTACTAGGTAGTTAGTAAATAGTTAATAACTATTTACTAACTAGTCTACCTAGTTAAAATAAATACAAATTTACCTGTGAAATAAAAAGATAGCTACAATATAACTATTAGTTATATTGTAGCTAGTGTAGTTTTTTTTACAGGTAAGTATTTATTTAGTTTTAAATAGGAATTATTTAGGTAATAATTGTAAGGTTTATTTAGATTTATTTTAATAATATTTAAGTTAGGGGGTGTTAGGGTTAGGGTTACGTTAGGGTTAGGTTTAGGGGTTAATGTATTTATGTAGTGATGTGGGAGGCCAGAGGTTTAGGGGTTAATAGCTTAATTTAGTATATTTTGTTGTGGGGGGCTTGCGGTTTAGTGGTTAATAGGTTTATTATATCAGCGGTGTGGGCGGATGGCAGATTAGGGGTTAATAATATTTAAATAGAGTTTGCGATGTGGGAGGGCAGCGGTTTAGGGGTTAATATGTTTATTATAGTGGCAACTATGTTGGGGAGCGGCGGAATAGGGATTAATACATTTTAAAAGTGGCGGCTATGTCCGGAGCAGCAGATTAGGGGTTAATAATTTTATTTTAGTGTTTGCGATGCGGGAGGGCCTCGGTTTAGGGGTCAATAGGTAGTTTATGGGTGTTTGTGTACTTTGTGACAGTTTAGTTATGAGTTTTATGTTACAGCTTTGTAGCATAAAACTCAAACTACTGACTTTATATGGCGGTACGGATCTTGTCATTTTAGGGTGTATCGCTCACTTTTTGGCCTCACCGCAAAACTCGTAATACCGGCGCTATGGAAGTCCCATTGAAAAAGGACTTTTTTAAAACTGCGGTACTGACGTTGCGTGACGGCCAAATAGGTGTGCGGTACACCTATTCTGACAAGACTTGTAATAGCGGCATTAGGGAAAAAGCAGCGTTATGAAGCATAACAATGCTCTTTCACTCATAACGCAAAACTCGCAATCTAGCTGAATGTGAGACAGAGTGACACACTTTTTCAGTGTCTTCTCCAGATCACACGATTTATAATCACTTTCACACTGTGACGAGCTCAACAACAAATAGGGCTGGTCTTCAAATTTTCAAGGGCTGTTTTTATTCCCAGTCTGGTCATGGCTTCCTGCCACAGAGTGTGCTACTCATACCTATTACTCATTTTAGGAACTCTAGAGCTCATCACATTAATTCATCATGGTCCTTGCCTATAACAGCGACAAATAGCATTATAAGAACTAATAGAGTGTACTGAATTGGTGTATAATAATATTTCAATCATATAAGTGTGTTCAAAATGCACATGGAAGTAAAAATTGACTTTTTCGATAGATTCGGACAGATATTTAAAAACATTTTAGTTTACTTCTATTATAATAATTTTTTCTTTGTATCCTTTGTTGAAACTAAGCTACTTTACATAATAAATTAGGTTCAGAAGTGTGCATGTTGCTTGAGCATTATTTGTATAATAAATGTTATAAAAAATTATTTTAAATACAGCTGCTATATAACACACATGCACACGCACGTGCCTATCTAGATAGGGTCTCATGGAACCAATAGACAGAAGTAACATAATCTGATTAATTTATTACATCAGTATGAGAAACATTCCTAAAATGACACCATAAAAGTACTCCCTGCAGATGCACATACCACACCAAATATACCCTGATCCCTAAATAATTAGATAGATTATCTTCTCAACACTACAAAGGATCTAGCCCTGTGAGAACAATGTAAAAAATATGTGCATCAACCAACAACCTTGCTCAGACGGCTATAGTGACTTTTCTGATGCCAGGATGCTTATGAGGCATTTTTTATCACAGCTGTGAGATGCAAATCAAAATCCCAGAGTTCAATTTGTAAGACTCATACAATGTAAGAAGAACAATAGTATATAGGTACTTTACACAAGCAAGGACAGGAAGCAGAAAACAGTTTACTGAAAGATTACTTTTTAATATGAAAAATAAATTATAGTTGAAGACGCAAAAGGGATTGGCAATCTGGTCTCTCATGTCACCCACTGCAATTATTTAAAAATAGCTGGATATTCCTGTGCTATTCCCATTGAATAAACAACATTATCAAATGAACAGCACGTTTTGCAACACAGCTTTGTCTGAGGCAAAATACAAACTCAAATATTTATTGACACTTCTAACCAGTGAAAATCCATCAGGAGAATCAAATCCAAATAGTCGTTACATGTAAGCCAGTCAAATTTGTTATGTCATGTCCATAAATACATCATTAACCAATCATAAGCGGATTCCAACAAGGAACCGTGATGATATATCTGTGGATGAACAGACATTGCATGACTTGATAGAGCTCTTAAATGAGAATGAACCATTAGAAAGTGAAGTTGTTGATTGGACAGAGGGCTTGAAGGTCAAATCCACATTCATGCCTTAAATTAATAAATACTCACAAATTGAGACTTTTTTTTAAAAGTAGTAAGTAAGGAATTGTTGGCCTTACATCACAAAAGGAATCTAACATATCTAGAGAAGAAAATATAGAATTGAAGGAACTGAGAGAGCAGGATGAGAGAGGAATGTTGTTTTGTGGCCTTTTTAAATGCTTGAGAAGCAGGCGTATTAACACCTTAAGGATGCTACACGCTATAGGTCCTTATGGAGTGATCCCACAGAATAATTTTTAAAATATTTTTTAAAATCATATGAGAAACTATATAAAAATGCGCTAGATAATGGCCTCATTTCTGATAAAGAAATAACATTTCTAAAAGTGACAAACCAAAGAGGGCAACCTTTTATTTACTACAGAAGGTTCACAAAAACAAAGATAACCCCCCCTGGACGCCAAATTGTGTCAGGGATTGGGGCTCTTTGTGAACAACAGATTAAATATTTAGATGTCAAATTAAGGGATCATGGGGTAGATTTATCAAGTGTCGGGCGGACATGATCCGCTTTAGCGGATCATGTCCAACCGACATTGCTATGCACAAGCATTTCTGGTGCAATGCTTGTGCAATGCCGCCCCTGGCACATTCTCAGAGGTGGCGGATGAGTTAAGGAGCAGCAGTCTTACGACCGCTGCTTCTTAACTTTTGTTTCTGTCAAGCCTGAAGGCTCGGGCAGAAACAGCTGCACAGCAGCATAATCGATCTACCCCATAGTGTTTACTCTTCCCTTATATGTTTTTTTTTCTTCTGCGCTCTCCATTGAAGTCTATGGGGAGAAAAGGTTAATGTGGTCACAATATCCAAGGTCTTGAAGTTAGTGCATGTAGGGTTTTTTTTGTGAGCAAAACTTTTACTTTCAATTTGTAATAGGCGCTAACATGCGCGCAAAAAGATTACTTCTAGCAATGTTTACTCTCGAGTGGGAGCGTGCCACTTGTAATCTAGCCCATATTTAGGGTTGCGACCCAGCTGGTATTTTTACAGACTGGACAGTATATTTAAGGATTGAGGTCAAAGTTAACTTTGCTCGACTTAGGCTTTTTGCACACGTCAGGTACCAAATGTTTTACAAGCTGAAAATAAAAAGTTTTCGCTTGTGCGCTAACTTGATGCGCAAAAAGCTGAAGTTAGAATATCACGACCACATCAACGTATTCCCCCATAGGCTTCAATGGAGCATGAAAAGTGTGTGGGGGGGAAACTAACACCCAACAAGTCATGCAAACCTGATCGCATTTTCTCAAGCTAACCCGAAAAAAAATATTATTATTTCACATTTGAATGTTCTTCACATAGAAGAATATGTTCTATTTATTCATATATATATATATATATATATATATATATATATATATATATATATATATATATCTAATAAACACAAATATAGCACTCTCTGGACTTTAGTCGACTGTGAATCCAAGTTAAATTTATTGTAGTAACATTTCGGGGCAAAAAAAAACCTTCCTCTGACATACAAACAGTGTACAAACCAAACTTTTAAAGACCTGATAGGCCCTCCTACTACAGTCTTCCAATCAGGAGACATCATGTGCAAAAGGTTCAACAGAGCATGTGCAAAAAATAGTAAACAGCTTATAAGCAGATCATCAAGTGAATTAAACATTGTGTAGTGCATAAATTAAAAATCAATCAAAATTCAGTTATTCATGGACAATGCCCCAAGAGCTACAAAATCGGATAGACATCAGACACCAAGTTTAATAACAAAAACAACCCAAATAGTAAAAAGCTAAATTGACCTTTTATCTGTATGTTTTCCACTGATGAAGTCAGTTAAAAGAAAACGCTAACATCTGGCATCATTTATGAAAACATACAGATAACAGGTAAATTTAAAAAAATATAAACAGCAGCATGATAGGAAGAATATAATGGAGAAAGAATGAAATGGAGCAGCCGCTCGTCAACATTTCAACCTATTTTTAACTTTCATAGGCATTTCCATATTAGTAGTATCCGTTTCCCAGGACTGCTAATAAATTTATGAAGGCATGGTAAGCTGTGGAACAGCTGTGCTTTGGTGAAGGCTGCAAAATCTGACAGGCTCAGCTGTTCCGTCTGTTTCTGCGACCCGTCACATGGTGTAGTGTCGAAATCTGGAAGGAGGTGTCTCTAGCAGGTGATTGGTGGTCAACCAGTCACGTGTGCGCTCAGGAATGTGGTCGCACATTCCGTCGGGTCGCAGATTTCGACACTACACCGCCAATAGAGAGTGGGGTTACGCCCCCTTTACATCATTCATAACCATGGTAACAACACACACATACATAAACACCAAAGGAAGAATCACGTTAAGTGGAAAATGGTAAGTGAAAACGGGGTTACGCCCCCTTACACCATCCATGACCATGGCAACAAGTGTATACACAAACACCAAAGAAAGAATCACGTTAAGTGATGAATACAAATATCATTTAGCGAAGACTCCTAGGGTGACAGCATACAAAACCAGAGGAAGTCTAATAGAAGCCATGCAAGTTAGAACTCACTTCAGATCTCTAAAAGAAAAAAGCAATTTATTGCTGCAAATGAAATCAAAACACGCCACTCGGACACAAACCTAAATGAATGAAATCTTGCTGAAAACAGGGAGCTTAATACGTCAGAGATAGTGTATCCATAATATTGTACTACTGAGACTCAACATCAAAAAAATATAACCCAACATAAAAAAATATATATATATATATATATATAAAACTATACAAACAAGACTGATGGTATGACCAAAATCACCCCAAAACAACTCAGTAATCCAAAGTCGATGCCGACATGGAGTTTAAGGGGACAATGTCTAAAACAGGTTAAGTTCAAGTGAAAAACAGTGAGAAAAGTGAACACCACTGGGGTGAAAGTTAAAAACATAAGTTCTTATGACGCTTTAAAATGAGCACCTTTATCTGAGAAAAGTCTCTAGTTCATAGTTATTGCTTCATGTTTATCATATACCCTGTTAGTCCTGTATTTTTTCTTATTTGCATAGTTAATGCTATTGTATATATGTCTTAATTGAGCTGTTGGATCTAATGTGTCTGGGATTGTAACATCTGTACAACTTCAAATGTAAATTTCTCTCACATAGCTTTGAGTGGGCTAGAGATCCATGGGTAATCTGAGGAGTCAGGACAACTCTGAGCTGCAACCACAGTGAGATGTTATGTCAAGGGAGAAGTTCTAAATTACTATACATAATAGAGTATGACTTCTATTAGTTTTAGCCTGACCCCACTTAATTCTCTGTTATCTTCATGTTGCCTCAGCTAACCGTTTCTATTCTATCAGGTATTCTGTTATGAGTCACATTTCCTAATAATTCTATAGCCATATAGGTTCCCACCTTCAGCTCTATTGTTAAATAAGGCCATATTAATCTGCCGCCAATCCTGAATGTTTATCTCATTTAGCAAACCTTTTCTGAGTTCATAGCCAACTGCATATTCAACAAGAAACCTGTAAGTCTGTATTAAGTTTGCTTTATATAGCTTGATGCTACATACACTGTCACTGTGGGATTTTATATAGTATATATAGTTAGCCTATTCACAGAAGTTAGATTAGTTATATAGATTGTTTCTTAATACTAATTGCTTCTGTCACTCAGATATATATTCATGTATACATAGAAATATTTGTTTGACTTAAAGGGACAGTCTACACCAGAATTGTTATTGTTTTAAAATATAGCTAATCCCTTTATTACCCATTCCCCAGTTTTGCATAACCAACACAGTTATATTAATATACTTTTAACCTCTGTGATTATCTTATATCTAAGCCTCTGCAAACTGCCCCTTTATTTTAGTTCTTTTGACAGACTTGCAGTCTAGCCAAACAGTGCCTGCTCCCAGATAACTTCACATGCACGAGCACAGTGTTATCTATATGAAATACGTGAACTAACACCCTCTAGTGGTGAAAAACTGTTAAAATGCATTCTGAAAAGAGGTGGCCTTCAAGGTCTAAGAAATTAGCATATGAACCTCCTAGGTTAAGCTTTCAACTAAGAATACCAAGAGAACAAAGCAAAATTGGTGATAAAAGTAAATTGGAAAATTGTTTAAAATTACATCCTCTATCTGAATCATGAAAGTTTATTTTGGCCTAGACTGTCCCTTTAAGCCAACCCATTCATTTTAATCTTACTACCACTCAGGTGTCCTAGGATTACTTTACTCATTTAGTGTAAACTCTTTTGCCGTATTCTTAATACTAGCTACACAGTTAATGTCACACTCAAAAGGGTAACGTTAGCCTGAGTTAGTTATACATTTCATTTGCAGTTAGTTATTGGATTGCGTTCCCCTGTTCAACTATGCACATACATATGTATACACATTTATGCAAGTTTCATGCTGGTATGAAGCCTAGTGTGCTTTCAAGGGCTTCCTTAATCTTCTCTTGTGTATTTACTGCCTGCATAATAATAGTCAGGGCTGTGTATTTGTTCAGGGGTATGGAACTGAGATAGCGATGGCATTAGAGATTTTATAGGCTTTAGTAAGTTAGATGGGAAACTAGCTGCATTATACTTATCATGCATTGAAACAGTTTGTAAAGGTACTCTTCATATTACTTAATCTCCCTTATCACAGCTTTGATTTTAGCTTGCTCACTTAGCCTTGAGTGTTTAGCAAAGATTCTCTAGCTATATCATTTATTGGCTTTTATAACTATCTACCAATATCTCTGCATCTGGGTACATGATGATAATTCTCCTACTCTTTACATATTTGAATGTTCCATTTATGTGTTTGAGGCCTACTTTTGCTCATTGCTTTATGTGAATAAAGTTTATAAAGCTAAATCCTTATAGTGCTACAATACTAACCTATACAAATGTTTTAGAGAAATACCTCTTTCTAGATATTTTCTATTATGCCGTATTTAGGCTGGTCCTTAACCTGCTCTAGCAATATAAGTTCAGAGAATAATTTCATCCTATTGTTTATTATCTAATAGTCTGCTCACTATTAAGGTTCGTCCCAGGCTGCAGCTACTAGAGTAGGTTAGGTTATATTCCCTATCTGGCTTCTATTAGCTCCGTCATTCCCTATGGCCTAGATGACATTAAATATCCCCCCACAACTGAACCATGCTATATATACCAATTGCGTGGCACATACCCGCTTAATATGATTACCACAACATTGGTTCCTGTTATTACTATATATAGCACTAGTCTCTACTACCATTTGGATATTTACAAGGCGACATACCCTAGCTTAAACTTACTCACAGTGTAAATAGAGGATAATTCTATTTGGTAGTGTATTCAAAATTTCTAGGCTCTCAGTACTTTTACAAATCCGACATACTAACCGGCTCCACCCTCCCCTCCCTCCTACTCTATTTCAAGCGGCTCTCGCCCGCTGTATCCCCCTTCCCCATAAAACTATAGAGCTACCTCCTCCCTAGCCCTAATCTTATATGAATAGATACCCCAATCTTCTTTTTATTTAGCTGGGAGAGGACCATTTTTGTTCATATTTCTTTTGTGACACTCTATAATAAAACTGAAGTCTCTTTATAAGATAGCCCACATTTTATAGTAACACTTGAGGTATTTGAATACATTGTACTTCTTGTTATAATGAGTATACATTTCTCTGTATATGTTTTGGGGCATACCCTATATATTGTATTTGTTTATGACTTCAATAAAAATTATTTAAAAACAAAAAACAAAAAAAAAAAACATAAGTTCTTGTATAGCTAAAAAAAAAGCAAAACAAGAAAAGACTGTCACATGTCAGAGTATATTATACAGATAGGAAACATAAAGCATAATCTGCAACTTAATACAAACAAATGTAACTAGCAACCATATAAGAAAGCATATTACCACATATATATATACAAGGGTTTAACTTGCACCCCAGATTATATAGAAGCAATGGATCAGAAATCTCATTGAAACAAATCAGAGCTCTTATTGAAAAAGAGACCAGCGGACAGATTTATCATTGCATCAATCTCGACGCATTCGCTTTAGTCAATTCGCTCGCCAGAACTTTATAAGTTTCCATTCATCCTGGATAGCCCTAACAATTCTACTCTTGTCAGACATGTAGGATGTAACAAAGGTTAGCCGTTTCTTGTCAACATTCTTGATGGGTTCAGTTACCTCAAGTGCTATCCGGGATGAATGGAAACGTATCCAGTCCGACCCCAACTTACCATTCAACCAATGGGGGACACCAAGAGTTGCACATAAGAGAGGACGCAACCTAAAGGACCTACTTGTAAAAACTGACATACCTATTGAAGACAACTCCCGGTCATAGTTGAAAAAGAAGAAGGGCTGTTTCCGGTGCGCGAGTTGTGTCACATGCAACAGCATGATGACTGGATCCTCTTTCCAACACCCTGATAGAAAAAAGAAATACCAGATCGACACATTCCTCACCTGCACCACTTTATTCATCATCTACCTGCTCCATTGTCTATGTGGCAAGTTTTACACTGGAAAAACTTGCGATGATGCATGCACGAGGATGGCCAATCACCGGTCAGCAATACGCCAAGCATTACAGTCCGGCAAGGCAGACCAACCAGTGGCACGGCACTACCTTGAAGCCAAGCACACTGTGAAGGATCTTAGATTTCGTATAATCGACCATGTCCCCCCTTTGCGAAGAGGAGTAAACAGGGACAAGAGATTGCTTCAAAAAGAAACACTGTGGATTTTTGAACTTGGAACTTTGTCACCCAAAGGATTGAATACGAACACAGGGTGGCAATGTTACTTATAACACCACCAATAAATGAGAGTCCATGATACAAGAGATATGACAATTCCACTTATGATATAATTATTACCATTGATCATAGACATGAGTGTCCATGGTACATAAGAGTTGACAGAGCTATATGGATTTCAATCCTGTATATGCCTGCACTTATGGGAGACTTGGGGCCAATTTATTAATGCTTCAACTGATAATATGCTGGAATCTTGCGTCAAATTAGACGCAAAGATGATTTGCCATAGTTAACAAAGCGTCAAAATCATCAAATGTTGAAATGTGTGACGTAATATATGCTCCCGTGATATCAATCCGATGCAGATTGATGCTTGTGTTAATACTGACCATCCACTGTCACATTCGACTCTATTTGACCCTCTTGCCAATTTATTAAATATTCAACAGGTACATTATTATTCTGGCGCAGGGTACCTATCGTTTAAACCGCCACCCTAGAGGCCACGAATGCCATAGAAATCAATAGGAGTCTGAAAAAACAGAAAGGTTATGTTTGATGCTGCAAGATAATGAAGCATATTAGATAATAAAAGTAAATTACGGAGATGTTACCCTACTTATGGATTATGTTACATCTTTGCCTCTCAATACAAAGCTAGGGAACAATATTATTGCTCCAAATTTGGTGCAAAGTATTGCTCCAAATTTAGTGCACTAGTAGATATAGGGATAAAAATGAAATAAATACATTACTACTTATGGATTATGTTACATCTTTGTCTCTCATTTAAAAGCTAGGGGAGAATATTATTGCTCTAAATTTGGTGTGAAGTATTGCTCCAAATTTGGTGCACTGGTAGATTGTAGGGATAAAAATGAAATAAATACATTACATAATATAGCCAACTTCTTTCTTTGGATAAATCTATTTGCACCATGTTTAACGCATGTAATACAAGCCTCACTCTCCACATCGCACCAAATTTGATGCAACACTTTTCGCACCAAATTTGATGCTCAAGGGGATAGTCTACCTAAAATTAAACTGTCATGAATCAGATACAGCAGAAATTAAAATCACCTCTTTACTGTCATGCTATTTTCAGTGTTTTTCTTCCTTCGCTTGAATTTCATTTTCATTAAGAAATGTCATCTTAAATACCAGCCCATTTTTTAACACCTGTGTAGGGGTGGTGTTTTAAACTAGACTGCAATCAGGAAGGTTAACAAAGGTGCAGAGAGAAAACTAGCACAGCTCTTAAAATATCCTTTGATTGCAAATAAATACATATGATACCCTGATTTCATGTTATATTCACAATTATTCTTGCTTAGAATAATTATATATTTACACAATATACATAAAGTGTTATAAATAAACACAGAGATTTGAAAGAAAACATTGTTTAGAACAAAAAAAAGAATTTAGAGACATGTAAATATTTCTGACATAACATATATATATATACACAAGTATGTGCAAAGATATATGTATAAATTCTAGCATTAATAATCATTTTAAAAAAAGAAAAAATCATGAGATAGGCATATAATGATTTCTAGAAATACAAATGCACATTAATTTATGTGAAAATATCTATCAGATTTTTTGTATAACAAATGACTTTCTATGACATATTATTGTTTGTTCAGGTATAAATCTAGATATTTCTTGGACATTAACAGATGAAAAATAAAAGAATAGCTTTAGAAAAATGTGCTTGTTCATGGACAGTAATGAAATGGTATAAATAAAGTTGAAAAAAACAGAATATCCGCAACATCAACAGTCCGATGCTCATTACGCCGTACTTGACGCACGTTTTTTTGACAGTCTTTTTTTTAAAAAAAGGCTGTCATATGTAAATTCGCAGCAGCAATGTCTGGCGATGCCTGGCAAGCGAATTGACTTCAGCAAATGCGTCAATATTAACGCAATGATAAATCGGCCCCCTGGTCTCTTTTTCAATGAGAATTCGGATTTGTTTTAATGAGAGTTCTGATCCATTGCTACTATATAATCTGGGATTCAAGTTATACCCTTGTATATATATATATATATATATATATATTTATATATATATATATATATATATATATATATATGGTAATATGCTTTCTTTCTTTCTATGGTTGCTAGTTACATTTGTTTCGATTAAGTTGCAGATTATGCTTTATGTTTTCTATCTGTATAATATAATCTGACATGTGACAGTCTTTTCTTGTTTTGCTTTTGTTTTTAGCTATACAAGAACTTATGTTTTTAACATTCACCCCAGTAGTGTTCACTTTGCTCACTGTTTTTTATTTAAATTTTAGTCTGTTTTGGACAGTGTCCCCTTGAGCTCCATGTTGGCATCGATATTGGATTACTGAGTTGTTTTTGGGTGATTTTGGTCAAACCATCAGTCTTATTTGTATAGTTTTATATATTATTTTTTTTTATGTTGGGTTATATTTTTTTGATGTTGAGTCTCAGTAGTTCAATATTATGGATACACTATCTCTGACGTATTAAGCTCCCTGTTTTCAGCAAGATTTCATTCATTTGGGTTTGTGTCCCGAGTGGCTTGTTTTGACTCACAGTATAGTATGATAGGGTCTTATTTGCAGCAATAAATTGCTTTTTTCTTTTAGAGATTTGAAGTGAGTTCTAACTTGCATGGCCTCTATTAGACTTTCTTCAGGTTTTGTATGCTGTCACCCTTGGAGTCTTCGCTAATAATGAGGATCGAAGGCAGATATTTGTATTCTTTCTTTGGTGTTTGTGTATACGCTTGTTACCATGGTCACGAATGACGTAAGGGGGCGTAACCCCGTTTTTACTCACCATTTTCCACTTAACATGATTCTTCCTTTGGTGTTTATGTATACGTATGTTACCATGGTTACGGATAGCGTAAAGGGGGCGTAACCCCGCTCTCTATTGACGGCCATTATCGGCCCGGTATTTTGTTATGGATCTTCTCACGGTTCATGTTCTTTCCTGTCAGGTAGTATCTGGTTGTCAGTTAGACACTCATGAGTTCTAGCAGTGAATTTGTCTAGCACCGAGATGGGCGGCCTGGTTTAATACACATAAGACTGTTTATATTGGAGAACTTAGAGGTATGTGACATGTCCTACCTATCAGATCGCTGCAATACTAGTGGTAGTGGTTTAGGTGGTCAATTGGGTTACGACCATCATGGCTATAGCTTTTGACTATTTGAGTTGTTTTTGTTATTATACCTGGTGTCTGATGTCTATCCGATTTTGTAGCTCTTGGGGCATTGTCCATGAATAACTGAATTTTGATTGATGTTTAATATATACACTACACAATGTTTAATTCACTTGATGATCAGCTAATAAACTGTTTATTATTTTTTGCACATGCTCTGTTGTAACCTTTTGCACACGCTGTCTCCTAATTGGAAGACTATAGTAGGAGGGCCTATAAGGTCTTTAAAACTTTGGTTTGTAAAAATTTTTTTGCCAGAGGAAGGGGTTCTTTTGCCCTGAAATGTCACTACAATAAATTTTACTTGTATTCACAGTCGACTTAAGTTCAGAGTGTGCTTTATATGTGTTTATTAGACTTGCATCTTTGAACAGCACCCTGGCTGACCTTTCGGTGAGAGTGCAACCACATCGCTGTTTCTTTTTATATATATATATATATATATATATATATATATTTGCATACAAAGAGAGAAGCGCTCTACCAGGAACGAACAACAGCTCAGTGGCTTGTTCTATGGCGATTTACCACCCGGAAGCAGCCTCTTTTAGACCAGTGTGCTTTTCACAGAAGAAAACTTTCCTGAAGTATATCAGTCTGATCCTGCCAATTAAGGTCAGTCCAGCCCCGAAATACCAGGCAATTCTCCTCTGAACAAGGAACATGACAACCCCAGACGATCGTTTCGGCCTCCTATGGGCCTCGTCAGTGAGGTGCAGCCACATTCCTCTAAGCACACTGGGCAAGGAGTCCACGTCTGGTTTCCCCCATCACCCATAGGGAGACTTCCCCAGGGTCATAATAATTTGCATACAAAGAGAGAAGCGCTTTACCAGGAACGAACAACAGCTCAGTGGCTTGTTCTATGGCGATTTACCACCCGGAAGCAGCCTCTTTTAGACCAGTGTGCTTTTCACAGAAGAAAACTTTCCTGAAGTATATCAGTCTGATCCTGCCAATTAAGGTCAGTCCAGCCCCGAAATACCAGGCAATTCTCCTCTGAACAAGGAACATGACAACCCCAGACGATCGTTTCGGCCTCCTATGGGCCTCGTCAGTGAGGTGCAGCCACATTCCTCTAAGCACACTGGGCAAGGAGTCCACGTCTGGTTTCCCCCATCACCCATAGGGAGACTTCCCCAGGGTCATAATAATTTGCATACAAAGAGAGAAGCGCTCTACCAGGAACGAACAACAGCTCAGTGGCTTGTTCTATGGCGATTTACCACCCGGAAGCAGCCTCTTTTAGACCAGTGTGCTTTTCACAGAAGAAAACTTTCCTGAAGTATATCAGTCTGATCCTGCCAATTAAGGTCAGTCCAGCCCCGAAATACCAGGCAATTCTCCTCTGAACAAGGAACATGACAACCCCAGACGATCGTTTCGGCCTCCTATGGGCCTCGTCAGTGAGGTGCAGCCACATTCCTCTAAGCACACTGGGCAAGGAGTCCACGTCTGGTTTCCCCCATCACCCATAGGGAGACTTCCCCAGGGTCATAATAATTTGCATACAAAGAGAGAAGCGCTCTACCAGGAACGAACAACAGCTCAGTGGCTTGTTCTATGGCGATTTACCACCCGGAAGCAGCCTCTTTTAGACCAGTGTGCTTTTCACAGAAGAAAACTTTCCTGAAGTATATCAGTCTGATCCTGCCAATTAAGGTCAGTCCAGCCCCGAAATACCAGGCAATTCTCCTCTGAACAAGGAACATGACAACCCCAGACGATCGTTTCGGCCTCCTATGGGCCTCGTCAGTGAGGTGCAGCCACATTCCTCTAAACACACTGGGCAAGGAGTCCACGTCTGGTTTCCCCCATCACCCATAGGGAGACTTCCCCAGGGTCATAATAATTTGCATACAAAGAGAGAAGCGCTCTACCAGGAACGAACAACAGCTCAGTGGCTTGTTCTATGGCGATTTACCACCCGGAAGCAGCCTCTTTTAGACCAGTGTGCTTTTCACAGAAGAAAACTTTCCTGAAGTATATCAGTCTGATCCTGCCAATTAAGGTCAGTCCAGCCCCGAAATACCAGGCAATTCTCCTCTGAACAAGGAACATGACAACCCCAGATGATCGTTTCGGCCTCCTATGGGCCTCGTCAGTGAGGTGCAGCCACATTCCTCTAAGCACACTGGGCAAGGAGTCCACGTCTGGTTTCCCCCATCACCCATAGGGAGACTTCCCCAGGGTCATAATAATTTGCATACAAAGAGAGAAGCGCTCTACCAGGAACGAACAACAGCTCAGTGGCTTGTTCTATGGCGATTTACCACCCGGAAGCAGCCTCTTTTAGACCAGTGTGCTTTTCACAGAAGAAAACTTTCCTGAAGTATATCAGTCTGATCCTGCCAATTAAGGTCAGTCCAGCCCCGAAATACCAGGCAATTCTCCTCTGAACAAGGAACATGACAACCCCAGACGATCGTTTCGGCCTCCTATGGGCCTCGTCAGTGAGGTGCAGCCACATTCCTCTAAGCACACTGGGCAAGGAGTCCACGTCTGGTTTCCCCCATCACCCATAGGGAGATTTCCCCAGGGTCATAATAATTTGCATACAAAGAGAGAAGCGCTCTACCAGGAACGAACAACAGCTCAGTGGCTTGTTCTATGGAGATTTACCACCCGGAAGCAGCCTCTTTTAGACCAGTGTGCTTTTCACAGAAGAAAACTTTCCTGAAGTATATCAGTCTGATCCTGCCAATTAAGGTCAGTCCAGCCCCGAAATACCAGGCAATTCTCCTCTGAACAAGGAACATGACAACCCCAGACGATCGTTTCGGCCTCCTATGGGCCTCGTCAGTGAGGTGCAGCCACATTCCTCTAAGCACACTGGGCAAGGAGTCCACGTCTGGTTTCCCCCATCACCCATAGGGAGACTTCCCCAGGGTCATAATAATTTGCATACAAAGAGAGAAGCGCTCTACCAGGAACGAACAACAGCTCAGTGGCTTGTTCTATGGCGATTTACCACCCGGAAGCAGCCTCTTTTAGACCAGTGTGCTTTTCACAGAAGAAAATTTTCCTGAAGTATATCAGTCTGATCCTGCCAATTAAGGTCAGTCCAGCCCCGAAATACCAGGCAATTCTCCTCTGAACAAGGAACATGACAACCCCAGACGATCGTTTCGGCCTCCTATGGGCCTCGTCAGTGAGGTGCAGCCACATTCCTCTAAGCACACTGGGCAAGGAGTCCACGTCTGGTTTCCCCCATCACCCATAGGGAGACTTCCCCAGGGTCATAATAATTTGCATACAAAGAGAGAAGCGCTCTACCAGGAACGAACAACAGCTCAGTGGCTTGTTCTATGGCGATTTACCACCCGGAAGCAGCCTCTTTTAGACCAGTGTGCTTTTCACAGAAGAAAACTTTCCTGAAGTATATCAGTCTGATCCTGCCAATTAAGGTCAGTCCAGCCCCGAAATACCAGGCAATTCTCCTCTGAACAAGGAACATGACAACCCCAGACGATCGTTTCGGCCTCCTATGGGCCTCGTCAGTGAGGTGCAGCCACATTCCTCTAAGCACACTGGGCAAGGAGTCCACGTCTGGTTTCCCCCATCACCCATAGGGAGACTTCCCCAGGGTCATAATAATTTGCATACAAAGAGAGAAGCGCTCTACCAGGAACGAACAACAGCTCAGTGGCTTGTTCTATGGCGATTTACCACCCGGAAGCAGCCTCTTTTAGACCAGTGTGCTTTTCACAGAAGAAAACTTTCCTGAAGTATATCAGTCTGATCCTGCCAATTAAGGTCAGTCCAGCCCCGAAATACCAGGCAATTCTCCTCTGAACAAGGAACATGACAACCCCAGACGATCGTTTCGGCCTCCTATGGGCCTCGTCAGTGAGGTGCAGCCACATTCCTCTAAGCACACTGGGCAAGGAGTCCACGTCTGGTTTCCCCCATCACCCATAGGGAGACTTCCCCAGGGTCATAATAATTTGCATACAAAGAGAGAAGCGCTCTACCAGGAACGAACAACAGCTCAGTGGCTTGTTCTATGGCGATTTACCACCCGGAAGCAGCCTCTTTTAGACCAGTGTGCTTTTCACAGAAGAAAACTTTCCTGAAGTATATCAGTCTGATCCTGCCAATTAAGGTCAGTCCAGCCCCGTATATATATATAAGTATAGATATATACACAGATATATACACAGATATACAGATATATAGGAATATCTATTTAAAAATACTTAGAACATATTACCCTATGTGAAGAACATTGGAATGTGAAATATTTACAGTACATACACAGTCTATATATGTATACATATGTATTTATGTGTTTAAATGTGTATATATGTCTGTAAATACATATATACACACATAAATACATATGTACACAACTATATACATACATATACATATTTAGATATGTATATGTATGTATCTCTATGTTAAAGCCCTTTGCACTTCTTTTTTTATTTTCTAACCCCTGAGACCTCATATCTTTGTGCACTTGTAAATTTTTAATGAAATTTTTTTGTAATAATTTTTATTAGATGGCGTTATTATTAGTGTAACTGTACTTTAAATGTGTTTATGATGTATTTATTCGAGGGTTACAGTTAACCAGAGCTCTGAAGTCATGCTATCCCAACGCGTGTTAAGCAAACTAATTTATTTTCAATTTGTTATATGTGTGCTACTTCTGACACATGCAAACTCCCGGTGTGAACCTCTTTTCACTCCTGCACAACAGTTAGCGTCAAAATCTAGCCCTAAATATGATGTTCTATATTACAACATTTGCTTGTATTTTGCATTTTAAAGTGTCTTTAGCAGTTTTAACCTTGATCACTCTTGTGTTTTGAATTTGTCAATAAAGTGTATTATTAAAAAAATGTCATGCTCTAATTAGAGAATGCAAATCTGCATTATAATGTTAAACTGTATTTTCCTTTAGTAAGATGTATACATGTTCCAACAGTAGTTGTACAAAATCTAGGTAAGAGTGTTAGGTGTTCAGCTGGAAAAACAACAACTAATTTATTATTTATAAAGAATAGAATTATCCTCCTTTATTTGTAATCTGATAATAAAATTGAGGATGCTGCAGTTAACTTCTTTTATTTAATCGCTGTAAAATTAGTTAACTGAAACATCCTTATTAACCTCAGTTAATTTTTATCATGTTAGAAATATAGCAGAATATAAGCGCAAAGGTTACTTGGTGTCTTCCTAAATTAACCACCAGAGGGCCCTAAGAAGAACAGCAGTTCCAATCATTCCACTTTGGGCTAGATGCCATTTAGCCAGGTAACTTTTCCCAGCCTGTGAGATAATTATTGACACTCTAGTTGGCTTGCCAGCAATACTAAACTCAGAGCACAAAAAACTTTAAAGGAACAGGTTGTACAGCTTACAGGAGTCAATAGTTTCTATGGATAGTGTAAAAAATTAGAACGCCATCAAAATGTAGTTACAATCCCTATTGTGTCGCTGGTACTACAACAATAAAATCATCATAAAAACAACCTTGAGCTCAGATTTAAACTTATTACATGAAGGGTTTAATTTAACTATTGATATCTATCATTCCCATATATAATGGTGGGGAACCTGTTATCCCCTGACATTTTTTTCACAGCATTTTATAGACACCAGTGTTAATCTAAGAGTCCATTCCCAAACACAAACAACCATCCTCCATAATGACAATACCAACTGCATACCCATCTCACATCATGCTACACAAACCCTCCACCTCATCATTTCCTATAGCATCCATACTGTCATACCCATCTTGAAAAGTCCTTCTTAAGGCATGTTACGCAAAAAAATACAACACCAACTCAAAAGAAAGAAAGAATTAGCTCTAATCAAAAATAATTTAGTCAAGATCCCAACCAACTCAGCCCTGACTTGAATCAACACTTATCCCAAACTGAGGTTCCTCTCTGGTCCATTGGTCCTACATGTTCTGACACTTTTGGAAATTAAACTGGAGAGGTAAAAGATCCAAAGTTTTCCTTGACAATACATGAGAAGGGTGAAGTTGACAGCATTTAAAACACACACCCAATATTTATTTTTATTTGCAAAGGATTTTATAATGAAATTAGTATATTTCATTCTGTATCACTGTCTGTAACAATCTCCATTGGTGCAGTTGCGTCACTAGGGTTGGTGTCACCCAGTGCGGCACGCCCACAACATTCATAGTGAAATTGGGCAGGGGAGGAGCAAAGTACAAACAAGCAAAAGCAGCCGGGAAAAATATTTGTGGAAATTGCAGCGCTGGCTCAAGGGGCAAAAAAATGAAGTGTTTACAACTTCCCCAGTCCCACTAATATTCACAAATGCTGGCCCCTCTAATAAAAAATATATGCATCTCTACATTGTATTTCTTTGAATTTCAATAAAATAAAAAAAATATTTTTTTTGGTGGTGTCACCCCTGGAGGGTGTCACCCGGGTGTGACCCGCACCCCCCGCACCCCCCGCACCCCCCGCACCCCCTAGTGACGCCACTGCATTGGTGTGGGAGGGAAAGCAGGAAGCAGGTGGGCTTCCCGCCTTGAATCAACACATCCCAAACTGAGGTCCCTCTCTGGTCTATTGGTTTTAAATGTTCTGACACTTTTGGACATTAAACTGGAGACATAAAAAGGTCCAAAGTGTTCTTTGACAATACATGAGAAGGGTGAAGTTGACAGCATTTAAAACACAGACCCAATATTTATTTTTAGCTGCAAATTTTTTTTTAATGAAATTAGTATATTTCATTCTGTTTCACTGTCTGTAACAATCTCCATTGGTGCGGGAGGGAGGTGTGGGAGGGAAGGCAGGAAGCAGGTGGGTGGCACAGAGGTGGAGGTTGTAGGCGGTGCAATATGTTGCAGAGAACATTTTGAAGGTAGAGGGAGGCATATATATATTGAATATATCTATATATTTTAAAGTATGTTTATTAATTTTTAATAATTTATGTTAATTATTTTTAATTTTTTTATATGTAATTTTTCAATAACGCGTCTTAAGAATACTTAAGTTCTCATGTGAGCTAACCCGACAGTATTAAAATCTAAATTGAGAAATACAGTGTGCAAAATGCATAGTTTACATTCCTATTTTCTTCACATAGAAAGCAATGTACTTTTTACAATCAAATATTTATAACTATATATCTCTGATACTGTTCATGTAAAATACATTTCTATACCTATTTATCTATAGGAATAGATATGCAGGTATAGGTAAATACACACTTTTATAGAACTATGTATATAAGAATAAAAAGGACATTATACTGTAAGTGAAGAACATTGGAATGTGAAATATGTACAATAAATAAACAGTTAAAGGGACATGAAACCCAAAAATTTTCTTTCATGATTCATATAGAGAATACAATTTTAAACAACTTTCTATTATTTAATTTGCTTCCTTCTCTTGTTATCCTTTGCTGTAAGGTTTATCTCGGTAAGCTCAGGAACAGCAAATAACCTAGGTTCTAGATGCTGATTGGTGCCTGCAGAAATATAATGATTGTCATAGGCTTACCCATGTGTTCAGTTAGAAACCAGTAGTGCATTGCTGCTCCTTCGACAAATGATAACAAGAGAATGAAACCAATTAGATAATAGAAGTAAATCAGAAAGTTCTTTGAAATTGCATTCTCTAACTGAAAAACTAAGAAAATTTTTGGGTTTCATGTGCCTTTATGCACAGAAATACATAAATACATATGTACACACACACACACACATATATTTATTTATATAAATATATACATAAATATAGATATTTAGACATTTATATGTATGTATCTCTATGTTAAAGCCCTTTGCAGCCTTGTTTTTTTCTATAACACCTAAGACCTCATATCTTTGAGCCCTTATGACTTTTTTAGGCAATTTTATTTTTTATAATTTTTTATTAGACAATGTTATTATGAGTGTGCCTGTACTGTGAAATATATTTTTGATATTTTTTGTGCAACTTTTTATTCAAACGTAACAGTTAACCAGAGCTCTGAGGTTGCGATAACTCAACGTGCGTTAAATTAAATTACGTTCGAGCGAACACTGATATCGCTCACATGCAACAGTTAGCATGCTAATCATCATCTTGCCCATAGTGAGGTAAAATATTTTCCCTTTTTACATAGAAATGTTCAAGTGATTTTTTTCACGTTACCTTTTTACAGTTATGCTGCATCACTTTCAAGTGATTTAGCATATGAGCATTATGTCGCTTTAACGCACCCTAGTAGAACTCAGGTTTAGTGCACATGAAGAACTTACGCACCTCAATAGAAATAGCTCAGTTCTTCATGTGTGCTAAACATAACAAGGGTTAAATTAAGGTGCATAAGTATTTATTTAAAATAAAATATTGAAAAAAAATATTGAAACTTCTATCTCCTTAACCTAGACAGTACAACCATAGAAAGTGGAGGACTGGCAAGTAGAGTTAAAAGGGAAAACAAACTCTAGATAGTTAAACAAAAAACCCTACTTCTTAAAGTAATTCTCACTAATCTCCAGATTTACACATGATATCCCGACATCACCATCAGGGACCAATTTGCTTCCAACCCCTGTTGACTCTCACAGCCAATTGCTTCCAACCATGAACTACTCCTTTGGATTAAAGCTTTTATCCAGGAATAATTAAAAACTACATTAGCTTAATTACGACATGATATAATGGAGATAGGTGGACACACCACAGAAATAGAAGAGAAACTAGAAGAAGTGGTGAATGAACTTCCCAGCATACAAAATGCTATTCAGGAAAAATCATCCCATATTAGGAGGCTGGAAGACCAGATAGAAGATCTTGAATATATATTCCGTAGATCCAATCTACGTATCCGCAATTAACCTGTGAGTTACACTAACCTCTCAGAAACTGCCATGAAATTATTCCAGCAACTCCTAAATAAAATGGACAATACCTTACTCCTTATGGAATCCATAGAGCCCTGACAAGACCCCCACAGGCATAGTTAGCTAGAAATGTCTTAGTAAAACTTCACTATTTTCATATTAAGGAAAAACTCCTAAAATCAGACAATTAAATTTGAGGGACATTCTCTACAAATTTACACAGACCTCGCACCTGTCACCCTCCACAAACGCAGAGAGATAAAACCCATACTGCCTGTACTTACAAACTCAAAAATAAAATAAAGGTGGAACTTTCTGTTTAAATTAATATTTAACTACCAGAACAATGTCTACTTCTGTTCTACAGTTGAAGAAGGCCAATTCCTATTACAAAGACTAGACATGTCAACATAACCTCAAGAGTCAATACCCCCCTGTCGGGAAGCATAAGAAATCCAGAAACGAGGAACTTCTGGCTGGAGGCGGAGCATACAGGAAGCTGCAGGTGTGGCAGGTGCTCCGAGCTTCTGCAAGAGGCCTATTAAATCCCCAGTCCATGCTACTACCCTTGGCCAGATCCAGGCTCGGGTTGTTTGGATCATTGATCCCGCAGAAGAAGTTCGTTCTTATAGCCTAATAGTGCAAGTTGGCTACTGCACGCCATTTCTCCAATTTTGCTCAAGTGTGCTGTCTGATAAGTAACTGGCCAAAATACTGAAGGCTGCCGCCATCCTGGCAGTAGGAGTCTCAGAGCCAGTTTGCCTGAAGGATGCCATCATCAATTGAGCCAACTGCTTACTATTAATAACTTACCTGCAAGATGAGAAGTGCTCTCATAGGTGTGCCTGGTTACACTGAGAATTGAAGAGCAATATTCATCCAACTTGGAAGACCCGAGGTGCAAGTGGAGATATCGCCTGGCCTAACTATCTGCAGCGCGAGACGGGCACTGCACCGGACATACCCGGACGCTGCTGTGAGGAATTACGGGTCCGTGCTGCAATCAGTGTGTACCTGTGCTGTGCGGCTCCGTGACGGAGGATCTTTGGCTGTGTATTTTAGCAGTCTGCTGGCGCTGTGAAGCAACAAGACCCTTCAAGCTATAGTCTTGACTCCAAGCATCAGATCAGGGGTTGTGTCGAGTCCCCGCTCCGCCAGAGGATAATCAGGCACGCAGTGGCTGTTGCCGGGTATTGCCAAGGGAATCCTATGATCCGCTGCCCCAGGTGAGACCGCTACGAGGCAGAAGAGCACAGAGACCTAGCAGGCAACCTTACAGTCTGGGGCACGGGGTTGTCGGGTGCCCGGAGGGTCTGCTTAAAGCCCTCATACACCGCCTAGTTTCAGCAGGTGAGAGTGACTCTGTGCATGTCCGGGAGTGGGCACAAAGTTCTGTTGGGCCCCTTGCTGCTTCATTTTTCTTTGGCCACTTATGAATGACTAGCTGGCTGTACTGGAAGCAGGGCTGAAGTTTGTTTGGGTTGCTTGGGCTTGTAGCTGCCATTTCTGCCTACCTGAACTTACGAGCATTAGCCCTCGAAGCATAAAGTACATTTAGGTTCAGTGCATGGACTTTTCATAGAATGCCTATTATAAACTGAGTCGTAGGCTTGGCTGACTAAAATAGTAAAGTTTATTAACTTGATTCCAGCGGCTGCTTGGAAACATTTAAAGTGTTTAATATTCCCATAATGGTAGCAGATCTATATAGCTGTTATATAGTGGGGACTTACATGGTCTTATGTTGAGGCCTCTTGTACATTAATGATTTCTTTCCTGTAGACAAACAACAGTGGTTTACTGACAATGGCCCTTGCATAATTGTATGTCTATTTAAAGGCTCCACAGTAGAGGATATGGTTTAGCTATGACCAGATAGATGTAAACTTTTCTCGCTCTTTTTCTTTCAATATACCGTAGTACATATTTGCTCAGACTAACAGCAAACTCAGCATATACATTAAAGGTCATGCTGGAGCTGAGGTTCTCACCTTTTAAATATTAGAAATATAAGTGCTACGTGAGGTATCTAGTTATAAAAAAAAATAAAAATCTTTTTTTCTCCTCTTTGTTGCATTTGATTTTACTGTTAGTTCAAATTTAAATCTATACAAATATCGGTAGCACAAGCACGACAGGAGGCACTTTCTCACAGTTTCTTTTCTATTTGTGGTAGTTAAGAATACAATTTACACAAACAACAGTAGTCTAAGCACTATAGGAAACATTTTAATATTGTTAAATAAATAAATATTAGAGTATTAGCACGTCAGGGACACGATAGAAATACTTCGCTATAGTCCCCTATATTTGTGTGGCAAGTTGGAATAAAATAGCATATATAAGTATTATAGAAAGCACTTTATTATAATTCCTTCTATCCTTGTGGCAGGAGGAACAAAATAAGCACATACAAGCACTTTAAGAAGCACTTTGATAAAATTAAGCACATACAAGCACTTTAAGAAACACTTTGATATTGTTTTTTTTTTTCTCTCTGGGAGTACTTTAGAGACCACGCCAAGGTTATATACTCACCAGCGTTGGGGATCTCGGATCACAGGAAAGGTGACGTGATCTCTGGAGTACTCCTACTGTATATATTAGGCTCTGCAATTTGTAGAATTTTGGGTCATTTTGAATTTTAGCGGATTTCCACCTTTTTTTTTTTTTTTTTTCTCCCTCACGGCTCTAAACAAAAGGCTCCTGGTTCCACTCTTCCTTTTTCCCTCTGGTCCATCCAATATGCCCCCTAAGCAAAAGGATAAAAAAGGGAGTAGCAGGAATCTGGACTCGAGTATAGACACATCTCATGAAAAAGCTACTACTAACCCTATGTGTAATAATATGGCAGAATTTGCAGCTGAAGTTGCTAAAATCTTGACACCCCAATTTGACCTGATTAAACTTGAAATCAGAAATGAGATATCCAATCTTACAGCAGAGGTCAGGCAGTTTTCTACAAGATTAGACGAAGTTGAAAATAGAGTTTCCGATCTGGAAGATAGATATAATGTACAGGACCCGATCATAGTTGCACACAGTAAAACGATTGCAACATTACAAGCAAGGATTGAAGATCTTGAGGATCGCTCAAGACGTAATAACTTGAAAGTAATTGGCCTTCCCGAATTACCAGAATTCCAAGATCTGATGACCTTTGCTTCAGTTACACTTCCACAGGCATTGCAAATTCCAGTTCCTGCTACCCCCTTTCAGATAGAAAGGGTACATAGGATAGGGTACCATAGAGAGCATAATGAGGGCAACAGACCAAGGCCGGTGATATTTAAGTTTATCAATTTTCAAGATAAACTTTTATATCTAAAGCACTATAGAAAATGTAATCCCTTTTTACTAGGCTCACACAAGTTGCTAATTTTTCAGGACTTTTCCTCAGAAACCCTATCTAAAAGAAGAGACATGTTTTTCTTTTATGGTAGGTTTCAAAAGGAAAACTATAACATTAAATTTATTTATCCCGCAAAGCTTGTTGTACTGAGAGAGGGAACTTCACACATATTGAATAATGTCATGGAAGCCGAGGCCTTTTGTAGAGAAGCTGGAATACCATAAAATAATATTGACTGTTACACTGTATGTCCCTTTGATTGTGTAGAAATGGTGCATGCCCAGTTAATGGGTTTTAATATTTATTTGGTGTGTTGTCGGTTATTTTACTTTTGTGTGTTTTTTTTTTGTTTTTGTTTTTTTTTTCTCTCTCACCCTCTGGTCGGGATCCTCCGCTCCCTCCCCCTCCCCTACATACTGAAACCCACAGGGCTTAATGAAACCCAAGTTTAACTTAATCTCTTGGAATGTGGGCGGGATAACATCCCCAATTAAAAGAAAATCTATAATAAAATATCTGGGGAAATTTAATCCTGATTTGGTTTTGCTCCAGGAATTACATCTCAAATCCCCAGAAATTCTTAAACTTAAAACCAAGTGGGTTGGGGAGGTTATTGCTGCCCCGTACACTTCCAGGAAAAGGGGTGTAGCTATTTTATTAAATAAAAGTTTGGATTACCATATAGTAAATATGGAAGCTGATCCTGATGGGCGATTTCTATTTCTGGAAATTATGGTTAAGGAGGTCAAATATACAGTATGCAATATTTATGGGCCCAATTTAGTCGATCATGACTTTTGGTCCGCCCTAACAGTGAAGTTACATAGGTACATAGGGCAAAATTTAATTATTGCTGGAGATTTGAATTTGGTAGCAGACCCCATTTTGGATAGTGTTAAGAAAAAATCTTTAAATGCTAGGAGCAGGAAGACTAAGATTCTCCAAAAATTTTGTTCACACTTAGGTCTTGCGGATATATGGCGAATTCAGAATCCGGACGTGCAAAGTTATACATGTATGTCACATGCCCAGCAAGCATTGTCAAGGATCGACTATTTTCTTATTTCAGACACTTTGCTTAAATGGAACTGGGTCGCTAATATCGAGGAGATAGTAATCTCGGATCACGCTGCTAACTTGAAAAATTCAGGTCACAATTATATCAACTTTCCTAGATTTTTAAGTAATAATGTTAGCTTTCAGAATTGGCTAAGGCACAGGTGGGCAGATTTTCACAAAGATAATATAAACTATTTAGGCAAAATCGAAGTATTCTGGGAGGCTTCCAAAGCTGTTATACGCGGGGAGATTAAATCGTATATGTCACATCGGAAGAGGAAAAGCAGTCAAGTCGGTAGGCAGCTGGCCAATCAAGTAAAAAAACGCATATAGTGCATATATAAATAATCCCATAAAAAAGCTCTTGGGATGCATATGTGAGAGCGAAGGCACTTCGAGATATACATATTAAGCAGAATAGCGCCCAAGAAGAGCTTAGATTGAAAGCCTTATACGGTGGATATACAGGTAGATCGGCTAAGTTCTTAGCCAGAATTGCTAAAGCTAGTCCAAGGCACACAATTTCTGCCATTAAGCAAGGCGCAAATAGGTACACTAGTCACCCAGATATTGAAAAAGTGTTTTTCAAATTCTTTCAAGATCTATATAGAGCAGAACCTCATAACATATTAGAAAAAATAGAATTTTGGGAAAAGATTAATGTACTGAAATTATCCTTGGAAGCCAGGGAAACTATCAATACTTCTATTACAGAAGAAGAGATTCTCTTAGCAATCAAGAATGCTAAGCTAAACAAAGCTGCAGGGCCAGATGCTTTCCCTATTGAATATTATAGAATCTTACATAGTCAGATTGTACCTGTCTTGAATAAGTTGTTTAATTTTTACTTTTCAGAAAACACCAGATGCTCCCCATATTTCACGGCAGCGAATATTTCGTTAATCTTAAGAAAGGGTAAAGATCCAGAGTTACCAAGCTCATATAGACCCATTTCAGTCCTTAACACCGATTATAAGCTGCTCACAGCTATTATAGCTAATCGATTAAAACCACATATCGGAGATTTAATCAATGGGAATCAATCAGGGTTTATGCCAGGTCGGAATCCGGTAAGGAACACGAGGAAATTTTTAATCCTCATAGAATCTCTTTGGAATAAATATAGATCACCCACCCCATACGATAACACGGATAAGGCCATCCTCACTGTCTATGCGCAGAAGGCATTTGACCGGATTAGTTGGGACCATCTGTTCTTTTCCTTAGATCAATTTGGGCTTGCAGGCTATTTTAATAACTATATTCGATTGATATACAGTGCCCCTACATCGGCGGTCATTGTTAATAACATCACCTCTCAACGGTTTACTTTGCATAGAGGAACCAGACAAGGTTGTCCACTCTGTCCCCTGCTATTCAATATCTGTCTGGAACCTTTGGCGTTATTACTGCGCCAGGAGGGGGACGGCATTTCACTGGCTGGTGAGAAATTGGTTTTGCTTCTATACGCTGATGACTTGCTCTTATTCCTATCCAATCTTAAGACTACATTGCCAATCCTACAGGATATTATTCAAAAGTTTGGGCAACTGTCTGGATATAAAGTAAACATATTAAAATCCAAATTATTATGGCTGCATAAGCATCCTGCATTTAGAAGTAACCACCCCTTTTCTGAGGTGTCCCCTATTACATATTTAAGACTTCAGCTATCTAATAATCCAGAGGAATGGTATAAATTAAATTACGTACCTTGTTTAGAACATTGTAAAAAGAAGTTAGAGGATTGGTCTTCGCTTCCCATATCTCTATCAGCCCATGTAGTATTGATTAAAACAATCATCTTTCCCAAATTATTATATATTTTTCAAAATATTCCATTGTTTCTACATAAGAAAGATATTGTTATATATAACAAATTTTGTTCGAAATTCCTTTGGAAAGGTGCGAATCCGCGGATTGCTTGTCATCGACTTATGAATTCCAAATTGTCAGCCGGTTTAGCACTACCCAATATTCAAGCTTACAACTTATCTATTGTTGCTAGATTTGCATTGGATTGGATAACCGAAAAAGATCATATTTCTTCTTTTATATGGGAATCCAGTTTAGTGTCTCCTTTTCAATTGAAGGCCCTACTTCACTGCCCTTTGACTTCACTCCCCTCGAATATATTCTACTTATCTATGTTTAAGAATGTTATAGTGGCTTGGCAGAGATTGTGTGTTGAATTGGACTGTTCTCCTTATGTCTCCCAGTATTTACCTATTTGTGGTAACCCTAGCTTTAGTCCTGGAATGTCAAATCAGATTTTTCAGGACTGGGAGTTAAAAGGCCTAAAAGTTATGAGCCAAATTTTGGGCACAGAGGGCCATCCAACAACTTTTGCAGAAATAGCAAATAAATTTGACCTAAGCTCACGCAAATGTTATGCATTCCTTCAGGCCTGGCATTTCCTTCAAGAGCTACTTAACAAATATGGGGCAAACTAGTCGTTAGGAGAACTGCAGAGTAGAATTTCTATTTACTCATCAGGTCTGCATGCAATCTCACCTCTATATCTACTCTTAATGCAAAAGGCATCCTGCCTGCAAGTGAGCGATATGGTAGCAAAGTGGTCTACCAGATTTCCAGATATAAATGAACAGACTATCACGGATAGCTTTAAATTAATCTTACAAAGTAGGGTGCCAACATCTTGAGAATCCCAGATCAAAATAAGTCTTCAGAGTTATCTCACTCCGGGAATTCTATCCAAGTGGTATAAA
Organism: Bombina bombina; assembly: GCF_027579735.1. Lineage (NCBI taxonomy): Eukaryota > Metazoa > Chordata > Amphibia > Anura > Bombinatoridae > Bombina > Bombina bombina. The sequence goes on along the minus strand of NC_069503.1, from coordinate 396,874,545 downwards.
TCAAGGGTTCTCTGCTCCAAATGCATGGCAACGGATGCAGATCTGTTCCACTGTTTTTGGGGTTGCCCGATAATCCAACAGTTCTGGAAAAAAATTATTTACTGGATGAATGTGGTTTTACATTTGGAGCATGATTTGATACCAATAGAGATTTTCTTCCTGGTGAAATCCCAAGGTGTAGTTAAAAACTACAGATTTATAAATACAATTATTCTAACAGGGCGTAATCTTATCCTTAAACTATGGAAGGCACGTTCTGCTCCTAAAGAGGCTTTAATCTCTCAATTCACTTCAGAACAATTTAATATAGCTTATCCACAAGAGGAATATTTGCCCTGTTTCTTCAAGAAATGGGAGGCGTTTATAGTGACATTACCACTTATAGTTCAAAAGAAGCTGATTAAACCATTCAGTAGGTCTGAATATGTTTTGATAAATATACATGCAGGGCGTTTCCCTGAAGAGTGGGTGGCCGGTTCCGAGTTGGGGTGTCGGGGGGATGGGGGCCGGACCGAGGTGGTGGGAAGAGGGAAATTATATATTTATTTATTTATTTATTTATTTTTATTTATTTATTTTTGTTTTGTTTGTTTTGTTTTGTTTTTGCTTGTTCTGACCGGACCTGTCTTGGTCTGTGGGTGATGGTGGTCCTCATTATGTGCTGGAATCTTTGATTCAATTTTAAAAACAGAAAATTAATGAGACTTAATATATTGTGTTGTCATCTATATTTTAGGGATAGCTTTTCTAAGTGTATTTCATATTGATTCTGTTATGCTATTCTAAGCATTTTGTTTTGTGCATGTTTGACAAACGTTGTATTATTGATACAAATTCTTTTCTTGTTTTGTTATAAATAAAGATTTAAAAAAAAAAAAGAAATCCAGAAACGAGACACAGTCAGTGGACCCAGAATTCCAGAGTGGACTAATCACCCACCAGAAGATGATACATATTTTACTTGACTTAAAGGGCCATAATACCCAAATGTTTAAACACTTGAAAGTGATGCAGCTGATTAGAAAATATCACCTGACCATCTCTATGTAAAAAAGAAAGATATTTTACCTCAAAAGTTCCTCAGTAGCCACCTCCCATTGTAAAGGATTTCTAAGCAGCATATTAGTATGTCTGTCCCGGGACAACTGAAAGGATGAGCTTCGTGCACTCTCATGTTATTTCACCAATCAGGTAAAGGAAGCTTACTATGAAATCTCATGAGAGTTAAGTCATATCTCATGAGATCACAGTAAGAGTTCATGACCTCAGCACTGCTAATGCTGATTGGCTGCTGTTCATTTTTTCATTTTTTTTAATTTTTTTTACCTGCAGCTGGGAGCAGCTGAGTATAACTTTTTACACAGAACTTACTCTGGTGAGCTGAGGAAATTGTGAGGTAAAATATCTTCCTTTTTTACATAGAGATACTCAGGTGATATTTTCCTGTCAGCTTTTTACAGTTATACTGCATCAGTTTCAAGTGATTTAGCATATGAGTATTATGTCCCTTTAAGTATCAGTTCTTATTGCTCTTTTACTTGAATTATTTTTCACACTTGTTTGAAAGGTTTGACACATCTTCTACTAGATATATGCAATACTTTTGAAAAGTTTATATACTATTAGTTCATGTAATGCTTAATGAACTAAGACTGATCAGGTAATAATTGTCAAACAGTCCAATAACCTGGTTATACTTATTGCACTTGCAAGCAAGAGGTTGTCTTTACCATCCAAATAAAACGATATGTGCTGTGATTCCCAACTACAATAAAATAGTATCACAAAAAATATGAATATTAAACTGTGAATACACAAATATGTATTGTCCCGTACAAATAAAAAATAACTCTAAAAGAAACTAAATGAAAATGAAACTAAGTGAAAAATAAAAATAAATAAAATACCATAAAGATGAAAAACAACTCAAAAGTACATCAAAAGTACATCAAGTAATCTTTATGATCAAATCCAAAAATAGCAGAAAAGTCACACCTGAGAACAAGTGAGTTCTTGAGGTTTTAGGTATGTCTTTCCACCTGTAGATTTTGTTGGCTCATATGTAAATGTAGTTTTGTATCCAAAGATCAGCCTCAGGTAGTGATGTTGGTGGATGTTGCTCAATAACATAGAGAGGACTTTGATCCACCTCCCAGAAGACGCTTAAAAGACAGAAAACAAGAGAAGAGCGCAAAATCACTCTAAGAGTAAAAGTTTTTAATTTGACAATTGATCGCAAGTTAAAAACAAATGTACCAAACGTTAAAATAAATTGTGTACAAAGTGTATATCATATCACCAAAGGTCTTTGAAGGTAAGCCCAGAGAGTATCTGCTCCAGTCTGCTCAAACTTTACATCAGTCACAACATATGCATAATGTCACAACGTGTACTGAACGTCACAAGTGTCAAAGAGGAGCGGAGCAACTCAGTGATGGTACAGATTATGTTGGCAGGACCTGTGGACTCCTTAATGCCTCAATGCATTTACTCTGGTTCCAACCAGACTTTTGGATGCTTAAAGGGACAGTCTACACCAGAATTGTTATTGTTTTAAAAGATAGATAATCCCTTTATTACCCACTCCCTAGTTTTGCATAACCAACACAGTTATATTAATACACTTTTTACCTCTGTGATTATCTTGTATCTAAGCTTCTGCAAACTGCCCCCTTAGTTCAGTTCTTTTGACAGACTTGCATTTTAGCCAATCAGTGCTGGCTCCTAGGTAACGCCACGTGCATGAGCACAGTGTTATCTATATGACACACATGAACTAACACCCTCTAGTGGTGAAAAACTGTCAAAATGCATTCAGAAAAGAGGTGGCCTTCAAGGTCTAAGAAATTAGCATATGAGCCTCCTAGGTTTATCTTTTAACTAAGAATACCAAGAAAACAAAGCAAAATTGGTGATAAAAGTAAATTGGAAAATTGTTTAAAATTACATGCCCTATCTGAATCATGAAAGTTTATTTTGGACTAGACTGCCTTATAGTCCGAGATTACTTGGAGACAAATTAGTAATGCAAAAACTACAGAATAGCATTAAACATTTTATTGAATGTTATGAAGGGTCCACAACTCCCCTTTATGTGTGGGGTGCACTAAAAGCTTTTATTAGAAGACTACTTATAGCTGAATCGACTAAACAAAACAAAATTAAAAAAAAACGACACTAGAAAAACTACGAGTAGAAATTGCAAATTTATAACAACATTTAATAGCTCACCCTTATAAAGCAAAAAATAATCATAATAATAATCACGTATTAACAGAGGAGGCAACAAGATCTATGAAGTTATTAGACACACATTATTTTATACATGCCAACAAACCAGATAGGATGCTGACAAATAAGATGAAACAGATAACTAGGACTACTGTAATACCTCAAATACAAACATCTGTAGGCAAGGCAACTAGTAATGACCCTTTAAACATTGCAAATGTCATTGCTGACTTTTACCATAACCTGTATAATTTACCAAATCAGTCCAGAGAGGTTAACACAATTGAGGAATGTAACAATTGTATTGGTGAAAGTTCCTTACCTACATTACCCTTAGATGAAGTAGATTCCTTGAATGCCTACATAACATTACCAGAGGTTCTATTTAAGAGAACTTAAAGCTAATAAACCAAGGGGACCAGACGGTTATTCAGGAGTATTCTATAAGAATTTCAGAGACATACAAGCCACCCCAGCTAGTTAAAATATTAAATTCCATTATGCAGGGTAGTGAAATCCCAAACGAGATTCTACTGAATAGAATATTAGTTATCTTAAAATCAGAGAAGAGCAATTTTGCCAGAACTTTAGACCTATATCCATTATAAATCAGGATATTAAATTACTAACAAAAATTCTAGCTAATAGATTAAACACACCATTAATAAGACTAATTCACTCTGATCAGGTCAGATTTGTCAAAACCAGAGAAGCACAAGACAATACTCGCAAATAATAGACTTGATAAACTATGCATCAGTTAATAGAATACCTTCTATGCTCCTATCGCTGGACGCGGAGAAGGCATTTGATAGGGTAAATTTGGACTATATGCATATTATCCTATACAAAGTTGGAATTAAAGGGGAGTTCCATAATGCAATACATTCCTACACCACTCTCTGTGTCAGCAATCTGCCTTCATATGTATTTAACAATCCGTTGCAATTTTAGCGGTCAAAGCTGACAGTGGGAACTGCAGCATGAGCCAGAAGGTTGGATGTAGATACTATGTCATCAGGGTACACTAGGCAAAGTAGTTAGTGATGTAAGTGCCTATGTCCAAATGGATTAAGGGTTAGAAAATACCTACCTAACAATTGTGTGATGTAAGGAATCTATGTTTAAACAAAGGGTAACAATGGAAAACATTACATATTACAATCATATGGACACCAATTCTGCTCTTCTGTTATATTGGTACATGTCTACTAGCTAATAAGATAAATCTTTTTTTTTCTTTTTCTTTTTTATTAAACAGAAACATGTATGATGTGTTTTTGGCAATAAACATTCTAAAATTATACTGGCTACTTACTGAAAGTGCTGATGATCCAGTCAGAACCGTTTATGTGGTTACTGAGGGGTTATTCTACAATGTGTTTAACCCCTTTGCTCGATTAAAACATATAAAGGGTTGTTATTATTACAGCTACATGCTCAAACAAGTTTGGTTAAAATTGCTCTAAAAAAGATGCCTACTCCAAATCAATGTGTGATGAGAGCAGGATGTGATGTCACTAGTATGTGGGCGGGGCTTAGGTCCGGTGTCTGTGTCGCAGTTAGTTTAGTACAATCAACCTGTCTAGATGTGTATTGCTATGCTCTGTAATAAAATAGAGTTGTACCATCATTGCTGTGTCCTGCATATGTCCTGCATCTCATGACATGGTGTCAGAAGTTCTGGACGGCGCTTCTGTTCCTGATCGATCGCAATGTCAAAGTTTACCCCACCTGAGCCTTTTGACTTTTCTCAGCCTGCAGCTTGGCCCACATGGCGTCAGCGGTTTCAGCGCTTCAGGATTGCATCCAAACTGAACAAGGAAAGTGGTGAAGTACAAGTTAATTCTCTTTTATACTCTATGGGGAAAGATGTGGAGCCAGTGTTCAATGCTTTTACTTTCCAAGAAGGGGAAGAAGTTTACTTTGATATAGTTATGGATAAACTCAGTGCCCACTTTGTGCCCAAAAGAAATGTGATTCATGAGAGAGCTTGTTTTCACAAACGTAATCAGCGTGTGGGAGAATCTGTGGAGTCATTTGTGCGCAGCCTGTATGAATTAGCTGAATTCTGTGAGTTTGGTGTTGCTAAAGAAGAGCAAATCAGAGACAGAATAGTTATTGGAATTGCAGATGCTGAAGTCTCCCTGAAGCTGCAGTTAGAGCCTGATTTAACGTTAGATGGGGCTATTAGGATGGCCCGCCAGAGTGAACTGGTGAAAAAGCAAAGTGCTGATCTGAGGTCTGAGAGTATTGTGGATGAAGTGCAACAGTCTAGGAAAACTACTAGTGAAAGGCACAGTGTGAACGGTAGATCTAAAGTACTGGAAAGGCCTAGAAGTGGATGGGCGCAACATGGCCGATGCACACGGTGCTACCGGGCTCATGATCAGAGTGCTATATGCCCGGCCAGAGATAAAAGATGTAGAAAATGCAACAGAATAGGCCATTTTGAAGTGGTGTGTAAAACTGAATACATTAAGGAGATGCAGGTGGACAGTGACCAGGAGGGTCAGGAAGTGTCTTTTGTGGGGTCTGTTGTGGATCGGACAAGCTCAGAGGAAGATTGGATTTTACTGTAATGGGAGCCAAAGTTGATTTTAAGATTGACACAGGAGCAGATATCACTGTAATGTCTTTTGTCGAATTTATGAAACTGCCTCGACAGCCCCAGCTGGCGAGGGTTACTACAAATGTCCATAGTCCTGGTGGCCGCATTGATTGTGTGGGGAAATTTCTTGCCAGTTGTGAGTACAAGCAGAGGAAGTTCACCATGTGGGTGCATGTGATCCGAGGCCAGTGTGTTAACAGTTTATTGAGCAGAAAAGCAGCCTGTGACTTGGGCCTCGTGGCCAGAGTGAATGAGATTTCCGAAGATATGTTTGGCGAGTTGGGCCTACTGAACTGCAAACCTGTCCATATAGCACTTACAGTATTTCTACCCCTCGTAGAATTCCATTCCCGCTCATGCCTCAAGTGGAAAAAGAGCTTATGCGCATGAAGTCTATGGGGGTTATTGAAGAGGTTGTTGAAGCGACTGATTGGTGTGCCCCCATTGTTCCAGTTGCAAAGAAAAACGGAAAGGTGCGCATCTGTGTGAACCTGAAAAGGTTGAACGAAGCAGTGAAGAGAGAGAGATTTGTGCTGCCGACATTGGAAGATATAGCTCCAAAGTTGGCTGGGGCGAAGTTTTTTTCCACATTAGACGCTTCTAGCGGCTTTTGGCAGATCCCCTTGGATCCAAAGTGCCGCAAACTGACTACCTTTATCACACCGGTAGGTCGGTTCTGCTTCTGCAGACTATCCTTTGGGATATCCTCCGCTCCTGAAATTTTTCAAAGGGAAATGAGTTCTCTCCTGAGTGACCACGTGGGCACAGCGGTCGTCATGGACGACATTCTAGTGTATGGGTCTACAGCGGAGGAGCATGATCAGCGTTTAAGTTGTGTGCTACAGGCTATCAAAGAGTCTGGGCTGAAGCTGAATAAAGAAAAATGTCATTTTAGGAAAACTGAATTATGCTACTTTGGGCATATCATCAACGGGGATGGCATCAAGCCAGACCCCGAGAAAATTTGTGCTATTGAACAGATGAAGAGCCCTTCTAAAGTACATGAGCTGAGACAGATATTGGGCCTTGTAAATTATGTGGGCAAGTTTCTTCCAGATTTATCAACAGTTTTACACCCTGTCACAGAGTTGCTTAAGAAAGACGTTGCCTGGGTCTGGGGACCTTCACAAGAAAAAGCTTTTCTGCATGCCAAGTCCCTGCTGGGGTCTGCCCCAGTGCTGGGGTTCTACGACCCTTCAAAAAAGACTGTGGTTAGTGCTGATGCAAGCAGTTATGGGTTGGGGGCTGCACTCCTGCAGCTGAATGACAACAAACTACAGCCCATCGCTTACTGTTCCCGCACACTGACGGCTGCGGAGTCAAAATACGCTCAAATTGAGAAAGAGTGCCTGGCTGCAGTTTGGGCCTGTGAGCGCTTTCAGCGCTATCTAGTGGGTTTGGAGAAATTTAGTCTGGAAACTGACCACAAACCGCTAGTCCCTCTGATCAACTCTTATGACATTGACAAAACACCCTTGAGATGCCAGAGACTTTTAATGAGACTGCTCAGGTTCAATGTTCAGGCAGTGCATGTGCCGGGGAAACAACTGGTTGTGGCAGATACACTATCCAGGCTCCCGCTGGCTGCTGCTGAAGAATCCTCCATGGAATCGGATGTGAAAGTGTATGTTGATTCAGTTCTGGCCTCTAAGTCCATTTCTTCAAGGAAACTGGAAGAGATAAAGAAAGAGACATATTTGGACACAGATCTGCAAGAAGTTATAAGGTACATAAAAGAAGGCTGGCCCGAGAGCCGGGCAGCCTGGATGTCTTTAAATGCTTACCAGACAGAGAGGTCGCAGCTCACGGAGCTGGAGGGGTTGGTGCTGTTCCAAGACCGCATTGTAATTCCTGTCAGCATGAGGAAGGAGATGTTAAACAGGATTCACAATGGCCACTTAGGCATTACAAAGTGCAGAGAAAGGGCAGCTACAGCTGTGTGGTGGCCTGGGATCAGCTCCGACATTGCAAATCACGTGTCTAAATGTGCCTTTTGCCGGGAACGCCGGCCTACTCAGAGAAGGGAGCCCTTGATGTCTACTCCGCTGCCTGCGGGGCCGTGGCAGAAAATAGCTGCTGATTTGTGTGAACTGCACAGGAAAAAGTTTCTTGTTGTGATCGACTACTATTCCAGGTATTTGGAAATTGCACCCCTGAATGATATCACAAGTCAGGCCGTTATCATTCGCCTGAAGAGCTTGTTCGCCCGCTGGGGCATTCCAATGGAGCTGGCGATAATGTTATGCAGTTTGCTTCTACAGAGTTCAGTGCTTTCAGCAGGGAATATGATTTTGTACATTCCACGTCAATTCCACATTATCCGCAGGCCAACGGAATGGCTGAAAGGGCAGTTCAAACAACAAAATTCATTCTAAAGCAATCTGAGCCATACCTAGCCCTCTTGTCATATAGGGCTACGCCCATTCAAGCCACCGGGTTTAGCCCGGCACAGCTGATGCTAGGACGCCAGATTCGCACCACTTTACCCTCAGTGGGTGTCTTCAAGCCGCCTGGCCCTGTTCCTCGGGACGAAGTCCTTAGGAGGGATGAAGAGGCCAAAAAGGGTTATCGTTTCTTCTACGACGGGAGACATTCTGTCAGGCCTTTACAGGAACTGAAAGCGGGCCAAAGTGTCAGAATTAAACTGGATGATGAGAAGAAATGGAAGACGCCTGCTACGGTAGTGGGCCGCTCTCCAGAACCAAGGTCTTACACAGTCCTTACAGAGGGAGGGACGGTTACACGCCGTAACCGAAGACATCTTCAGCCTGTACCTGAGAGTCTGGAACCGGATACCTCAGTACCACCGCTGGTGGGATCCCCTGTTCTAAGAGAGGTGCCTTCCCCTCAGTAAGATCACAGCGGGGATATATCTTTGTCTCCAGCAGACTCTTGTTCACCATCTTCTGTATCAGAGGACAGTTCATGCAAAGTTACATCAAGCGGAAGAGTGGTGAAACTTCCGGCCCGATACAGGGACTGACTTTAGCTAGAACAGTGACCGGAAGTATGGGCAGAATAATCCCATGGTCACTGTGGACTAGGGTAGTCTACCCCGATGTCCAAGTCAGGATGTAATTTATTTGTTCATGTTTTCTAATCTATCTGTTTTTATAATGTTCAAAAACAAAAATGTTGTTGTATACCCTGTTGGTGTACCTTGTTATTTATGATATGCAAATGTATACTTTGCCTTTGAAAAAGGGGAAGATGTGATGAGAGCAGGATGTGATGTCACTAGTATGTGGGCGGGGCTTAGGTCCGGTGTCTGTGTCGCAGTTAGTTTAGTACAATCAACCTGTCTAGATGTGTATTGCTATGCTCTGTAATAAAATAGAGTTGTACCCTCATTGCTGTGTCCTGCATATGTCCTGCATCTCATGACACAATGACATATATTAATAGTCATTGTGCAGTGTCATTTAGATTTCTTTAATTTCTTGGATTTCAGACAGGTCTCTGATTATATACATGTATTTATTATTATGCTTTATATTAAAGATTTATGTATAATCTGAACAAAAATGTTTATTTAATTTCTATATTTTTATGCAGCATCACAAGAGCAGGAGGAACCTCAGCCAAAGAGGATTGGCCCTATCATGGAGGATTCCTTCTTGCAACTCCTGGAAGAAGATGGAGAAGGAGCAGACAGAGACCAAATAAGCTTTTACAACTAATCATCACTCTTCGTTCTAAATTCTCAGGTAAGGCTTTTTTTTTTATTTTTTAAATGTCTTCACTCATGCACAAATTATATATAGATTCATTACATAAATAAATGCTAACATTTTTTACATTAACAACTAATATATATATATATATATATATATATATATACACACACAATCATGTATTTTAATAAGGTATTGTTAGTATTGTATTTTTTATATGTAAGTATGGCAAACTATGTCTAAAAACCTTGAGCCAATTTAAAACAGATATGGCCAATAACTTTGTAGCTCTCTCACGTCTGCCTCTGCACTTGGAGACTTCTGTATGTAATTTAAGTTGAATGCAGACATTACAGCCCTCATTTGTTCTGTGTTTGCTTTTTCCCCTTGTGGTGCAGACATAGAAGAGTTGAGACATTTATGAAAGTCTTAGATATAGCATAAATAATCTATCATGTCAATTATTTTCTAGACCATATATTTTTAAGAGGTTTGATATTTAATGGCTCAAATAAATGTAGTGTTGTTGTACTGTCAAATACATTTCCTTGTTGTTAGCACTGTAAAATGCATGCAAATAACTTGGCATCATGGACTGTTTATCTTATTGCTGAACAATTAACTTCTTGTATGGTCTATGGACTGTGTTATGCCAAACTTGTGCTACAACTTGCCAAACAATTGGCATCATGGTCTGTGTCTTTCATTGCTCAATTACTACCTCCTTGTATGGCCTATGGACTGTGTTATACCATACTCTATCACAAACATTCGCTCTCATGGAGTGTTTTTGTTTAAACTCAGGCAATTTTCTGTTAATGCAATGGTACCATGACACTTTGGCCTAAATAATTATCCATTCTATAATTTGATATTTGATATAAAGTGGTGGTAACAAGTAAATTAATTGTAGTGATTCAAAATAATTAATCTATGGACAAATGTAAGGTATTATTTAATAGTGGTGCACTGTTCACATGTTGACTCACTAGTGGTGCTGGAGCCCCTCTGGATCTTGCCTTCATTCACTGTGTAATGTCTGTACTACTCATTTTTTAAACAAACTCTTGCCCTCTCAAACGAATTGCTATGGACTTGCAATCATTATTATTATTATTATTATTATTATTATTATTATTATTAAAATAGAGACATTGTACTTTAAAATTTCATGTGTTCCATGCAATATGGATTTGTTTGAAAATTACAGTACTGTGGTGAAAGAATAGTATGCCATTGAACTAAGTTAAACTTTGTAGTTGAGGACGTTTCTCATATGAGACAATAACACTTGGATACCAAAGTATAATTTGTGCATAATCATGCACTTGCTATATTTATTCACATAATTATTACTTTATCTGACATACTATATTGTCAGGATAAATTATTTGCAATTATGTTCACATGTTAATATTTAATGTACAATAACTTTTTAAACTTATTCACCATAACGGCTCTTTAATAATATTCATATATCAGAGATTCGTTTTTAAAGAAAACATGATCTTAATATAAACATTTGACATGAATATTGTGTTATTACCTTCTTTGTTTAAATGTGTTGAAAAAAAGATTTGACATGAAACTTATGTCTTCATCTTATTTAAATCATATATATCATAGATTTAAGACTAATAATGTTGGTATTAATCCACAACCATAACACCTGCATATAAGTATTCGATCATATATGAGCCATAATTCAACTCTGTGAGTATGATAGTGAAGGTGTTAATTTGTGAGTCCCAAAAAACAGTAATAGCAGTACTTACCACACCTGCTGCTAGCTCCAATCGGGCACCTCTTTCAATCCGACTGCTTCAAGCAACGTGCTGTGGTAGTTCCGAGATCTCAAAAATATAGAAAGCTATAGGAGCGCTTGGGATACCTATATAGGAATCTTAGCTGAGTAGGGTCAAAGGTATTTGAGCCAAACCAAATGTTTATAAATGGTTTTAAAATGGTTTTAAAATACTTATTTATTACACAATGTTAAAAAACAATATCATAAAATATAGAATCGGTGTGCAAATGGTATATATATTTATACCATGTTAGGATGTAGTATAGAGTATTAGCCCTATCTAAACATACAGTATAGATGTAGTATAGAGTATTAACCCTATCTGAACATATATCTCTATCTGACAATTGATTATAAAATCCTTCGCAAATAATTTAAATTCTATGGTTCACGGTATGTGGTTCAAACCTTAGGAGACTTTTTAAGCCATAAGATAAAAAACACATAAGATAAAAAACAACATATATGAATTTCCAATACAAGTGATAGCGTGGTTAACCTTAAAAAAGTGAAAAAATTTTTTTGTAAAAAGTGAAAAAAAGTGAAAAAAGTTTTTTTCAAAAAAGCAAAAATAAAAGCCGGTGTACACCTTTAAAGGCTTTTGTGTGAATGTCCTTGCAAATAGTGACAAAATCGTGAAAAAAAATATATATAACTGTGAAAAAAGTCTTAATCCAATCTAATGTTCTTTGTGTGACAGTTTATATCCGATGTGTGTTGATGTCAATGTTCTTGTAAATGATGTTTGAATCCTAATATTCCTTTAGTCCAAATGTAGATATTCACAGATTCTTCTATGTCCTAAATAGAAGAAAATAAACAAACATAGTGCAATATGCCCATCCAAATGTGGCTTAATAGGTATAGAACTCACCGATTGGGGACCTGAGCCTTCAATATCAGTTCACAATCTACGCGTTTCGATCCTGCTGGATCTTTCTCACGATTTTTTTTCATAATTTTTTTTCACGATTTTGTCACTATTTGCAAGGACATTCACACAAAAGCCTTTAAAGGTGTATACCGGCTTTTATTTTTGCTTTTTTGAAAAAAACTTTTTTCACTTTTTTTCACTTTTTACAAAAAAATTTTTTCACTTTTTTAAGGTTAACCACGCTATCACTTGTATTGGAAATTCATATATGTTGTTTTTTATCTTATGTGTTTTTTATCTTATGGCTTAAAAAGTCTCCTAAGGTTTGAACCACATACCGTGAACCATAAATTTAAATTATTTGCGAAGGATTTTATAATCAATTGTCAGATAGAGATATATGTTCAGATAGGGTTAATACTCTATACTACATCTATACTGTATGTTTAGATAGGGCTAATACTCTATACTACATCCTAACATGGTATAAATATATATACCATTTGCACACCGATTCTATATTTTATGATATTGTTTTTTAACATTGTGTAATAAATACGTATTTTAAAACCATTTTAAAACCATTTATAAACATTTGGTTTGGCTCAAATACCTTTGACCCTACTCAGCTAAGATTCCTATATAGGTATCCCAAGCGCTCCTATAGCTTTCTATATTTTTGATACTCTAAAGGTCTGGTCAAGAGATCTTGCACTCAGGAGCTGGAGTAGTAGTATTTTTTGGCGCTGGAGGAACTTACATTATCTGTAGTTCCGAGATCTGTTAAACCCGACAATTAGACAGCATGTAGCAATAATCACTTGGGTATGTACACAGATCCGTAGTGTATTTGTGGTAAATATCCAGCCTCACTGAACTGCCGCTACTGTTGTAACAGCATTGATACAAAGCTGAGATTGCTTGGGGCTTCTCCAACACATCCTTAACTTGAGACAAACAGTAATGAACAAAGTAGCAACCTCAGCAAAGAAAGTATCAAACTGGTGAGAAGTGATACAATAAAAAGTCCACTTTATTGGATACTAGACATTAAAAACACAAACAGCACAGCAGAACAGACCTGTACATCTGACGCATTTCCTGCCTTAATGGCACTTTATCAGAGCTGTTTAACAGGTGTATCTCATAGGTTTAAATTCATTTATAAACCAATCAAATTCACAGTTAAAATTAACCCATTGATCCCCTTCTTAATACCTGAAATTGAAATACACACAATACTATAAATATAAAGTGTTTTTATATATAGATGCAAGTAATATAACCTTACAGTTGTACCTCTATATAATATAATTCAGAAAACCTCTCTTTTACAGAGGGCTTGGAATCTGTCTCCCCCTCTCAAGCCTACATACACTTGTTCAATTCCCTGGCAGATTTTGAAGATCAGAATCTTTATAGGAAGAACATTAAGTTCCATACTCGCTATATAGATGATATCTTATAATGTGTGGGATGGAACCATTGAATCTTTGAATGACTTTCTAGAACATTTGAATAATAATGTTGAAATTCACACATATCCCCTTGAAGGAAAATATGCTGTATTTGGATGTCCTACTAAGTCATGAAAGAAATAAAGTGATAATTGAGTTATATAAGAAAGAAATTGCAGGTAATACTATTCTAAGAGCTGATTCCTCACACCCTTACCATCTTAAGAAAGGAATACCTAAAGGCCAATATATAAGTTTAAGACATAATTGTACCAATTTACAGAGTTACTGGCATCATGCCAATGAACTTACAGATCGCCTTTTAGAGAAAGGTTATGATTCTACAACATTAGATGCTCTGTCTAAACAAGTCTCTGGTTTCCATAGAGGGGAACTTCTGACAGATCATTTTAAGTAGATGCGGTGGAATATCATGCAAATGTTACAATCATGCCCATGTTAGAAATACTTTTGTATTGACCCAAACTGGGGTAGTATATAACATACGACACTGTATAACTTGTAATTCTACTTATGTAGTTTATTTAGTTACTTGTGGTATTTGTAATTTTCAGTATGTAGGACTTAGCTCTAGATGTTTAAGGATAGGGTGAAAGAACACTTGTTATCACTTGAAGCTGAAATTCCCAAAAAGCCAGTAGCCAAACACTTTACTAAACACAATGCTGTCAAAGATGCCTTCAGTTTCCAGGGAATTGAACAAGTGTATGTAGGCTTGAGAGGGGGATACAGATTCCAAGCCCTCTGTAAAAGAGAGGTTTTCTGGATTTATACACTGAAAACGGGGTCACCTTTGGGTATTAATGAGATAAATGACGTAAAGCTCTTTAGATAACACCTAAGATACTCGTATTTTGTTCCTTTAATATGAATGCTGATAGGTTCTATTATATAGATGTACAATTGTGAGGTTATATTACCTGCATCTATATATAAAAACACTTTATATTTATAGTATTTGTCTTATATATTAATGTATATAATTTAATTTTGTGGTTGCAGGTCCTTTATTCCTCCTATATACCTTAGTTCTATATATATCCCTCCTAAAGAATGTTCTTTGTACAAATAAAATGTGTTTTTTCTACTTTGCTATATTGGGAGCTAAAAAGTTTGGGTTACCTACATACTTTATTGTATATATTTGTATGTGTGTATTTAAATTTCTGGTATTAAGAAGGGTGATTAATGGGTTAATTGTAACTGTGAATTTAATTGGTTTAGAAAATCACCTCCTTTGATAATTTAAATTTATGAGATACACCTGTTAAACAGCTCTGATGAAGTGCAGTTAAGGCAGGAAACGCGTTAACTGTACAGGTCTGTTCTGCTGCGCCATTTGTGTTTTTAACACCTAGTATCCAATAAAGTGGACTTTTTATTGTATCACTTCTCTCCAGTTTGATACTTTCCTTGCTGAGGTTGCTACTTAAATCATATATACTTAACAATATTTTTGTGTAGTCCGATTACAAGTTGCACTCAAATGTTTTCACTCACATGCTAAATGCACTCAAAGTAAACTTTAACACTGACGGGTTAGCGTACGTATTTATTAGCATGAAAGCAAAACCCAATGTGTGCTATCTTCAGGACTTTGGATATCGCAACCACATTAACTTCTTCTCCCCATAGACACCTATCGCTTGCACACTAACCCAACACGCATTCGACAAACTGCACTCAACCCTTAGGTAGTTATGTATATTTTACATTCCAATGTCCTTCACATAGAAGAAAATGTTGTTGTTTTTTAAATGTTTACATATATATATATATGATTTTCTAATATATATATATATATGTATATATATGTATATATATATATATATATATATATATATGCTATATGAATATATACAGGTATAGATATAAATACAGATATATATATCATCCAGAGTGTCTCTGACTTGGAGAAAAGCACATTTCAGCTGAGTAAAGCTAGTAAAAAGTAAGAGCTCCGGGGTGCGATAATAGGAGGTTTAGCAAGGTGGATTCCAGGGCCTTTGCAAAAGGAGAGGTAGGTGATCACAGGGGATCTGTATTAGAATGGAGCTTGTGATGATCTTTATAATGTATTAGCAAACAGCAAGGAGAGAGAACAAGAATACAGACTTTATTCAGCAGCATCCATCTTAACAATAACTGCCCGCCCCCTCCAATCACATGACTAAAATGTTAACTGTTTGTAGTGCACAGAGTGAACTAAGCATAACTATTGAACTTAAACTATAACATAAAGCATACACATCATTACATCTTCCCCTTCAAATATGAAACACTTAATATGACAAAGTCTTCCCATATTT
Source organism: Bombina bombina (assembly GCF_027579735.1). Taxonomy (NCBI): domain Eukaryota; kingdom Metazoa; phylum Chordata; class Amphibia; order Anura; family Bombinatoridae; genus Bombina; species Bombina bombina. The sequence continues at coordinate 396,858,561 of NC_069503.1, read as the reverse complement.
TTGGTTTGATAGCTCGACCATAACGAGAGAAAGTAACTGCTGGCTCACTAGCAGTACAATCAGTGTCAGGTTGAGAGTCATTCCCAGCATTATCACAAGCTGATACACTTATGTTGTCCTCAAAGTCCTCAGTAGACTTTACATCCATGTTAGGGAATTCTGTGCATTCATTGCTTTGCTCTTTATTGTCATTGCTGCTTGGTTCCCCGAGTAGAGTATCAGCTGCAGTGTCTGGTCGAAGATGACGCATTTTGCGTCTTAGTTTCTGTCCACACTTGGTTTTGATTATATATGACCTTGGTGAATTAGCTTCACTGACAATTCGAGCAGGTTCCCATGTATCCCCATTGACTCTGTGTCTCACAGCTTGCCCAGCCCTGAGTGGACCAAGTAACTTGGTAGATTTGTCAAAATACAGCTTTTGCTTTTTCATGTTTATGTTCCTCTGACCTGTTACCTGATCCTGTGGGATAGTCTGAGGCTGCAATTTCTGTGGTGCAATAGGCACTGTGGTCCTCAGTGCTCTACCCATGAGCAGCTGTGCAGGTGAACATAAACCCTCCATGGGTGTTGCACGATAGTTTAACAGGCCTAGGTACACATCCTGCCCTGATGATTGTGCTTTTCGGATAATGGATTTGGCTATGCCAACATACTTCTCAGCTAAGCCATTGGCCTGTGAGTGATACGTACTTATTGGTTTGTGCCTGACTCCCCATTCATGCAGAAAGCACTGGAATTCAGCACTTGAGAATTGCGGGCCATTATCAGACACAAGTTCTTCACACACTCCATGTCTCGAGAGTATTGTTTTGAAAGCCCATATGATTGCTGATGCTTTTAGATTTCTCAGCTGTACTAACTCAAAGAATTTGCTGTAATAATCTACTACTATCAGGTAGTGGTTGTCCTCAAAATGAAAAATATCTGCCCGTGAAGGAGTGTTCCATGGTGTGAGAGGTTCTTTTGCATTGTTTTTTTTAAATGTCTGGCAAGTTTCACATTTCTTCACAAGTGTCTCAATATCAAGGTCCAAATTAGGCCAGTAAACCACATCCCGTGCTCTGTGCTTACAAAGAGTAATGCCCAAATGTCCCTGGGGAATTTGCTCCAATATTTCTGCCTGCTGTGATTTAGGAATAACAATACGGTCACCCATGAATATGATATCCGTATGAAAGGATAGTTAATTTCTCACAGGCCAGAATCCCAGCAACTCAGGAGAAAGCTTCTTTCGTTTTTCTGGCCAGCCATTGCACATGACACGAATTAGTTTTTCTAGTACTTTTTCTTGTTTGGTATCTTGTCTATTTTTTTTCCAGCCGTACATCAGCTATTGGAATATTTACTAGTACTGTATGTACCTGTTCTTCCAATTCAGGTTCATCCCGTGCTTCATGTCCTTCTGGAAACACCCTAGACAGCGTATCTGCCATCGGAATTTCCTTTCCTGGTTTATATTTCACTGTGAGATCATACTGTTGTAGTTTCATAACCATCCTCTGCAGGCGTGGAGGTATAGCAGATAGTGGTTTTTGCATGATGTACTCCAATGGTTTGTGATCAGTTTCCACAACCACTGGGCGACCATAGATATACTGGTGATATTTCTCACATCCATTTACAATGGCCAACATCTCCTTCTCAATTTGAGCATAATTGGCTTGTGTTGTTGTCAAAGCTCGTGAAGCATATGCAACAGGATGTCCTTGTTGCATTAGCACAGCACCTAACCCAAACTGGGATGCATCCACTTGAAGCACAGTGTTGCAGTTTACGTCAAAATATTTCAGTATTGGCCCCGGATGTTTAGTGATCAGTTTTTTTACTTTCTCAAATGTCTTTTCCATGTTTACGTCCCAAGACCAAATAGCATCCCTTTGTAGCAATGCACGTAGTGGGGCTGTCAGCTGAGCGAGGCCCTGAGAAAACTTGGATAGATAATTAAAAATGCCTAATGATGTCTCTAGTTCCTTCCTGGAGGATGGGGCCTTCATGCTAATAACTGCTGTCATCTTCTTTGGATCAGGCTTTAAACCCTCTTTGGTTAGAAGGTGTCCAAAATATGTAACCTCTTCTACCCCAATTTGCATTTTGTTTGGATTGAGTTTAAGATTTTTCTCCCGACACCGCTTGAGTAAGGCAATAAGGTTTTCGTCATGTTCTGTACGATCCTTTCCATAAACCAGCAAATTATCAATTATTACTTCAACACCATGTAGACCAGCAATCAACTCATGTGATTTATTTTGAAATATCTCCTGAGCAGAAGCAATGCCGAAAGGTACCCTTGTGAAACGCCATCGTCCAAAGGGGGAGTTGAAAGTGGTCAGGTGACTGCTGGGTTCATCAAGACGCAATTGCCAGTAACCAGATTGTGCATCTAGTACACTAAACACTGTTGCTCCTACTAGCTTGTGAGTTATATCATCTATGGTGGGGAGTTTGTAGTGTTCTCTCATTATTATTTTGTTCAAATCACGTGGGTCAATGCAAATACGAATTGCGCCTGTGTTTTTCTTCTCTACCACAACCATAGAACTGACCCATTCTGATGGTTCTGTTACCTTTTTTACTACCCCCAACTTCTCCATCCTAGTTAGTTCTTGTTTGACTTTAGCCTCAAGGGATAGAGGTATTTTCCTTGGGGCATGAATGACAGGCTGTGCACCCTCTTTTATACGTATGCGGCTAATCCCCGGGAGGCACCCTAGGCCTTTGAATAGATCACTGAAATCATGCTTAATGTTGTCCTTTGACAGTTCGCTGCACCCACCATCCACAGTCATAATGATCTTTACAAGTCCAATATCTATACTTGTTTTTATACCTAATACTGCTGGGGCTTTTGTTTCTATCACAAACAATTGTAAGACCTTTTCAGATCCTTTGTAAAAACATTTTGCATGGCAGCGACCCATCACTTTCAGCTTTTCACCACCATATCCCAACAGTTTTGGTAGGTCTTGAGTCTCTAAGGGGAATTCATTTCTAAGGAGTTCCAGGTATGTGTGGCTTGGCACACAGTTTACTTGTGCCCCTGTATCTATTTTGAATGTGACTGGAGTTTTGTGAGCCCCTATCTGTAGGGTTACATTTGCTTCATCTGCAGACTTGTGTGATTTCTGTACTCCTGCAAGATATATTGGGGTGCAATCTGAGTCTAACCCTGCATTGTCATCATTGTCCTCTATGGCGTGTACAGCCTGTGTTTGTGTCCTTGCAATATGGGAAATCAGTTTACACACCCTGGCAAAATGTCCTCTTTTCTTGCATTTATTACATATCTGCCACCTTGCAGGACAGGCAGCATTTTTGTTGTGCATGTTTCCACAGTAGCCACAGGTTGCTTGTGTGTTACTTGTCCCAGTGTCCCACTTGCCTTTTATCCCCTTGTGTCCTCTTTCTTGCCAGTATCTGCTGCTTTGATTTTCTATAGCACTGATCTGGTGTTGTGTTCCTTCCAGTACCTGCATGTCCTTTCTTGACATTTCATATGCTCTAGCAATCCTGATGGCTTTCTCAAGATTTAAATCTTCTTCCTGCTGCAGCTTTTCCTGAACTTCTTTAAACTTACTGCCCATCAGAATACGGTCTTTTATCATATCACCTGCATCATAAAAAGCACAGTCTTTGGCAAGCAAGCGCAGCTGTGTCACCCATTCATCCACAGATTCACCTCCACACTGATTCCTCTCATAAAACATTTTCCTCTGCACTGTGATGTTTTTCCTTGGTTTGCATTATGCTTCGAACTTTGCAAACAATACCTCTTTTTTTTTTTTTTTTTGTCATCTGCAGTGATATCCCAGTTTGCCTGCCAGGCTCTGCATACATCACGTCCCTTTTGTCCCACACATATCAAAAAGTGTGCTGCCTTCTATTGCTCAGTCCATCTGTCTGCATCTGGGCCTGCAAACACAAGTTCAATCAGCTCCCTCCACTTTGACCAATTATCAGAAATGTTCCCTGACTCTAAATCCAGAGAAGGAATGTTCTTTGTGTTGCTGTTTGCTGCCATGTCACTTTTCACCCCACTTCTGGTACCATGTGATGATCTTTATAATGTATTAGCAAACAGCAAGGAGAGAGAACAAGAATACAGACTTTATTCAGCAGCATCCATCTTAACAATAACTGCCCGCCCCCTCCAATCACATGACTAAAATGTTAACTGTTTGTAGTGCACAGAGTGAACTAAGCATAACTATTGAACTTAAACTATAACATAAAGCATACACATCATTACAGAGCTCAAGCACAGAGAAATCCTGGAACTATCTATAGAGAATTTATCTGCCAGTAGTGGCAAGAAGTGGCACCTTTCTCTCGGATTGCTCCATCCAGTCCTCCAGTGTGGGTTATACCCTCCCCTTCATTCCGACGTACTCTCACCTCATAGGATTGAGGTCACGTCTTGTAAGTAGGAATTCCATCTGCCTTTATTTTCAGCAAGTTGTTTTTTCCTATTACGACATATGAATCTCTGAACTTATTGTGGCTACAGTGTTGCCACATATGTTCAATACTCAACAGCACATTGATGTCCCAGTACAGGGACCTGTTAGAACTTGTCTCCGTTCTCCAGTAGATAATCTTGTAGAGTATGTGGGTAACAAATGCTCCTGCAGTACAGGGAACTAACATAGAAATTGCCTACAATTGTTTCACCAAATTGGCTTTGTCAGGGCTACCTCAAAGTGAAGAACATTGGAATGTAAAATATTTACAGTAAAAACACAGTAACACATAAAAAAATATTAAAATTGAATCAAAATTATTTTTTCATGTGTTAAGGCATTTGACTGGAAAGATCTCCAAAGTTTGTGTATATATATTAAATAACAAGATATCAGGGCACAAGTATATTGTTGGTAGGCAAAAAGTCCTAACAGACCGGTGCTGTAGTATATATATATAACAATAAATTACAAAAAGGAAAAAAAAAGTACTAGAAATAAATCACTCTTGCCTCAAACCTTAGTTTAGAAAAAAGGATTGTATAATATGACCATCCATACTGGTGAAGAAAAACACCAACACACAAGATTTTAGTGTCAAAATTAATATTTTATTTGCACTATGAAGATATTAGTGCTATAAACAAGAAAATCATTCCCTAAAATAGCGATATAATACAATCCTATGATAGGTAATAAATCAAACAAATAAATTGAACATACATAATTTTAAGCAGATAACAATACTTATTGAAAGAAAAATAAATAAACGGTTAGAACCCTGAACAAAATTTCCACACAAAAAGTCCATAGGAAAATTACAACACTTGAATATACTGGATTCTGAACGATTCAATGGTACATCCCAAGAGAAACAAAAGTCTTCAGAAAAAGTCCTCTGATCAAATTCTTGTTGAAATTGAAAAACCCAAGTAGTAGCAAAGAAAATTGTAATCCTTGTGTCACTGCGTATATGATGACTCACATCTCAGGAAAGGTACTTATGGGCAAAGACAACAGGTCTAGATTTAAACCGTGCTCAAAATCCGTTTGCTAGGAGAAAGGCTGAAAGGTAAAGCTCTGCTACTTACGCTGAAAAGCTTGCAGTTAAAAACCGCCAGGCTGAACAGCTGAGCAGCCAGAGGGATTCCGGAACGCCAACACCTGGCCGCCAATACACCCAAGCAACACTTCAACGGACAAAATAAAGCTGATAACTAGAACCTAAGTTACCACATATGCTCAATACTAAGCAGCACGTCGATGTCAGTAAAGGGACCTGTTAGAACTTGTCTCCGTTCTCCAGTAGATAATCTTGTAGAGTGTGTGGGTAACAAAAGCTCCTTCAGTACAGGGAACTAACATAGAAATTGCCTACAATCGTTTCACCAAATTGGCTTCATCAGTGCTTCCTAAAAGTGAAGAACATTGGAATGTAAATTATTTACAGTAAAAACACAGTAACACATAAAAAATATTAAAATTGAATCAAAATTATTTTTCTTGTGTTAAGGCATTTGACTGGAAAGATCTCCAAAGTGTGTGTGTATATATGTGTTTATATGTGTATATATGTATGTACATATTTACATACATAAAAACATATGTATATACACATATATACACACACACACACATTTATATATATATATATCTATATATATATATATATATATATATATATCTATATATATATATATATATATATATATATATATATATATATATATACACAGGTAGCCCTCAGTTTACGCCAGGGTTAGGTTCCAGAATGAATGGTTGTAAATCGAAACCGTTGTAAATTGAAACCCAGTTTATAATGTAAGTCAATGGGAAGTGAGGGAGTTAGGTTTGAAACCACTCTCAAAATTGTCATAAGTAACACCTAATACATTATTTTTAAAGCTTTGAAATGAAGACTTTAAATGCTAAACAGCATTATAAACCTAATAAAATAATCACACAACACAGAATATATAATTAAACTAAGTTAAATGAACAAAAACATTTGCTAAACTGCATTATAAACCTTATGAAATAATCAAAACACAGACTTTACTTGCATTTTTATGCAAACAGTTCTTTCTATGCATTCCAATCTGGACTGATTTATAGACAGGAAGATCTTGTTCCTATGAAAGCTGCTCGATAGCTCATGTCTAGCTAGACTAATTCCAGCCTGTTTCTGTGCTTGGCTTTGCATATCTTTGCTGCAACACAAGCGGACAGCTCCACCTACTGGCTATTTTAAACAATGCAATGCTTCTCAATGCTTTTCAATAGCAGTCACATGACTGAAAAAAAAGTTATTATTCTGAAACGGCGCAAATTGAACCAGCGTAAATCGAGGGCCACCTGTATATATATATATATATATATATATATATATATATATATATATATATATATATATAATGTCCAAATAGGAATTGCACTCCTTGATCACAACTTTACGCCAGGGTGTATATGTCAGAAAAATACAAAAAAGACAGCACTTACTGGACTTAAAGGTAAGAAATAACTTTTAATTATCCATAGCTAAAAATGGGGGGTAGGCATGACGTTTCGATGCTGTACTAGCATCTTTATCAAATGTACCAATGTGAAGAAGGTGATGCTTCAGGGTAGGTGCACCATCAGCGTGATGCCCCAAGTGGGTATTTGGTTTAATTTATTGGCAAAAGAGCTGTTAACTTTAGGGCAAAGCCCTACAAAAGGCCCTTTTAAGGGCTATTGGTAGTTTATTATAGATTTTTTTTTTAAACGGGGTATTAGAATAGGAATAATTTTTAATATTTTGGATAATTTCATTTTTTATTTTTTTGAATGGTAGTTTTTTTCATTTTTGTAATTTTAGTGTTTATTATTTTTTGTAATTGTAGTTTGTTTTTTTTTTGGAATGTTAGGTTTTATTATTTTTAGTAATGTTAGGGTTTTTTTTGTATTTTTTTTAAACAAGTAATGTTATGTTTTTTTTAAGTTTAGCTTAGGTTTTATTTTTATTTTACAGGTAAGTTTGTATTTATTTTAACTAGGTAGTTATTAATATTGTAACTTTAATTTAGGTCTATTTTAATTATGTTAACGTTAGGGGTTGTTAGGTTTAGGGGTTAATAGTTTAATTTAGGCAGTTGCGATGTGGGGGGATGGCAGTTTAGAGGTTAATAATTTTATATAGTGTTTGCGATGTGGGGGACGGCGGTTTAGGGGTTATTGGTTTATTTAGTGTTTGGCGATGTGGGGGATGGCCGTTTAGGGGTTAATAGGTTTATTCACTGTTGGCAATGTGGTGGGCGGCGGTTTAGGGGTTTATAGGTTTAGTTAGTATTGGTGATGTGGGGGGATAGCAATTTAGGGGTTAATAGGTTTATTTAGTGTTGGCGATGTGGGGGACGGCAGTTTAGAGGTTAATAGCTTTATTTAGTGTTGGCAATGTGGGGGCACTGCGGTTTAGAGGTTAATAGGTTTAGTTAGTGTTGCGATGTGGGGGGACGGCGGTTTAGAGATTAATAGGTTTTTATTTAGTTTTGGTGATGTGGGGAGACGGCGGTTTAGATTATTTGGTTTCGGCATATTCCTTATGTTAACTTAAATCATTTTTCATATTCATTCATTATTTCAGATCCATTCTTTATTCATATTCATTATTCTATTCTAAACTTTAGAATAGAATAATGAATATAATTAAAGAATGGATCCGAAATAACGAATGGATCCGAAAAATGATTTAACGTAAAGGGACAGTCAACACCAGAATTGTCGTTTTAAAAAGAAAGATAATCCCTTTATTACCCATTCCCCAGTTTTGCATAACCAACACAGTTATAATAATACACGTTTTACCTCTGTAATTACTTTGTATCTAAGCTTCTGCTGACTGCGCTCTTATTTCAGTTCTTTTGACAGACTTGTATTTTAGCCAATCAGTACTCACTCCTAGGTCACTTCACCTGCAGGAGCTCAATGTTATCTATATGAAACACATGAACTAATGCCCTCTAGTGGTCAAAATACATTGAGATTAGAGGCAGTCTTCAAGGTCTAAGAAATTAGCATATGAACCACCTAGGTTTACCTTTCTACTAAGAATACCAAAAGAACAAAGCAAAATTGGTGATAAAAGTAAATTGAGAAGTTGCTTGAAATTTTTAAATCATGGAAGTTTTTTTTTGGACTTGACTGTCACTTTAACATAACTAATTTGCCGAAATTAAATTATTTATTAAACTAAACTAATTTGCTGAAACTAAATGATTTATTTAACAAATTTTTTCACTGTGCACATGTCTAATAAGCAGTAGATTTATTTCTGACAAATTTATTTTTTCTCCCATTTTCTGTCCCCCTGTATCATGTGACAGACTTCAGCCAATCACAGACGAGTCCATTTAATATAAATTATATACCTTTTAACCCCTATATTTTATTTTAATATTTATGTGAATTATTTTTATCAGAAACTGTATATATGAGTGTAATACTTTATTTTATTGTATTTATGTTGTGGTTTTTGCAAAAACATTTTTAACCCTTACACTTTACTCATGGTCTTTACTTGCGCTAACACACTGAGTGCAAATTTTGTTTGCGCTCAAGCGCACCTGTTTAATTTCTACTTGTAATATGCATGCAAGTTACGATATTGCTTATCATGTCTCGTGCTAACAATAGCGCACTATTCGTAATCTAGCTCTATATATTTTTTTTATTACATATACTGTTAAGTTTACAAAATATAAATAAAGACGTGTATGGATTTTAAGCAAGCTTTATCTGTAATCTGGCCCATAGTTCATTAACTGCTGCTTCTGCCTGACTATCTTTTTTTTTTTTTTTAATTATTTTTATTGAAAAGAGACACAATGAGCACATGACAAATACACATCATATAACGTGATTCTGTGGTGCGCAGACCACTGGGAACAGAATACAATCCAACAAGAGAATGCGTAGGGCCCTACAAAAGTCCATTAATTAAATTCCGTGCGACAGTGTTCCAAAGTGTCATTAACAATGCAGGCCCCATATTCCTCCTCCAAGAGGAGAATTATAAAGTATAGTCCCATTGTTTATAAGAAGTCAGTGCTCATCCCGCCTCCCTTATTTATCTTATTTTTCAACATCAAACATTAACATAACACCCACAGCCCCACCCAACACACACACAAGAAGAGGAAGAAAGAAAGGATGAGAAGAAGAGAAAAAAAAAAAAAAAAAAAAAAAAAAAAAGGGCATGCCCTCACCCCCGAGGCTCAGAAGAGCATCTCCTCAAAAGCACCAACCCCATCTCGGGACTCCGTAGAGTCACTCAAACTTTGCCATTCCCCTCTTAGTATGGCTGTCAGCATAACCTCATGGTGCCGAAATGGTCTGAGAATCTGTTGTTGCAGTGATGGTGTCAAAGTAATAATCAAGGGTCGCCACTTTTTTAAAAAATGAATCAGCCTTCGCTCTGTATCTGTTTTAACATCATACTGCTCAACAAACATTTGTTTTAGTAGGCAACGTTTAAATTGCGCAATAGAAGGGGGTTGTCTAAGGATCCATCTAGTTAATATACATCGCCTTGCCAGCAAGATACAAAGTGTCAGTAATTTATGTAGATTCTTATATGTGTTTTCCCACTGAAAAAGATATACCTTGCCGATGTCTATGGTGATGGGTATATGAAAGCTTGTTTGGACCCAGTACTGGAAGTGACCCCAAAAACGTCTAATTAATGGACAGGTGAAGAGGTAATGTCCAAAAGATGGGGAATCCTCCCTACATTTGACACAACTATTAGGGTAACCTGTGTTCCATTTAGATAACCTATTGGGGGTAATGTAATCCCTGTGTAATAGCCTGATCTGTGCCTCCCTTAACGGTATCGCTAGAGTAGCTGCTCTAGCTAGCTCCAGACTTTTTCTCAGATCTTGTAGAGTAAGTTGTGGGGAAATATCAGTCCTCAGTTTATCTAGTATTTGTGCTTGCATCGCCCCCTCTCTACATCTCAGCAAGCTCCTATAAAAATTGGAGATAGCGAAGACCCCTATCCTAAACAATGTGTGTGTGACAGCAAAGGGTGAGATATCCCAGAATTTGGGGTCACTTCTCTGGAGCTCAAAGATATAGTGTCTAGCCTGTAAATATGCGTAGAAGTGCTTGTGTGGGATCTGAAATCTGTCTCTAATGTCTTGAAAAGATCTAATGGATTGTAGCAGAGGGTCTAAGAGGTCGCCCACAGTTTTTATCCCCACGGAACCCCAGATACGAAAAGGTTCACACTCATTACCCGCTGGAAAATCTTGGTTACCAATCAGGGGAATAAACCTAGGTGACGGGCGAGTGATACCCATGTATTTATTAATTAAGTTCCACGCTCTCAAGGAGTCTCTGTACAGGGGATTACTACTAATGTGTGCTGGGGCATCTTTCAGTGTTGTGTAAGGCAGATATGCCAAGGCCAAGGGAGCACACATTGCTTTCTCTAATCGTGGCTCATAAAAGTGGGCTGTGTTGAGCTGCCAGTCTGTAACTAATCTCGCCAATGCAGCCCAATTATAAAGTTTTAGATTAGGCAGGCCTAGGCCTCCACTAAGGTAGGGTTGACTAAGTTTGTCAGCTGCTATACGGGGTTTTTTCCCCCTCCAGATGAAATTGGTTATCGCTCTGGAAAGCAGAGCCAGGTCCCTTTTTGTCATAAGAAAAGGCAGCATCAATAAAGGGTACAATATCTTAGGTAGGATCGTCATCTTCACCAGATTAATTCGCCCCGACAATCCCAAAGGCAAGTCAACCCAGCTTTGAAGCTGGGCAGATAGTGCCCTACATCTATCCGTGACGTTAAAGTCATAGATCTTCTGTGGATTATTATGTAGCTGGATACCCAGATATGTGAGAGAGTTAGCCATCACCTTGAATGGGTATTTGTGGGAAGAATCAGAGTGTTTATGTAGCCATAGTATTTCCGATTTGGCGGTGTTTATTTTATACCCCGAAAAACTACCAAAGTCAGAGATAGTCTGTAATATGAGAGGTATATATAAAGCTGGAGATTCCACAAACAAGAGCATGTCATCGGCATACAATGCCAGATGCAGGGGAACACCCTGGATCATCACTCCAGGGAAGATTTGCCTGAGCTTAATTGCCAAAGGCTCCAGTGCCAGGTCGAATAGTAGGGGGGAAAGAGGACATCCCTGCCTAGTACCTCTCTGAAGGGTGAAGTCGGGAGAAAACAGTCCATTAGTCAGTATTCTAGCCGTCGGGGATTTGTAAATTTTGTGGATAATATTGAGAAAGGGGCCTCCGAAGTTAAATTTCGTCATAGTGTTGGTTAGATGCGTCCAGTCCACTCTGTCGAAAGCCTTTTCTGCATCAAGGGAGAGCAGAAAGGCCTCCGGTCTATCCGTCACCCCACCCTCTGTCTCTCTTGTCCAATAGTGATTGATCACATGCAGTACCCTGCGTAGATTCACAACAGAAGAACGTTTAAATACGAAACCTGTCTGATCAGGGTGTAATAGGGATGGAAGTATGGTCTTCAGTCTGTTGGCCAGTAATTTCGTGAAAATCTTATAGTCAGTGTTTAGTAGGGAGATCGGGCGGTATGACTCTGGCATGGAAGGATCCTTCCCTGATTTAGGTATAAGAGTGATGTGAGCAGCGGTAAAATGTTGCGAGGGTATCACATTTTCTAGGAAGTAGGTGTTATATAGTTTGGTTAAAGTCGGTGTAATGTGCGGGTGGAGAATCCGATAGAATTCGGCCGGCAGTCCGTCTGGACCAGCCGCCTTGCCCAACGAAAGAGATTGTAAAATAAGCGTGACCTCGTCTGGGGCTATCCGGGCATTCAGAAGGTCTATTTGCTCCTCTGTCAGTTGAGGAAGATTAATGGAGTCCCAAAAGAAATTCTGTGACTCGAGAGATCCTCTCTGTTGTCTAATGTACAGTTGGGAATAATAGTCTGCAAAACACTTGGCTATTTCGTCAGGTGTCTGAAAAGTCTTACCACGAAACCTCAGCGCCACTACATTAGATCGAGCAGTCTTTGGTTTTGTGAGAGCGGCCAGAAGCTTTCCGGATCTGGCCCCAAAGCGGTGATATTTACTGGCCGTACGTAATAAACCAGAGGCAGCCTGTTGCCCCATAAAGGTATCAAAATCAGACTTTGCCGCGACATACGCATCATACGAGTCCCGCAATTTAGATTGGCAAAAAGCCAGATAAGCTTGTCCCAGTTTCTTACTAAGGTCGTTATGTCTCTGTTGTATTCTATGTTTGATATTGGAAGTGTAAGAAATAATGGAGCCAGAGAGCACCACCTTGGCTGCCTCCCAAAACAGTTGGGGATTATCTAAGTGAGATATATTATCAGAATAGTAGTCAGTCCAGGACTGTGTTAAAAACTTAGCAAAATTTGTGGATGTCATTAAATGTGAAGGGAATCTCAGGATATTTCTGATGGGGTGGGGTCCTCTAGTCCCTATAACTAACTCAATTGGGGCATGGTCAGATAGAACAATATCACGTATACGGCACATCTGCACTTTGTTAGTCAGTGAGTAAGGTATTAAAAAAAGGTCAATTCTGGACAAAGTGGACTTGGCTCTGGAAAGACAGGTAAAATCTTTGCCCTCTGGGTGCAGCAACCTCCAAATATCGCATACATCCAAGCTCGATTCAAGCATATTAAAAATTTTAGTCTCATATCTAGCTTTGTAATAAATCTTAGGGTCCCTATTCATTGGAGCCTCCAGCCACATCCTATCTAAAGTATGCGAGGGAGTGAGGTTAAAGTCACCTCCGAGTATTAAGTTCTCGCCCATATGGGGCAGAAGAAATTTCGTCAAAGCATCCCAAAAGTCTAATGATCTATGGTTAGGGGCGTAGATATTGCAAAGCGTGTAATCAGAGGAGTTAATCTGCACCTGCACCAGCATAAATCTCCCCTCTCCATCAGTTTGTATGTGTTTAATATGTGTGCATAAGCGTTTGCCGAAAATAATGGCCAAACCTCTGCTAGCGCTGGTGTGAGATAAAAATTCCACGTGTCCCACCCAATCTGATCTAAGCTTAAGATGTTCTACATCAGTCAAGTGCGTTTCTTGTAAAAACGCAACATCAGTCCCCTGACGTCTTAAAAGGGTGAGTATGGCTTTGCGCTTTATGGGGGAGTTAATACCCCCCACATTCCATGTAGTAAATTTCAGAGACATCCAAAATCACAAAAGCCCTTTATGTACCAGAGGAGACCCAGGGGGAGAGCAAAAGAGAGAAGAAAAAAAAAAAAAAAAAAAAAAAAAAAAAAAATATCTACATATATAAAAACACAGAACCAACACATACGTGAAGAATAAGGTAAAACACAGAACCCACTCTCTGAGGACAAGCTTGTATAAACAAGGCAGCCGCTGAGTGTTAACATTAGTAGCTGTGGGAGGTAAAAACACTTAGCCCTGATAAAAAAGAGAAAAATCAAAAACAGCCTAAACATAAACATCGGGTATGCATAATTAACAGATTTGCTGATGAGGGTGTCCCGTCTAAAGCAAGAAAACTGCCCGATTTGGAGAATATATATGAACAGACACCCACTGAACTTGTAACAACTTAGCAAATACAAACATATCAAAATTACAGAAAACTTTAACCAGTTCAGCAGAAGTTTCAGCGGATTCAACGGAGAGGCGGCCGTTGCCATTTTTGTGTCATACTGCACCTTGTAATGAATGGAATAAGATTTGCCCCCCCAGAACTGACCGTGGCCAGCCCGAGGAGGACAAAAAGACACATAGCTCCGCCCCTCCAAGAAGACCATATTATGGCAATGGATGATACCTGTGGACAAAAGGGTTAGCAAGAGAACCAACACAATAACTTGTGCAAACAGCAAAAACAATAACAGTAAGAATAATAATGAAAACAGGCATGAGATACCAGCATATTCCTTGATTACCCTGAACCCCCCAGAAACAAGAGACCGCTTGAGCTGGTAGACAAAGGGGGGGCCACAGCTATTCAGGGTATTTAACACAGTAGAGCACATCCAGTCCAAGAAAAGTTTCAGGGGGTTCAAAGGGAAGGCAAGCGCCCCTAGTCTACTGCTGAGCAGCAAAACCTCAAAAAGGGTTTGACATTGAAATTTGCCCCCCCAGGGCCGACCACGGCCAGCCCGAGGGGAACAAAGGGACATATGCGTCCGCCTCCCCGAGAAGCCCAAAACACACCCAGAGAGAGAACCTGTAAACAAGAAAGTTAACAAAAGGGTTGCAATAACAATTTGTACAACTTTAAACAGTATACTCATCTTGAGTTGAAAGTCCAAGTAGGAGAGGAGCGGGTGGCTCCTAAACAGTCCCCTGCTCCAGAGCTGTATGACCACAACAAATGTACTCCATTCCCTCCAGCAAAACCAGGAGGCGAATTTTGAGTACAAAGGTGAAGGACCTCCATCTATATTTATTTCTATTTGACAGGTGATGTTCTACGGACTGATAGTCCAGGTATTCAATCATGTCGGGGGTTGGTGGTTTTCCGTTGCGAGATAGCTCTGGAGCGCCTGTGGAGTATGGAAAAATTTGACTCCATGGGGTGTCTGTAGGCGCAGTTTAGCCGGGTAAAGTAGAGCCACTTGACGGCCCTGCTCGTGTAGCCGGGAACAAAGAGGGGCAAAATCCTTTCTCTGCTTGGAGACTTCCAGGGAAAAGTCCTGAAAAAGCAAAAGACGTGAACCTTCAAAGCGGACTTCCTTGCAGGCTCTGTAGGCGCGGAGTATCTTGAGCTTTTCTTGAAAATTTAAACATTTGAAGATAACCTGTCTAGGCCTGGACTTTAGGTGTTCAAGAGTGCGTTCTGGGCCGATCCGGTGGGCTCTTTCAACGTCGACAGGAAGAATGTCAGAGGGGATCCCCAGCAACCGTGGGAAGGTCAATGCAGTAAATTCCAGGAGGTCTTTCCCCTTAACAGATTCTGGAATGCCGATTATACGGAGATTATTCCGTCTACTTCTATTCTCCAGGTCCTCAACTCGGTCCTGGAGCAATTGGTTTTGTTTGACTAGTTGCTTAAGAGTAACTCCCTGACTATTCTGTCTGTCTTCCACGTCAGAAATGCGCATCTCCGCCGAGTTAAGTCTGGAGGAGAATTGACGCACCTCAGACGTTAGGGTATCCACCCCTGATTGTAAGGATTCCATTTTAGGGAGAAAAAAGGCTTTGAGTTCTTGTAAAAGGGAGGTTTGGTCAGCAGCTTGGATCGCGGAATCACCCGCAACCTGCTGCTCATGGTGCATTTCAGCGGACTGCTTTTGCTTTTTGTCTAAGGCCTTCCCCCTCTAGCTCATGGTGACAGGAATAGTAGGCGAAAGTCTTTGAAAATATTTATCAACTTTCATGTGTCCCTATAAGCTTGCTTGTTAGTGTGCCCCAGAAAAAGAAAGACAGCGTTGATGAAAATGGTATAATGCAGAGAAAGTATGGGGGTTGTTATAAAAAGCTTGTTTACCAAGTGACTATACCCACGCCAGAGCAGGTTATCCTTGATCCTTGTAGCTAGAGTGTGGACTGTAAACAAGACCTGAAGCTGTAGGTATAACTGTCAGCAACCGTTCCCTTAGGGGTTAAAGTGTGATCACTTATTTAAGTTTAGCAGAAGCCACTGTGCAAAGGGGACCGTAATCCCTGAGATCTCCTAATAAGGGAAGATACAGCCCTGATATCCTGAGGCTCTAAATAGTCAGAGCAGTTTATGCAGTTCCTACCTCAATGTGTTAATTCCCTTGCCAGATTGCACCCCACTTGTGGCTGTGGATCACAATACCTATTTATTTTAGAAAGGACAAAGTGCTGCCAGTTCCCCCACTCTCACCTCAACATGCAGGGTAACTTAATCAGTCCATTCAGCGGAACCTGCTGCGTGACTCTCTCTCCGCCAACCCGGCGCTTGGCTCAGGGGTCAAAATGGTGTCTGGCGTCTTCGCGCCAAAAAGCTCCAGCCCCACCGATCACTGTACCGTGTCCAGGCAATCTGTTCCTGTCGGCTCAACACAAGGACGTCCGGGATAGAAGAAGTGAGCCTCCCGGTAAGTGGCCGCTGTCAGCCGTTCAGCTATTCACCTCCCCAGAGTCTGCCGTATGTCGGAATGCTGCGCCGGCAGCAAAGATGGCTCTGCTCCGGCCTCGCTGGGTATTCCTAGGTCTCCACAGGGGCTCCCTGCCACTACCGGAGAACCCGGTTCGCTTGCAATAAGGAGCGCTCATCCAGCTCTGTCAGGTGAGGAGACTAAAGTGTTGGAGCGATGTTCAGCTCCTATGAACCGTACCAGGTGCCCCACGTTAGAGTCCCCCTGGCTCCGGGCAGCTTATTCTGCCAAAGAGGATTCACCGGGGGAAAGCAGTCTAACATCCAGCCGAGAGCCCCTAAAAAGATTCAGGTTTTTGGGTAGTTTATGCAGGTTTTCACGGAGCTCTCAACTTCTGCTGCTTCCCCTTCGCCTGCTCCTGCCTGACTATCTTTACATTGCTTTACCTGTAACTTCCAGAAAGAATAAAAAATTCAATTCTTAATCTCATTCTACAATTAATAAAACAGACAGTTTCAATGTATATACTGTTTGTCTGTCCAATGCCTCTTATCCTCAGCCCCCCCCCCCCCCCATTGTGCATCCTAATAACCACTTACTCCCTCACTTTTCTAAACATGCTTTAATTCACTCACATACTCAGGCTCCATCACTCTGCAAATCAACAACTGCTTTCAAATCCTTCATATTACACATTCACTTTACCTCTATATATGGATACATGGATACATGATGCAGAAAATGATGGTGCATTGCACATAGTGGATACTAATAATAATGATTAAAGATCAAGTACAGTCTTGTATCGTTATAGCGGAATGGAATTTCAGCATTATGGCATGTTAGAGCACACCAGCAATCTCCTTGTCATCTCAAATGATAGTTTCTATGTGCTGATGGTTGATTAAAGACAGTCATTGATGTCCTTCACTTTAGTGAAATGAACAATTTTATGATAAAAGGGTCTGTTGTAGTGTTTAGAGGTTGTTTTGTGTATAGAGAGTGGCCTATCATAGTTTTATAGAGATGTACATTTTAGCATCTAAAAAAACTACCATTTGTTTTCTACTATAACTAAATATCTGATCAATTCTCACATTTAATTTAGGTATGAAGTCCTTTACATGTTCTAAAACTTAAATTTAAAATGTGAGAATAACTGAACTTGAGCAATGTCAAACCTAACAATATTAAATCTGCATAATCAAAAAATAGTTTTAAAGGGACATTATGCACTCATTTTTTCTTTGCATAAATGTTTTGTAGATGATCTATTTATATAGCCCATAAAGTTTTTTTTTTTTAAATAAATGTATAGTTTTGCTTATTTTTAAATAACATTGCTCTGATTTTCAGACCCCTAACCAAGCCCCAAAGTTTTATGTGAATACCGTCAGCTACCTTCTCCAGCATGCTGCTGTTTGTGTAAATGGTCTTTTCATATGCAAAAGAAGGGGGAGGGGGGGAGTGTCTTATTTGCCACTTGCAGTGGGCTTTCCAGCTACCTTTTCAACAGAGCCAAACTGACAGCTTCTAAGTAGGTTTTTAAACAGTTTTATACTGGATTTATATATCAGTATCTGTGCATCTTATTCTTTATAGTAGTGTCTATTACATGCAGTTATATGAAAATGAGTGTATACTGTCCCTTTAAGTCACAATTACACTTTCATTATTCAGAAAGAACATGCAATTTTAAAAGACTTTTAAATGAACTTATATTATTAAACTGACATTGTTTTCTTGGCATCCTTTGTTTTAAAGCATAATTAGGTAGGTTCAGGAATAGCAATGCACTACTGGGAGCAAGCTGGTGATTAGTGGCTGCACACAAATGCTTGCTGTCATTGTCTCACCAGATGTGTTCAGCTAGCTCCCGTTGCTGCTATGGAGCTGACTTTTACTGTTAAGTGATGATTCTCTCTTTACTACCTGGCAGTCTGATGGAATAATCTGGGTGTGGTGTATACCAGGACAAAACTACCTACCAGAATGCATAGTTCCTACTGTAAAATTTGGTGGGGTAGAACTAATGTTATGATGTTGTTTTTCAGGGTTTGGGCTAGGCCCCTGTCACAGACACTCCCTTGGTCCCCACAGACATGACTATTTGAGAATTTAGGCATATATATAAATATAAATATATATATATATATATATATATATATATATATATATATACACAGTATATATATATATATATATATATATATATATATATATACACATGTTCACATTGATTGTGCATTTAAACAATGCATATTTTGATTAAAAATTGTTTTAAATTCTTATAAAACTATTTTTTTAGCAATCCTTTTGGAAACAGAACTTTTTTAGACTGCATAGCCGTGCATCAGCAGTGAAGTACTAGAACGTGCTATAAGAGAGTAAAAAAAAAATTATGTTTACCTGATAATTTAATGTCTTCCATGTTGATGAGAGTCCATAAGCACTTACTCTTGGGATTCAATGCCTGACCACAATTTTAAGCAACTTTCTAATTTACTCCTATTATCAATTTTTCTTTGTTCTCTTGCTATCTTTATTTCAAAGCAGGAATGCAAAGCTTAGTAGATGGCCCATTTTTTTGTTTAGCACCTGGGTAATGCTTGCTGATTAGTGGCTAAATGTAGCCACCAATAAGCAACCGCTATCCAGGTGCTGAACCTAAAATGGGCGGGCTTTTAAGCTTTACATTCCAGCCTTTTTTATTTATAAAGATACCAAAGGAACAAAGAAAAAATTATAATAGGAATAAATTAGAAAGTTGCTTAAAATTGCATACTCTATCTGAATCATGAAAGTTTAATTTTGACTAGACAATCCCTTTAAGGATCCAAAGAAGAGATATTGGCTTAACTACTGGTCTTTTCCCGAATAGAGCCTGAACGAAAATGAATGTCAGGTAACCTAGCAATCTCTCAATGAACTAAAACCGAAGAACTGAAAAGAGACATTTTAAAGAACTTGCAGAAATCCCTTAACTAAACCAACGTGTAAGAATTGGAGAATTAATGGAATTCTGAAAGAATGTCAGTTCAAAACCAGTGTTCCCTCTAAGGCCACTTTTGGGAGCGGCACAGCAGTGAAACAGTTAATAAGGGAAGCACACCTTGCATTCTGCATTGTGTAGCATTTGCTATTTGCTTTAATTAACTGTTTCCCTGCTGGGCCGCTCACAAATCTGGCCTTAGAGGGAGCACTGTTCAAAACATGTTTATCACACCAGAAAAAAAGACTTTCCAAATTTTATTGTACATCTTTCTATTTACACGCTACCTTACCCGAAATAAAGTTTCCACCACTGCATAAAAAAATCCTGTCTATTTAAGATTTGGCGTTTAATCCCTAAGCCATTAAATTGAGAGGCTTAAGATCCTGATGACAAAAGGAGACCCTGAAAGGTTATTGAGTAAGAAACCAATGAGCAAGACTTGAAAACTGAATCAGACTTGCGGGCCTAGGTGGAGCAATCAGAATTACTGATAAGTGCTCCTGTATAATCTGAGCTATGACACTGGAAGGAGAGCAGCTGAAGGAATTGCTAGAGCATACATTCTGCTTCTGATTCACTAGATCTGGCAGAGTATCTGGGAAATTTGTGGAGTAAATTAGAGCCATAAGGACCAGTCTGAGAGACTCTATTGCCTCATAGTCTGGTCAAAAAACTTCTGATCAAGAGACCAGTCCCCAAAATGACTGAGGTAATTTGCCTCCTAGGTGTCCAAACCTTGAAATGAATTGCAGAAATTGTACAGAGAGTATGCTTACTCAAGACAACATCTGAGAAAACCTAATTCATGCTAGAAAATGGAGAGTTCTCCCTTGATGGTTGATGTATGCCACAGCTGTGACATTGTCTGACTAAAATACAAAATAAGTCTCTCCTTTGAGAAAAGGTCAA
Organism: Bombina bombina; assembly: GCF_027579735.1. Classification (NCBI taxonomy): domain Eukaryota; kingdom Metazoa; phylum Chordata; class Amphibia; order Anura; family Bombinatoridae; genus Bombina; species Bombina bombina. The sequence goes on along the minus strand of NC_069503.1, from coordinate 396,838,133 downwards.
GAAGATTGCACAGAGTTCAAAAATGTTATTAATAATCTACTGAGAAGAGTAAACCTCCAGCGCTCTCCAGGACTCCCAGGCCTTACCCAAACCCTGAGATATTGGCGACTTTAGTGAATATTGTCCAAGTGGAACAAAAAAAGTACACCCCAGAAGAATGAACTGGTGATTTAACCACTAGAACATAGATTATTTCAATCAGGAATACATTGATATAAATGATTGTAAACTTTGCACCAATAATGAAGTATGCAAAATCAAAAAGGGTGCATAAGGGAATGGTATCAGATGTTAAAACCATGAGACCCAATACTATCATACAGTGACATTTTTGGAACATTGACTTTAAAACCATGGCTGTGAAATACAACGGTAGTTTGTTGGTATGAAATACAAAAACAGGTAAAGATGGAACCTGGACTTAAATAATGTCCAGGTAAGAAGCTACAGAAATACCCTAAGTTCTTACCCTGTTGAACTATGGTTAAAATAGTAAGAATAGTTTAAAATATTAAAGTAGGAACTCTGAGAAATCTGTTCCAGAATAGACCTGAAAATTCCCTTCATTTTGCGAATAATTAAAAGATTGGAATAAAATATTTCACCCCGTGCCAAGTCTGGAAATGGAGATAACACTCCCATAAGTTCCAGATAGAGAACTAAATAAAGTAAAGTGAAGTCCTTGCTTTTGCTTTTGGGTCTCATGTCACATAAGACAGAAGCAAACCTCCCCCGGGAGGCCTTAACACAAAGTCTAATCTGTAACACTTGGAATTTATCATTAGAACCCTAAAATCCTGGATAGTCTGTGAACAGGTTTTCTAAAAGAGACGTAACCTGTATATTACCATAAATGTATCTTGGTCAAGGGCTGTACCTTCATGTAAATTTAGAATAGGAGAAAGGCGTCTTATTCTGCTTGGACATGTTCAAGATAGCATTGGGTTTCCAGGAAGAACTGGAAGCAACAAGTTTTTGTGAAGAGTAGAACGATTTTTAGTTCTGAATTTGATAAAAAGGAACAAAAACGTTTTTTTGGCTTATCCTTTTCTTTAGACTTTAAGTCTGTAGGAAGAAAAAAATCATTTTCTACCAGTTACTGTGAGAAAAAAAATCCAGACTGGGACCAAATAAGATGTTTCCTTGAAAAGCAAGAGATAATAATCTACTTTTGGAGATCTGGTCTCCTGATCACAATTTCAGCCACAGAGCTCTTCTTTTCAATACTGCTGAAGCCATAATTTTAGCATTAATTTGAATTATATCTGTAATGGCATCACAAAAGAATTCACTGTTTTTAGAAGCTTTAGACAATTTCAAAGAACTTCATCAGAAAAAACTTTTTGAAATTAAATCTGACAAAATAAATCACACCAAAGTGAAGAAGTTGCAGCTACACAAGTGATACCAATAGCTGGTTTAAAAAGAAAACCTGCTAGTTGTAAGGCCTTTCTACGGAAGGACTCTAATTTTCTATCCATAGGCTCCATGAAAGAAATACTTTCCTCTAGAGGAATAGTACTTACTTAGAGTAAAAAACACTCTGTCCACCTTTGTATTATGTTCCCAAAGCTCTGTATTAGAGGCTGGAAAAGGGAACATCGTTTTAAACTTAGAAGATGGAGTTAAAGAAAATTCCCAGATTGGCCCATACTTTGAAAATAAATTCAGAAATGGCATCAGGAACAGGGAATACATCTGAAGGCTTAGCAGAAGAAAATCAAGATGTATGATAAATTTTTCTTAATTTGGTTTAGGACCATGGATGCCTAAAGTACTTAAACCTCTCTTAACAGTGAACAAAGAAGTTATTTCTTAAACATGAATGAATAGTCTCTATGTCTGATTCTTTAACAAAATCCTTAGCGGGTCTGATCCTTGGAGTATCAGAAAATGCAAATAAATCCAACAGTATGATGAATATTTTTCAAATATATATTTGTGCATACTTGTAGAGACATAGCTACCAAAACTTCAGTAACTGCACATAAAAATCTAGATTGCAAGTGGAACACTTATTTATTGCACACACGCAAATGGGTAAATTCCACCCTTAGCGGGCACACGATAAATAACCAGCCATTACAAGTGGCAGGTTATTGCTACCGCTAGCGCTCCAAAAATTAACCAGACGTCAGACCTCTGGTTATTTTTTTAAATGTCCCCTAAAAGCCCCCAAAATAACATGTGAGGTCCCTTTACAAAAAAAAAAAAAAAAAAAATGGAAGCAGTTTTTGGGGGCTTAAGTTGATGGGTGTGGGCTGTTAGAAAAAAAAAGGCACTGAAAAGTGTCTATGGGTACTGTGTGTTCCCGGTAAATATATAAGTATATGCTTATATACATATATACATATGTGTTAATATGTGTATATACACATATAAACACATAAATATTCATATACATATATATTTATATTTGCCGCCCATCGTTGCACAACTTACCCCCCTCACTGCGTTAACTCTTATGCTGTGTCTCATGGCATGAGAACGAGGCTCCCATAGGAGCCTAAGGAAGCCCACTCTCATGAGTGCAATGCGCTCAATTTGTAATCTAGTCCAAAATCTTTAATCCTGGAGCAAAATCTGTAGAACTCCCTTGTATAGAAGAGACAGAGGGAGGACAGATTCCTTTAAAGGGACAAAAACTGTTAAAATGCTTAATGTGATCCATACAGAAATTGCAAAGCTAAGCTGAGTAGTAGCAATAAACTTGCAAAATAGTTTAGAATTAAAATAAGTGATCTGTGGATTTATCCTCTAAAGCAGTGTTTTCCAACTCCAGTCCTCAGGACCCTTAACAGGCCAGATATTAATTATATCTTAACTAGAGCACAGGTGAAATAATCAGCTGATGGATAAGATGATTATTTCACCTGTGCTCTAGTTAGGATATAATGAATATCTGGCCTGTTAAGGGTCCTGGGGACTGGGTTTGGGAAACACTGATGCACAGAAGTGGGGACAGTTCCAGTATGCTCCATAATGTTGACACAAAAGCAAAGACAATAAACACAAAGAGCACCAAACAATATACTTTACTGTGCAAACATATATAAGGATACAGAACTTGTACTGTAAAAAAAACTGTACTTAAAGGGACATGAAACCCAAATGTTTTCGTTCATTATTCAGATAGAACATACAATTTTAAACAACCTTCCAATTTACTTCTAGTATCTAATTAGCTTTGCTTTCTTAGTATCCTTTTTTGAAAAGCATACCTAGGTAGGCTCAGAAACTGAGAGCTGGCTGCTGATTGGTAGATGCACGTAAATGCCTCTTGGCATTGGCTTACTGATGTGTTCAGCTACTCCCAGTAGTGCATTGCGGCTTCTAAAATAAAGGATATCAAGTGAATTAAGCAAAATTGATAATAGCAGTAAATTGGAAAGTTGTTTAAAAATGAATTTTTTTTATACGAATCATAAAAGAAAAAAATTGTGTTTCATGCCCCTTTAAGGTAAAGTTGGGAGAAAGAAAACAATAATTAGAAATAAAGGATCCTCTTTGTGAAAATTAATTAATTAATACGTACTTAATAAATACAAAAATAATCAATTAAATTGACATAAAAGTAGTAGCGGACTGATAAAAATAAAGTATATCCCAGCTCATGAAATATTAAATATTGTTACCCCCTCCTAATGTATTCATCCAAGGAGTAGTTGCATTTATAACATTTGAAATAGAGTAGTAGAAAAGTCATTACAGAGGAGATCAGTGAAAAAGAAAATAAAGTGTAGTGCACAAACACAAAGCGAGTACCCCTATATACAAAACTTAACCCTTCTGTTATGTGTCAGTAGGTATGATGAAGGGCAAGCTCCTATTATCTGGTAACCAGCCCTCTTACTTTAATATATCTATCAGCATTTAATAAACAGGATTTGAGAGTCCTATTTCCAACTTCAGTTGTAAATGTATTAGATGAAATCTAATTTAAAGGGACAGCGTAAAGTATTTTTAAAAAATGTGTTATTAATCATAGATCCTTAATATTTAATTTGTCAGTTGAAATAGCTGCTTTTGACAGTAATGGACCAGCCAATACAGTAGATTTGCATAATCAACAAATGCATGATAAGAAGACAATGCAATAGCACTTAGTCTGAACTTCAAATGAGTAGTAGATTTTTTTTAATAACTTGCAAAGTTATGTCTATTTCCACTCCCCCTGTATCATGTGACAGCCATCAGCCAATCACAAATGCATATAGTATATTCTGTAAATTCTTGCACATGCTCAGTAGGAGCTGGTGACTCAAAAAGTGTAAATATAAAAAGACTGTGCACATTTTGTTAATGGAAGTAAATTGGAAAGCTGTTTAAAATTGCTGCTCTGTCTGAATCATGAAGTTTAATTTTGACTTGTGTGTCCCTTTTTAATATACAAAAGTTATGTAAACAAGAAGGTTTTGCAGAAGTCATGCTCCCAATTTGGGGCTGGACAGAGAGGTTGTTCTCTCTAAGGTGCTGATTCTCTAAAGCTCTCTGGCCTGGCAAGATTCTATAAGATGCTTTGTCAGTATCAAGAGACCCCTTGGGACTGTTTTGATGGCAATTTTTTCTTTGGAACTGTGATAAGGGGAGTTCCATAATATTCTTTATATGAAGAAAAGGCACTTATTTTACAATAGAGGGCTGAGTAAAACATGCTGATGACTTCTCTCCATACAGAGGAGCTACTAAGAATTAGTGAGAGAGAAGGATTCATTGGGTTGTGGTTTCAATTAGCAGTGACAGCTATTTCATATATAAAAATACGCCCAAAAGATTTCCCATACATTTAATACTCTGTAGCTGGTATAACGTAATTGGAAACAAATTGATGGGGAAAAAAATTGTATTGTACCTTTAATTTAACCAAGTACATTTTAATACAATGACATTGAAAGAAGAAACAAGAAAAGAGTAGATGACATTTAGCACAAATTATGTAAAATTAAAGGACAATAAACACTGTGAAAATTTTAATCTTTTTTTTTTTACCAAGCAAATATGCATATGCCAATAGCTCATTAAGACATATATTACAAGTGGTGTGCTATTTAGGGTTCGCATGTTAACTCCGCTATAAGTAAGCTTTTTGAGCGTGTTGGGTACATTGTCTATTACAAGTTGAAAGTAAAACGTTTTAGCACAAGTGCTAACCCAACGCACACAAAAAGCCGAACTTCAAATATCGCAAGCACGCTAACGTATTCTCCCATAGACTTCAATGGAGCATGAAAAGTGAAAAAACCTAACACCCTTACTCACACGCAAACCTGATCGTGTTAACCAGGTGTGCTAACCCAACATGAAAGATAAATATCTCACATTCCAACATTCCAATGTTCTACACATAGATTTTTTTTTTATATTTATCCATAAATACATATTTTTATATATATATATATATATATATATATATATATATATATATATATATATATATATATACAGGTATACCCCGCTAATACAGTGGGTTAGGGACCGGAGCCCCGCTGTAAAGTGAAAACCGCCTTAAAGTGAAACAAGGCAGTTTTAGCTTTCTTTTCAGTGTTTAAAATCCTGAAAACATGTTTGAACTAACATATATTAGGGGTGCAATAGTGCTATGTTTAGTTTAACACTAGCACAGCAAGTATTCAATTAGTATTCAATAAATACTGTACCTGTAAAATTGTGACAATTACTGTAGTAAAATTTGTCAGACTATAACACTGAGACACAGATTGCACTGTAATGCTATAAACAGAGTGAACTGCGCATAACAAAATGGTGTCATTCACTTTTCTAGCAATCTCACGATGATTACAGCACTGTTTCAAAATCCTTGGAGGTTGAACTTCAGCTCCACAAAGCGCTGTATTAGCGAATCGCTGTAAAGTGAAACGCTGTAAAGTGAGGTATACCTGTGTATATATATATATATATATATATATATATATATACATATATATATATATATATAAATTGTAAAATATATATATGATTATATATAGGTATAGCTATATACAGGTATATATAGGAATAACTATTTAAAAATACTTGGAACATATTCCCCTATGTGAACATAGAATGTGACATATTTACAGTGTATATACATAGTTAAACACTTTATTAAAAATCAATATAGCATCAGGGGGGCGGAGCCGACCAGCGCCTACGATGCTCGTGTAAGTGAGGAGCTCCGTGTAGATAACAACTAAAGCACCTACAGTTTGCGACATAAATGCACATCACCAGCTGAAACTACTCCCTACCGGTAAGCTGCACATTGCGGAGCTCAGAGAGGAGACCGTAGGACCAGAGGAGGAGGGTGTTGTCACTATCTTGGGCAACTTCACAGAGCGCTGTATGCGGCCTTCCCGCCTCACCTCCACTACGCTATTGCTCTCCCGCAGCCCTTGCAAACGGGCATCGATGCGATCGATGGCCTTTCTATAATCAGGGAACAGGAAGATTGCGGTCGGATCTCAGAGCTGAACGTAGGACAAGCTGCAGCAGCAGGTACAAGTTGATAGCATGGGACTTTAATATCAGACAAAAGGCGCGAAAGACACCATGATGATTTGCTTGCTGACACTGCTATGACTGACAAAACCAGAGCATCTTACATATAATGCCTATATGAGTGACTGTGCAAGGGGCTTGCTGCCTGTGACTATCCCATGACAGGTATCTAAACACACAGAGGGTTACCGCACTAGGACTCTATATTCTACACTGCGAGCAAAGAGCTTAAGTTTTCAATTATTTCCCTCGTGGAACTCAACCTATAACAGTTAAGCTTCGCTGCTGCAGTTTCAACTCAGAAAGTTCAAGTCTTATCGTAGCAAAGTCTAGTGTGTACACTCAGTATCAAGCAACATTTTACTTATATGATAAACATGTCATCAAAACCACCTCCAAGATCAGACAAATCTTCTAAAGGTGGGAGCACCCCTAACCCTAGGTAACATAATTTTTTCAAACCAAATGACACTGCATCTATAGAGCCTAGGGAGGGGGAGGAGAACACCAATGATACCACAGAATCTGAAGCAGACATAGAGGCGCAGGCTCCGCTAACAAGAGCAGATTTACAATCCCTGCCGACTAAAGAAGATTTTACTGCCCTGATCTCGCATGTTAGCCAGATCATGAAGTCAAGTATAGCAGAGGTTAAAAAAGAAGTAAACGAGATTGGCAACCGCATAATGGCGTTAGAAGAAGATGCAGAGCTGACTAACACATACCTTGACCAACATGCCAGGCAGTCCTCTCACCAACAAACTCTAATAGCACAACTGCAAGACCAGGTAGAGGACCTGGATAATAGAGGGCGACGCCAGAATGTTAGGCTAAGAGGTATACCAGAAACGGTCAAATCGGAATCACTTCTTCCCTACTTGCAGAGACTGTTTAACTCTATCACCAACAACAAGGAGGAAGTTGACTACCCCCTGGATAGATACCATAGGGCATTGAGACCGGTCCCCAAGGAAAATGCACCACCTCGTGATGTAATCATTAAGTTTACTAGCTTCAGGGACAAAGAAAACATCCTATCTGCCGCCAGACAAAAACACCCTATCTCATTTGAAGGTCACCCCATCCTTTTATTTGCGGATCTTAGTCCCATGACACTCTCCAGACGGAGAGAAACAAGATATCTTACGCTGCACCTAAGAGATCTGGGGATACCATATCGGTGGGGCTTCCCCTTTTGTTTGAAAGTAGTTAAAGGAAACACTACAGCCATATACAGAACTCAGGAGGACATTGATCACTTCTGCTCACAGCTGAACATACCAAAACCCACTCTACCAAGTCTGAAGACTGGGACAGATAACAAAATGGACACTAATGAAATGCTACCAAAGTCTCCACTCATAGGATGGAATAAAGTGGTCAGGAAGAAAAAGAACAAAAACCAAGAAGGGGGACACACCCTTTCACCAACACACGTAGACCCCACTTGAAGATATGATGCACGTATGGAGTTACATTATATTTATGGGAAGTAACCCCAGTTGGTAAGATCACTGAAAGGTGATTTTCAGGACATGTTAATGTTATAAATTGAACATATTAGTTTACTTAAGCTAGATACTGTTAAAATATAATACAGTTTAATGTTTGTTAGTTGCAAAACTGTTGAGATTTTAAATTCGCAGGTTGTTATTTCACGTCACAAAGTGACTTGAACCCCCCCCCGCCATGTTACCATTCAGTTTGAGATCTTTAGTTGGAAGGGATCTCTTATTGTTTATTGTTCATTTTAATATGCTTTTGTATATTAACCAGAGTATTTTTATGAATGCTATTTTTTTGTTGTTCCAACACAGACCCTGCAGGACCCTAGGAAGCCTTGCTCTCTCTCCTCTCTTCTCTTCTCTATTCTATTCTGTTTCTCTCTCTCCCTCTTTGTTGATACACATGCCACGGACTGGTGTACACAGACTGTCAGTTGGGATGATAAATTGTGAGTATAGATCCGCCCAGCTTCACTGCGTGAAAAAACTGTTGACGCTTAACTGCACCCTCTACAGCACAAATGGTAAATAACAAAATTAAACTGGTTTCCCAGAATGTCAAGGGGTTAAACTCGCCCACTAAGAGATCGGTAGCTTTATCAAGTTTTAAAAAGATGGCAGGGGGAATAATATTCGTTCAAGAGACGCACTTTGCCAGAGATAACATACCCCACGTTCACAACAAAGAATTTCCCATAGGGTATTTTGCATCTAATATACAAAAAAAAAAATGGTGTGGGCATATTATTTAAAAAAAATATATCCTTCCAATTACTACATAAAGTGGAGGACACAGACGGTAGATGGATCATTCTAGTGGGCAAACTATACCATAAGACCATTACACTAGTTAATATATATGCCCCAAATCATAAGCAGGGGAAGTTTTTTCAAAAATTAACTAACGTAATATTGGCAGAATATAAAAGGGCGTTGATTCTCGCAGGAGATCTCAATGTAGCTCTTGAACCTGACATGGACTGTTCAACTGGTCGCAGTCCGGTTGCTCTGGCATTAATTCGTAAAATATGCATGAACCTTAGGAAACTGACTCTGTTAGACTCATGGAGAACAAGTCACCCAGGACAAAGAAACTTTATTTTTTATTCCCACCCCCATAAGAGTTACTCCCGTATTGATTATGTATTTACAGACCAAACTACATATAGCTTAGTTTCAGATTCCAATATAGAGACTGTCAGCTGGTCTGATCATGCAGCTGTCAGCATTGACCTTAGATGGTCGGAGAAGCCTCTTACACCCTATATTTGGAGGTTAGACAAAACGCTTTTACATAAGCCTATAATATTGGATAGACTCACAACCTCTATGAAAGAGTTATTTAGCTTCAACCCACATCAACACACTTCTTGCTTAATAACATGGGAAGCCCACAAAGCGGTAATGAGGGGAGAGTTTATTAAACAGAGGGCTATACTCACTAAACAATACCGCACAGCATATATGGAAGCTGTAGCTACCTTGCAGTCGGCTGAAAGCTTACATAAGACCAACCCTCAGGATCCTTCCCTAAGTCAGCAGCTTTGTTTAGCTAGAGGAAACCTTAAAAATTTATTATACAAAGAAGCTCAGGATAAGGCTTTTTTACATTAAAAAAGTATATTATGCGGAATCGAATAAGGCGGGGACTCTCCTAGCAAGGCTGCTGCGCACAAAAAGAAACAACTCATACATACACAAGATAAGAACACCTGGGGGTGAACACATACAAGACTCTAGGGGTATAGTTGAAGGTTTTAAAACATATTATAGAGACCTGTATAACTTGCCAACACCGACTTCTTTGAATAGGAGGGAAGACCATATTACATATCTGCATGAGATAGACCTCCCAACATTGCCACTCGAAATAATGGAAGAACTAGAAAGCCCTATTACACAACAAGAAGTAGTGGCGGTAATCAATAGCTTACCATGTCATAAAAGTCCTGGACCAGATGGTTTCTCTAACGCTTACTATAAGCAATTTAAGGATATATTAGCCCCACAATTAACTAGCCTATTCACTGCAATAGACGGAGACATGACATGGTCTAAACAGATATTAGAAGCACACATAGCGATTATACCCAAACCGGGGAAAGATAACACTAGAGTAGAGAATTATAGGCCTATATCTTTACTAAACTCAGATATAAAGATTTTTACAAAAATTCTGGCCAAAAGATTAAACAAAATATTACCCCAACTAATACATGTAGACCAATCGGGTTTTGTCCCCGGCAGGGAAGCCAGGGACAATACTATACGTACAGTAAACCTCATAGAACATGTAAATAGAACTAGGGAACCAACAATTTTTATTTCTACAGATGCCGAGAAGGTGTTTAATCGCCTGGATTGGTGGTTTCTCGAGGCATGTTTAGTCAGATTTGGCATTGGTACCAAAATGATAGCAAGAATCTTTAGTGTCTATAATAAACCCTCTGCGAGGGTGAAGGCCAACGATACTTTGTCAGATAGTTTTCAGATATATAACGGGACGAGACAGGGATGTCCATTATCCCCGCTCCTGTTTGCATTGTCCATGGAAGGTCTAGCAACACATATCCGTGAAAATGATAAGATCCATGGGATTAAAATAGGCCCGAATGAATATAAACCTACATTATATGTGGACGATGTATTAATATCTATGACATCACCGACTATATCGTTCCCACACTTGCTATCTGAATTCAAAAAGTTTGGAGAGATCTCAAATTTTTTAATAAACCCACAAAAATCGTAAATCCTTAACATAAATATGAATGCTGAACAATTCTCACTCTTAAAACACATTTGCCCATATAAATTACAAACTCTCCAGATTAAATACTTAGGTATTGCACTAACACCCTTAACATCTCAACTATACCAACAAAATTACGTACCCCTGCTACATAGATTAAGAATGGAATTAAAAACTTGGCGGGATAAACCTTTGTCCTGGTGGGGCAGGATACAGGCCATCAAAATGACCATATTACCACAAATTTTATACATTTTACAGACAGTTCCGGTGCCTCTTCCCAGAGCTTTCCTGTCTAATATCCAAAAAGACATTAACCTATTCATATGGGGGAAAATTAGGCCCAGAATAAATAAGACGACTATGTATAGACCTTTGGGAAGTGGGGGGTATTGGGGTCCCTAATATAGAGAGGTATTACAACGCGGTAATACTCCAGAGAGTGCTGGATTGGCACGGTAAAATAGAACATAAGGCATGGACAACTATAGATTCCCATCTTTTGAGAGCCCCGACCCCAGGCGCACTGTGCTGGATATCTCCAGGAGCTAGACCACCCTTAATTGAGGCCTCAGGGCTGTACACACATATTATATATATATCTCCCTTTATACACCACACGTTGGCAGGCAGAATTGGGGACCCCCCTTACAACTCAGGACAACTCAGGACTGGGAGAATATATTTTTTAATACTCGCAAATCTTCTGCAGCGCCAAAAATTCTGGAACTTAATCATAAGATTCTGACTCGCTGGTACTTAACCCCAGAACGCTTACGATATATTTACCCTAACGTAGATGACAGATGCTGGAGGGGGTGCGGGGGGAGAGGCACTATGTCGCATATATGGTGACAATGTGAGAAAATACAACCCTTCTGGTTAATAGTTGAGACGGTTTTTCAGACCATCATTGACATATCTTTCGTGTTGACCCCAGTAATGGCCTTGTTGAACCACAGACCAGAGGGAATGTGCAAAGTTAGATTTAAACTCTTGCAAATAGGACTAAATAGTGCAAGGAATTTGATAGCGAGGAGGTGGAAATCCACTACACCTCCCTCTAGAACAGAGTGGATCCAGAACACCACCATGCTCCTATCACAAGAGGAGTATGTGTACTTTCGAAAGAAAATGCTCACCAGATTTTACGACATTAAGTTTTACTGGGAATCTTATTTAGGTACCCAGCCGGACACCCAAACCTGAATCATAGCCTTCTCCCCTGACAAGAGAAACTCATCCTTGTTTATTTAAATCCCTATTTAACCCCTCTTGCTTCCGCATTTCTTCTTTTTCCTTTTCCTTCAATGCTGCCCCGCCTTGTCTTTCTCTTCTCTTTCTACCTGTAGGGTCTTGCTTCAGGTTTCAAATTTTGAGTTTTAATTTTTCCTTTAAATTTTCGTACATGTTTATGTAAATGTTCTTTTCTTTTAATTTTTAATTTTGATTTTTAAATTATTTTTGTTGCTGGAAGGACAAGTAATCAAGCCTATATGTACAAATAAGCTATAAGTGTATGGAGATTGTAAACTATATATATGGTATCAGAACACTGCTAATAACAACTGTTTGAGGTGACGAGTATGTCATTCATTTCTGGCAGTAGAAACACACGGACTTATCGACTGCACTGATATATGTACAATCATGACCCTGCTCCTGTATATTACATTGTACCTTCTCTGTTATGCACAATATTGTAAATTTCAATAAAAATATTGTTTAAAAAAAAAAATCAATATAGCATTAATATGTTTTTCATGTTTTCAGCTAATTGACTGCAAAGGGATCCAATTCATTTATATTTAAGTCTTTGGGGCCGATTTATTAATGTCTGGTGGACATGATCTGCTGTAGCGGATCATGTCCGCCAGACATCGCTGAATGCCGACAGCATAGGCTGATGGCATTTAACATTGCACAAGCAGTTCTGGTTAACTGCTTGTGCAATGCTGCCCCCTGCAGATTCGCTGCCAATCGGCCACTAGCAGGCGGTGTAAATCAACCCGATCGTATTCGATCGGGCAGATTGATGTACGCAGCCTCAGAGGAGGTGTATGAGTTAAAGGGACACTAAACCAAAACATTTTCTTTCATGATTCAGGTAGAGAATACAATTTTAAATAACATTCCAATTGACTTCTGTTATTGCATGTGCTTCATTCTTTAGATATCCTTTTTGAAGAAATAGAAATGCACATGTGTGAGCCAATCACACAAGGCATCTATGTGCATCTACCAATCAGCAGGTACTGAGCACATCTGCATATGCTTTTCAACAAAGAATATCAAGAGAATGAAGCTAATTAGATAATAAAAGTATATTAGAAAGTTGTTTAAAATCCCATGCTCTTTCTAAATCATGAAAGAAAAAATTTGGGTTTCATGTCCCTTTAAGAGGCAGCAGTATTAAGACCACTGCTTCTTAACTCCTGTTTCCGGCGAGCCTAAAGGCTCGCGTGGAAACAAAGCGATTAGGGGCCATTCGGCCATTGTTAAATCGGCCCCTATATATGTATACATATGTACTTATGTGTTTCTATGTGTTACAGTATATGTCTGTAAATACATATATATACATTTAAAAACATATATATATACACACATATATACAGTATATATATATATATATATATATATATATATATAAAAAATACACATACATATTTAGAGATGTGTATTTATGTATCTCTATGTTAAAGCCATTTGCCTGCCTTTTTTTTCCTTACACCTGAGACCTTATATCTTTAAGCCATCACAACTTTTTAATGCAATATTTTTTAAATCCTTTTTAATAGATAGTGTTATTATGAGTGTAACTGTAATTTTCCATGTATTTCTGATGTGTTTTGAGCAACTTTTTTGTTGAGCATAACAGTTAACCAGAGCTCAAGTGAAAGGCTTTACTTTCGACTTGAAATACACGTGCTACTTCCGACATGCGCAAATAGCTTTTATAAACCCTTTATAGCTCTCAGTTATTGCGCCACTTGTAATCTAAAGAAAAGGCACAAAATACATGTGAAAATGTTAATCTATTTAGTAATTTAGCACTATTCCTTAACTGGTCTCAGCAGAGAATATAAGGAGAACAAGATTTAACCTTGGGAGACTTAGATTTCAACATGGCACTAGTGCCCATAGAAAATAAAACAACACAATGAGGCCTATCTATCAAGGCGTCAACTGTGCTGCATTCGACGGCACCAATACGCTTGCCTAACATCGCGGCCGCGGAGCTGAATACACTCTCCTTATTTATAAAAAAAGCTGTCAAAAAGCCGCGCACCAAGTACGGGGCGATGAGCAGCGGACTGTTGTTAACTAACAGTCATTGATCTTGCTGCTATTCGGCTTTTTCCCAACTTTATTTATACCCTGTCACTAAACACCACCACTATACTAAAATGTTTAACCCCTATCCCGCCGGTCCTGGACCCCAACGCAACCTAAATAAAGTTATTAACCCCTATCCCAGAGCCCACCGCAACTCTAATACATTTATTAACCCTTATTCCTCCACTCCCGGAGCCCACCGCAACTCAAATAAAGTTATTAACCCCTATCCCTCTGCTCCCAGAGCCCACAGCAACTCTAATAAAGTTATTAACCCCTACCCCTCAGCTCCCGGACCCCTCCGCAACTAAATAAATGTATTAACCCCTAAACCCCTGGCCTCCCACATCACTACCACTTACTAAACCTATTAACCCCTAAACCCGCTAACTTTACATTAAATATTAACTCATCCCTGTCTTATAATAAATTTAAACTTATGTTTAGAATTAAAATAAACTATATTAAACTACTAATCAACCTACCCTAACTATTATCCTACAATTACATTAAACTATATTAAACTATTAATTAACCTACTCTAACTATTATACTAAAATTACATTAAGCTAACAATTAAAATAACTATATTACATATTTAAAAACCTAACCCTACTCAAGTTATTTAAATCTACTATAAAGAATTACTAAGTTACAAAAAAATAACAACTAAGTTACACAAAATAAAAACCACTAAGTTACACAAAATAAAAAATAAATTATCAAATATTTAAACTAATTACACCTAGTCTAATAACCCTATCAAAATAAAAAAGCCCCCCCCCCCCAAAATAAAAAAAAACCCTAGCCTACAATAAACTACCAATGGCCCTTAAAAGGGCCTTTTGCGGGGCATTTCCTGTAGAATAAAATACAAACCCCCCCCCCCAACAGTAAAACCCACCACCCACACAACCAATCTCCCCAAATAAAATCCTATCTAAAAAACCTAAGCCCCCCATTGCCCTGAAAAGAGCATTTGTATGAGGATTTCCCTTAAAAGGGCATTTAGCTATTTTTCAGCCCAAAGTCCCTAACCTAAAATTAAAACCCACCCAATAAACCCTTAAAAAAAAAACTAACACTAACCCCCGAAGATCCACTTACAGTTTTCGAAGACCGGACATCCATCCTCATCCAAGCGGCAGAAGTCCTCAGCAAAGCTGGCAGAAGTCTTCATCCAAGCGGGCAGAAGTTTCCATTCAGACGGCATCTTCTATCTTCATTCATCCGGCACGGAGCGGCTCCATCTTCAAGACATCCGGCACAGAGCATCCTCTTCTTCCGACTTCTCTTGCAGAATGAAGTTTCCCTTTAAATGACATCATCTAAGATGGCGTCCCTTACATTCCGATTGGCTGATAGAATTCTATCAGCCAATAGCAATTAAGGTGGAAAAAATTCTATTGGCTGTTGCAATCAGCCAATAGGATTGAGCTTTCATCCTATTGGCTGATCCAATCAGCCAATATGATTTAGCTTGCATTCTATTGGCTGATTGGAATAGGACTTCTGCTGCTTGGATGAGGATGGATGTCCGGTCTTCGAAAACTGTAAGTGGATCTTCGGGGGTTAGTGTTAGGTTTTTTTAAGGGTTTATTGGGTGGGTTTTAATTTTAGGTTAGGGACTTTGGGCTGAAAAAGAGTTAAATGCCCTTACAAATGCCCTTACAGGGCAATGGGGAGCTTAGGTTTTTTAGATAGGTTTTTATTTGGGGGGGTTTGGTTGTGTGGGTGGTGGGTTTTACTGTTGGGGGGGTGTTTGTATTTTTTTATTACAGGTAAAAGAGCTGATATATTTGGGGCAATGCTCCGCAAAAGGCCCTTTTGGTAGTTTATTGTAGGCTAGGTTTTTTTTTATTTTGGGGGGGCTTTTTTATTTTGATAGGGCTATTAGATTAGGTGTAATTAGTTTAAATATTTGATAATTTATTTTTTATTTTGTGTAACAGTGTTTTTTATTTTGTGTAACTTAGTGTTTTTTATTTTGTGCAACTTAGTTGTTATTTTTTTGGTAACTTAGTTGTTATTTTTTTTGTAACTTAGTAATTCTTTATAGTAGATTTAAATAACTTGAGTAGGGTTAGGTTTTTAAATATGTAATATAGTTAATTTAATTGTTAGTTTAATGTAATTTTAGTATAATAGTTAGAGTAGGTTATTTAATAGTTTAATAAAGTTTAATGTAATTTTAGTATAATAGTTAGGGTAGGTAAATTAATAGTTTAATATAGTTTATTTTAATTCTAAAGTTAAGTTTAAATTTATTAAAAAAATAGGGATGAGGTAATTATAATGTAAAGTTAGCGGGTTGTTAGGTTTAGGGGTTAATAGCTTAATTTAGTTTATGGCGATGTGGGGGGCTGGCGGTTTAGGGGTTAATAGGTTTGGTAAGTGGTAGTGATGTGGGAGGCCAGGGGTTTAGGGGTTAATACATTTATTTAGTTGCGGAGGGGTCCGGGAGCAGCAGGATAGAGGTTAATAACTTAGAGTTGCGGTGGGCTCTGGGAACGACGGGATAGGCGTTAATACATTTATTTAGTTGCAGTGGGGTCTGGGAGCAGCGGGATAGGGGTTAATAACTTTATTTAGTTGTGGTGGTGTCGGGGAGCGGCGGGATAGGGGTTAATACATTTATGTAGGTGTTGGCGATGTCGGGGCAGCAGATTTAGGGTGTTTAGACTCGGGGGTTATGTTAGGGTGTTAGGTGTAAACGTAACTTTTATTCTAGCATAGAAATCAATGGGATATCGGGCAGCAGCGAACATAAGCTTTTGCTGCTTTCAGACTCCCATTGATTCCTATGGCATCCGCAGCCTCCAGGGTGGCGGATTGAAAACCAGGTACGCTGGGCCAGAATAGTGGCGAGCGTACCGGTTAGAAGTTTGATAACTTGCAAAAGTTGTCAGATAGTGACAAATTTGTATTCAGAACATCTGTAATGACGTAAGCATCGATCTGTGTCGGATTGAGACTGGCAGATCATATGTTACGTCATAAATTTCAACTATTGCCGGTCTATAGGCTTTGATAAATGGGTTGAATCAAGCTCGCCACAATTACGCTGCAGAATTCCAGAGTATTTGCGGTTGACAGCTTGATAAATATCCCTCAAAATCTTCAATATTTAAACAACTAATATAATATTAAAACACATCTATAAATTATTCTCATGTTAATATATTCTTTGAATATAACATTATAATTAGCATTTCTTTCAAGTGTAATGTCTCTAAGTATTTTTGAAGCAAATCTCAGGCAATCAGTATTGGGAAGTGATCTACAAGTATTTTTTAGACGGCACAGAAGCAATGCTAGTTGAATTAGCTAAATTATACTGAAATAATGTTATGCATAAAAATGAGCATATACATTCTTGGTTATATGAAGTGCAACTGAAGTATCACAGCACAAATAAAAAATATGATTTTGAGCTTAAAAAAGATAATTAAAGGAAAAAGAAAAGAAAATCAGCTAGATTACGAGTTTTGAGCGCTATAGAGAAATTAACGAACACAAGAAAAGTTACGTTATTTAATTTTCTATAGCGCTGCTATTACAAGTTCTCATACGTCTTTTGCGTGCAATATGGTTGCATTGAGCTCCATACCGCACACAATTAGAGCGCTGCTGAGACGTGCTCATGCATGATTTCCCCATAGACATCAATAAAAAAAAAAAACAACACCTGCGATTGCAGAAACAAAAGTTCTGTAACGCAGCCCCACTGATGTCTATGGGGAAATTAAAATACCGTTTAAACCTAACACCCTAACATAAAACCTACGTCTAAACACCCCTAATCTGCTGCCCCTGACATCACTGACACCTACCTACAGTTATTAACCCCTAATCTGTCGCTCTCGATATCACCGCTACCTAAATAAAATTAGTTACCCCTAATCTGCCGCTCCCGATATCGCCACCACTATATCACATTTATTAACCCCTAAACCACCAGCCCCCTCACATCGCAACAAGCTAAATTAACTATATTAACCCCTAAACCTAACCCTAACACCCCCTAAGTTTAACATAATAAAATTATAGCTAAATTAAATTTACATTTATCAACTAAATAAACCTATTAACCCCTAAACCGCCAACCCCCCACATCGCAACAAGCTAAATTAAACTATATTAACCCCTAAACCTAACCCTACCGTAACCCTAACCCTAACGTAACCCTAACCCTAACACCCCCTAACTTTAACATAATACAAATATAGCTAAATTAAATTTTCACTTATTAACTAAATAAACCTATTAACCCCTAAACCGATAGCCCCCCCCACATCGCAACAAGCTAAATTAAACTATATTAACCCCTAACCCTAAACCTAACCCCCCTATCTTTAACATAATTAAATTAGATGTAAATTAAATTTACAATTATTAACTAAATAACCCCATTAACCCCTAAACCACCAGCCCCCCACATCGCAACAAGCTAAATTAAACTATATTAATCCCAGTGGCATCACTAGGAGGTGTGGGACACACCCGGGTGACACCCTCCAGGGGGGTGACACCACCAAAAATAATAAATTAAATTTTATTGATATTGAAAGAAATACAATGTACAAATGCATATATTTTTTATTAGAGGGACCAGCATTTGTGAACATTAGTGGAACTGGGGAAGTTAACTTAATTTGTTTGCCCCTTGAGCCAGTGCTGCAATTTCCAAAAATATTTTTCCCGGCTGCTTTTGCTTGTTTGTACTTTGCTCCTCCCCTGCCCAATTTCACTATGAATGTTGTGGGCGTGTCGTGGGGCTTGCATAGTTGCGCTGCTAGTCTAAACTTGCCTGCCTATCTATGCTCACTGCTCAGTGACGTGTGGAGCAGTGGAGTCACTCACTACTGTGCTGTCTCTCTAAACAGGAACTGGGAAATCGTGAGGGGGATGCCTGGCACCTGACCGCATGACTGTCTGACACTGTCTCTAAAGTGAAGGAGCCACGTATGATGCCCACCAGATTGGTACGTTACAGTACACTAAGTGCACACTGAAGAGGTAGGAGGGGAGGGCGGGTGGGGGTCTGGGGGTGGGCAGAGTGCAGAGGTGATTGGCCATAAGAAGCGGTAGAATTTTCATAGTTTGCGCGCCTAAACCTTTTCTTTAGTGATTAACAGTGCACTGTTTACCTTTCATTTGATGTTCTGCTGAGCCAGGGAGCAGCTCTAGTAATTAATGCAGTGCAGTTTACATATTTTGTATGTGTGTGTGTCTGAGTTTTTGTGTGTGTGCTTGAGTATTTCTGTGTGTGTGCCTGAGTGTTTTTGTGTGTGTGCCTGAATGTTGTTGTGTGTGTGTCTAAGTGTTTGTGTGTGTGTCAGAGTGTGTTTGTGTGTCTGAGTGTTTTTGTGTGTGTGTCTAAGTGTGTTTCCGAGTGTTTGTGTGTGCATCTAAGTGTGTTTTTAAGTGTGTCTGAGTGTGTGTGTGTCTGAGTATTTGTATGTGTATGTGCCTGTGTTTTTGTGTTTGTGTGTGTCTGCTTTCTGGGAGGGGTGGGGGTAACACCATAACTTACCGCACCGGGTGACACCAACCCTAGTGACGCCATGTAATGATATGCTAGGTTGTGGATCACAACTGCAGAGCTTAATAGTGTTTGCCTTTTTATAGATACTATGATTGTATTACAAAGTATCTTTTAAATCAGGCGAAGTGGTTACTATGTTTATCTTTCACCTGAACAGTATTTCTGAGTCAGGTTAATGTGTATTAGATATAGAGTGTGGAGTCGTCATCCATTGGTTACTTATCCTTAGACACAGAATAGACTCTTATTGTGAATATTAGAGAGACTTTGACAAACAGTTAGAGTTCGTGACTGGCAGGTTAATACCAAGGATCAGCTTGGGGACTGTACAGAGCCACAGTGTGAGAGGCTGTAACGGCCAGATCCTGCACGCTCAGAGAACCTGTGAGAGGTGAGCGGCTGCAGCGGCTGTGTTCTGCTGTGTGCAGAGGAGCGCTGTGAGATGAGAGGCGGCAGCGTCTGTGAACAGCTGAATGCGGGGGCGCGGCCGAGCTGACAGGCAGTTGGCGTGTGAATCACGCTGAGTGTTGGAACCAAGCCAGTAAGGAATCTTCGGGGGGATCCTTAGTGGAGGAATAGAGCTGCGGAGTAGTAGCTTGATAGAATCCCTTGTATAGAAGTTCTAGGATCCCGGTTATGACCGCAATGCGGTTTAGAAAGTCCCTTGGAATTTGGCAGTGTCTGTTTACTCCTACGGATCAGGAACAGATGAGTCTTTTCGAGCAAAGGTTGAACAACAAGCACATAAAGGATAATAATCCTGCTTGATAGGAATTAGGAGAAGTGCCAACTTTTGGTAAAAGGGTTTTAGGTAGATAATCTTCCTTTAGAATAGGAGAAATGCAGAGGCTGCAAGTATAGCTGCTAGAAACTGTCTGTAACAAACAATACTGAAGCAAGGTAGAGGGCGTGTCCAGGGTTTATATAACCTCCCTAGGTGAGCACAGGTAATTTCTTAAAGGACCAGAGAAGAATAGGTAAGATCCATGACATATCCCCCTCCTCAAGGTAGCTGCCCCACAGCTATAAACCTCGGACGATCAGGATTCCTCCTGTGGAACATGGAAACCAATCTGGGAGCATGAACATTCGTGGAGGGCTCCCAGGAATCATCTTCGTCAGCGAACCCTTTCCAGTGGATCAGATACTGGAGAACACCATGGTAGATGCGGGAGTCCAATATAGATTCAATTTCGTATTCTTCCTCTGAGTCAAGTGCGATTACATGAGGTGAGGTGATGCTGGTCTGTCTTATTTCATGATAAGGCTTTAACAGGGAGACGTAGAATGTGGGATGTAGCCTGGAATTGGGGGGCAATTCCAAGGTGACAGCATTCTGATTTACTATCTTCGTAATAGGAAAGGGACCAATGAAAGCTGCATTAAATTTCTTGCTTGGGGTTTTGAGTTTGATGTTCTTGGTTGAGAGCCAAACTAAATCTCCAATCTTGTAATCAGGTGGCTTGCATCGCCGGAGATTATAATAGTGACTTTGGTGGATCTGTGCTTCATGTATGTGAGCTTTAAGTTCTACGAAAAGATCCTGGAGGTTCTTAGTGAGATCATCTGAATTGGGACAACTTGAGTTGGGTTGTGGATGAAGCTGAAAGGATGGATGATATGCATAGTTTGCAAAGAATGGTGTCTTACGTGTGGTAGAACTTGTGGAATTGTTGTAGGCATATTCTGCCATGGCGAGGGTGTATGCCCACTGATCTTGGTGGCTGGAACAGTAGGAACGTATATACTGTTCGAGCCATTGGTTTATTCTCTCCGTTTGGCCATTCGATTGTGGGTGGAAGGAGGAGGAAAAACGGAGTTCGACTTGCATGCAGTCACATAAACTTCTCCAGAAGCGTGAGGTGAATTGGGAACCTCTATCTGTCACTATGGCTTGTGGAAGTCCATGTAACTTTACGACATTATTTAGAAATAACATGGCTAGTTCGGAAGAGGTGGGAAGCTTGTGGAATGGTAAGAAATGTGCCATTTTTGTTAGATGATCCACTACCACGAGTATGGTATTGTAACCGTTTGACTCGGGAAGTTCTACAATAAAGTCCATTCCTATGGTTTGCCAGGGTCGGTCAGGTATTTGTAAGGGTAAGAGTAGTCCGAAAGGAGGTTTCCTTTCAGTCTTGGAGGTGGTGCACACGTAACAAGTTTTAACATATTTTTCCACATCTGATCTGATAGTAGGCCACCAATAGGTACGTGTAAGAAGATCTAAGGTCTTATTGATTCCTGGATGTCCTGCCAATGGGGAGTCATGATGTTCCTTTAATAGATTGTCACGTAGGAAAGGAGGAACGTAGATTTGCCCATGGTGGTAATAGAGACCGTCAGGTCCTAAGACGAGGTCTAAACTGGAAGTGGATCTGTCTTCTTTTTGGAGACTTTTGAGGATTTCAGGATAAGTTGGTGATAATGCTATGATTTGCTCTACAGGTATGATAGTCCTAGGAACATTGAAGGTTGGGGGTTTGGAATCCTTCCTGGAGAGGGCATCCGCTTTCCCATTCTTACTCCCCGGCCTGTATGTAATATGGAAATCGAACCGTGAAAGGAACAAACTCCATCTCAGCTGACGGGAGGATAGAGTATGGTTAGTGAGGAGGTATTCCAAATTTTTGTGGTCTGTATAAATTAGAATAGGATGTTTAGTGCCTTCCAGAAGATGTCGCCAGTGCTCCAAAGAAACTTTAATGACCAACAACTCCTTCTCACCAACAGGATAGTTAAATTCAGCTGCGGTCATAACTCTGGAGAAAAAAGCCACTGGGTGGAGAGGTTCTTCGGGGGTTTTCCGTTGAGAAAGAATGGACCCAAGTGCATAATCGGAAGCGTCAACTTCGAGAATGTAGTAGGAATCTGGATCTGGGAATTTTAGAATTGGAGCTTTAGTAAAAGCATTCTTAAGATGGTTAAAGACGGTCTGAGTTTGTTCTGTCCAAAGGAACGGAGTGTTAGCCCCGGTGAGGGTAGTTAAAGGTTTTGTCAAAGCTGAATAGTTCCTGATAAACTTCCTATAGTAATTTTAGAACCCCAAGAATCTCTGCAGGTCTTTCCTAGAGGTGGGTTCAGGCCAATTTTTAATTGTATCAACTTTGGAGTCATCCATCTGGATCCCAGCTGGTGAAATGGTGTAACCTAGGAAGGTGATATCTGTCAGTATATTTATGAAAATCTTAGCAGTGCTATCCAAATAATATATATATAAGTTTATGGCAGGGTTATAAACACAATACAAAGAAATAGAAACCCTTATCAACCATGCACCTACTAGACCATACAATTAATATAAATATCTGAATTCTTTTATTTAGTTAATATCCATAAACATATTGAACTATATTTGCAATAAAAGGAAACTAAATAAAAGTTTATATGCGTTAGAACCAACTCTTAAGATATGCTATTCTTCTTACAAAACCCAGAACAATATACCTTCACAATTCAGCCTTATTTATTTAACACAATGGGACTAAAAACCTTTAACATCCAAGCAATACAATTCTAAACAGTGTTTATAAAACAATAGGATAAAATATATATTCTGCTATTTAACTGCAATTTATCCTAATACAAAATTAACCGACAATATCAGAACTTGTATAGATGAGTTACTTAGCCAATTCAGACACAGATTTGAACAATACCTAGGCTTATAACTACCAATTTAAAATACAATATACTTCACCAATTTTGAACCAATTCGTAGCGGTCTTTAGGTCATCTCATTTGAAAGAAGGTTTTTGCACAAATCAAGGATAAGTTTTAAGCTCCTTGCTGAAGTGAACTTTTTTTTTTTTTTAGGTATATCGCAGCCAAAATCAGATCACTAATTTTCAACAAGTTACAGACAACTCTCTCTTGTGCATTCAACACTCCCATTATATAATCATTGATGACATCATGTGGGTGGCACTACGGGAGCTGACCTTCCCATTGGTTATCTGGGAAGTCTAAATCGGATTGGCCCTTGGAAATTTCATTTTTAACAGCCAGAAAGAACCTTCTGGCTGTAGTTCTCGCAACATAACACCAGGTGGCAGCACAAACAGACACAGCAACATTTGAAACAGCTTAAGTCAGTATTTCTATGAAATGGTTATTAATTTTTATCATAATTTACTGCGACAACTATTCATAATATTTGTTTTGGATAAGTTATATCTTAATGAATTTTCTGATCATTTTGATATGAAACATCACATATCTAACATTATATTAAAATAACTTATATTTCGTAGTTATATCACATCAAATATATATCTCATAGTCATATCACATCAAAGTAACTTCCATATTTTCATCTCACTATATTTTAAAAGATGTATGTGAAACTTTATAAACATTTATTTGTATGTTTATATGATATGACTTAATTCATTTCATGCAGCATTCCGTCTCTTTCTAAGATTGATGCTCATGACCAATGGTTGTCTGCAATAAAAATAGAAATAATTATTAGAGATGATCCAATCATTAGTATGTGTATGGTCCATAAGTATTTATTTATATTCTTAAAAACACAGAGGCTAAGTAAGATCTTTTGTGTTTTCAAAACATATATATCATTTCTATGTATATCTGAATTTATCTGTCTGAAAAATATAAGCAAAAACAGAGGTTATTACACATTTTTGACTGACTAAAACAGTTACCTCCCAAGCTTAGCAAATACCCATGTAATAATAATATAGAATTTAGACAATTTCCCAAATTTCTATATTTAATACATTCTGGGGCATGTATTTAAACAGAGAGAGAAAAAAAAATGTTTATTTGCTGTCTGCTTACGTGAACTTCCAGAGTCACACCTTAGCATTTGTCTGTGTTTCCCAAGGCCTTTATTGCTCCACATGGGGTCAATCCATGAGGAGTTGTAAGAGTCTTTAAAACAGCATATTTCCTGTTTAGCCTGCAGTGCAGATGTGTATTTAAAAATTAACACCATGTGCATAAAAGCTGTCTCTCCATGATTTTGATCAGTTCCAAAAGGGTAATTCAGACATTTCGTCTCCATATATTTGCCTGTATCCTGAAACTATGTTATATTTTAGTTCCTTGCTAAATTATACAATTGCATAATTTAACATATTGAGTGTGTGATATCTCCCAGAGATAATCCTTTGTTCTCCTTTCAGCCAAGAATGTCTCCTGTGCAATTGGAGTGGGGGAGATCTAATCCTTTGTCCTACAGACCATGTTCATATCCACAGATCTATTAAATAAAGACAAATATACCTCTATATATTATTTAATAATATTTCAAATACCTTGACATAAATCCCCCTTTCCAATTCAAAAATATGTAGGACACATGTATTTGAATTGGATCAAAGTTAGTGGTATTTGGTGAGGATGTTGACCGTACACATCATGGACAGTCTTCTATGTAGATAGTCTGTCAATTTTGAACCTTCATGTTTATCAGTTAGGCATCTTTAAACTATAGTATGTCTTTAGTTCATTTGGGGATATGACACTTCATTCTCCCTCTATGACTTGTAGTTGGGATCTGGGATGACACGCTCGCAATTGATTGATATGGGCCCATTTATCTATGAAACTTTCATTTTTGGGGATCCGTATTTTATAGGCCACTGGAGATATTTTGTCAGTAATGACGAAAGGACCTTTCCATGAGGGAAGAAATTTCTTCTCCCTAACCTGATCTCTTCCAAAGTTATAAAGATAAACTTTATCATTTATTTCATATTCCTTTTTGGATGTTTTGAGATCATAATAGGTTTTAGTGGCAGTTGCGGCTCTTTCTAAATTCCTTTGAGCAAATGCAAAGGCATATTGCAGGTGTTTTCTTAAGTTCTCCACATATTGATGTGTATTAGCAGCGTTTATCAAGTTTTGGTCTGATGTACGGTATAGCAGATGCTGAGGTAGAACCATTCTTCTACCAGTCATCAGTTCAAAAGGTGACATCTTGGTAGCACTACTTGGAGTTGCTCTTAATGCCATTAAGACTAGAGGTAGTTTTACATCCCAGTCTTTACCTGTTTCACTCACAAACTTTTTGAGGATTTTAACAATAGACTGGTTGTAACGCTCTACACCACCACTTGAGGCAGCTCTATAAGCAATATGGAGCTTTCTTTTAACCCCTAGTATTTTCCACATTTTTGTCATCACTTCGCTAGTGAAGTGGGTCCCCCGATCTGATTCGATTCTTTGGGGCAAACCAAATCTGGAAAATACATGGTTGATGAGCAATGCTGCACATGTTTCAGCACTATTGTTAGGTGCACTAATGCACTCTACCCATTTAGTGAACAGGCATGTCACTGTTAACATGTATTTGTTACCTCTTGATGACCTTGTTACTGGACCAATAAAATCAATTTGTATATCTGACCATGGCATTACCATCCCCCTTTTCTGCAATGGCGCTCTATGCATTGGTGCAGTGGGTTGGAACTGTGGGCAGATTAAACACCCTTGACAGTAGGTTTGAACGTCTTTCAACATGTGTGGCCAAAAAGCATAATCACGCAATATTTCATACGTGAGTTTGGCACCGCGATGTCCAGATGTGGGAGCATCATGGGCATGTTGGAGCATTAGACCTCTGAACTTGGTGGGTACTACCCACTGCTGGATGCCAGTTTTGGAGGTTCTAATTAACAAACCATCCTGTAATTTGAATTGTGATTTAGATTTTATTAAGATTCTCAGATCTTCTTTGCCAATACAATCATCTTTTGAGATGGGGTTGCTTTCAGGATCTTCTATGTGTTTATAGAAGATGCCTACAATGGGGTCTTCTTTTTGACTAGTGATCAGGTCCTCACTAGGAGAATCCTGACTCCATTGTACCAAGTTAGGCTCACTCTGTTGTTTTGCCTGGTTTCTGGTAATGGCTTCTACCTGAATTGCACCCATTAAATGGTCAATATTAAGGAGTTCTCCAGTTATGGCTCCTTGTTTGGCTAATGAATCCGCAAGGTCATTGCCTTCCTTATCAGGACCTAGAACTCTGGAATGACCCTTGGTCTTTTTCCAGTGTATGGTTAAATCATTGGATACTACCAGATTATCAATCTCGCAGAACAATTTGCCATGCTTGACTGGTTTGTGATTGCTTTTCTGCATGCCATTTCTTTTCCAAGTTGGCAGGTATTCAACAAAGCTGTCACGCACATAATTTGAGTCAGTTATGATCACAAATTCATTAATACTATGTTCAATAGCCATTTCAATGGTTTTGAAAACAGCAGTTAGTTCTGCAACCTGACTTGATCTTGGTCCAATGTTGAAACCTATAGATATATTTGGGAATCCATTTGCCCCAGTTATACCAATGCCAGCGACTAATCTGCGCTCATTATCAATAGTGGCATGGTAAGAACAACCATCAACATATACCCAAGGTAATGTTTGACAATGGTCCTCATTGTACATTTTATATGGGGAAAGCAATTGTTCTTCCAGAAAATCATCTTCTGATAATTCTTCCCCAGGATCTCTAGCAGTACAGTCGTGGAGCTCAGCAAGCCCTTGTGCGACTGGATTCTTTTTATTCTGCTTGTAGCAAATTTCTAAGGGCCAGCCTTGTAAGGAAAGAGTCCACGCTGTTATGCGGCTATTAGACAAATTCCCATCTCTTATTCTCTCACTTTGCAAATATAGCAAAGGCTGGTGGGCCGTTTCTACAATAATTTTCTCGCCCTGTATATAGCTGCGGAAATTTTGTAGAGCCCATACAGTAGATAAGAGGGCTTTTTCGCAATCGTTAAACTTTATTTCTACTGGGGATAGATTTTTGCTCGCATAAGCAATGGCTTTGTTCAAATTATCATGCTTTTGGTATAACACAGCACTCATGCTTACATCTGTGTACCCTGTTTCTAAGTAGAAAGGTTTACCACCTTCAGGGTATGCTAAGCAAGGTGCTTGAGTGAGTTTTCTCTTCAGCTCTCTGATGGCTGTCTCTTGAGACTCACTCCAGTGCCATTTCACATCCTTCTTTAGAAGAAGTAGTAGTGGTTTAGCTAATTCCGCATAATTATCAATGAATTTGCGAGAATAATTCGTCATACCCAGGAATGATCTCAATTCCTTTAAGTTAGTTGGGTTTTTAGAATTCACTATAGCTTCCACCTTTTTCTTCTGGGGATTTAATCCGTCAGAGGTAACTTCATGCCCCAAGAAGTTTACACGAGTTCGGCACCATTGAGCTTTTTGCAGGGATAATTTGACACCTGCCCTTTTAAGTTGGCTGAGGACGTGTTTAAGTTCTGTGATGTGTTTTTCAAAGTCTGTGCTTTTGATTAAAACATCATCAACATAAGATAAGGTCCCCCTTTCCAGTGCGTCAGGCATAGCCTTATGCATGAATACAGCAAATTCATGTCCAGAATTTATGTATCCAAATGGAAGTCTCTGGAATGCATACTGAACCTTTTGGAAGGAGAATGCTAGCTTATATTGGTCCTCTTCATGTACCTTTATGGTCCAATATCCCTGTGCACAATCAATGGCAGTGAATATTTTGGATCCCTGCATTTGTGCTAGGCACTGGTCAATGTATGGTACAGGCCAGCCAGACATGTATACTCGTTTGTTTAGCTGTCTTAAGTCAGCACACAAACGCCATTGTCCATTGGGCTTAAGGACACCTAGAATAGGATTATTATAAGAGCTGTGCACCTGTCTGATAATACCTCTTTCTTCCAAATTCCTTATGATCTCTGCAAGAGAATCATATGAGGCTAAGGGAAGTCTGTATTGTTTGACAAATACAGGTGGTGCATCGGGATCTGTTTGTATTCTTGCAATGTGCAAGTCTGTAGTACCACAGTCATAAGAATCCTTAGCAAAAATATCCTTGTACTCCATCAGTAGTTCTCGCAGCTGTTGGCGTTCATCATCGCTGGAACAGCCATTAGCTAAGGATATTTGCTCTTCGACTATTTGCTGAAATCCTGGAAAGATTTCAGGCTGTCCTATTTCATAGGCTTCTTCCAGTCTAGAGGTGAGATCCCCTTGATTATAATTTACATTGCTCCCATGACTCTGGGTATTGGGGTAATCTTGCTGTTTGATTGGCTGATCAAACACTAGAGAGGCTTCTTCAATTTTACAGATGCCTTCCTCTGAGCTGAAGGGATAAATAGATTGAACATTAAATAGACCCTCTGGCATAGATGCAAAGGATTGTTCTATTAATTGTTCTTCAGTTAGGTATCCTTCAGGTATTAGCCCAATTACATTATTCTGGAATCCAAAAGTGTAATAACTTGATTCCAGTGCATATCCTATGGTAGTTCCCTTGGATAATGTTATATCCTGTGGGGTCATGTTATGTACAATAATATGTATTGGAACAGTTCCAATATTCACCATAGGAGTGTAAGTTACTGAGACACCCAGATTTTGTATTCTATGGGAGAGGCAAATCAGTGTTTCAGAAGTTTTTAATTTCTGACCTCTCTTTACCTGTAAGGGTAAAAGAAATTTATCAGCCCCAGCAGGAATTATGACATCGCTAGATACCTGCATATTCACAGCATATGGCAATTGCTGGTTTGATTTCAGGGCTGCATTTTCATCCTGAAATACTTCAGGGTCCCCCTTTAACCTGCTCCAGAGGCAAGAATTAATCAAATCTATTTGTATGGCATATCTATGTAAGATATCATTGCCAATGTATATTTGATTATGGGGAGTATTTAAAACTAAAAACAGGTGCTTCACTGACTTATTACCAAGAGAGATAGATAATAAGCACTTAGCTGTGATGTTATAGCTTTCAGACCTGTCATCCAGGCCGTTGACACAGTGGTCTTGGGGAGAAAGATATTTAATCACTTTAGGTTCAGCTATTTGCTCTAATAAACCTTCGCTTATATAGCTAGCTTCCTGTTTTAAATTTATTTTAGCATACTTGGTTTTACCAAGGTCATGCACTTGTATAGGGATAAATAGATCCTCTTTAACTCTCTCAATCCCTGTGAGATATTGAGTGTGGCCTCCCCCCTTAGGGATTTTATGATCCCCCTTGTGGAGTGATATGGTTAATACATCGCTATCTAGGGAAATATTCGCTATCTTTCCAGGCGATATTTTAAAAGTATTACCATCAGAGCCACTAAAAGGAGTCTGATCATCTATTTGTAGGATAGTGATTTCAGGTACAGAGTTATTCCTGAAATGAATCTCCACAGCATCTGGTTTCTCTTCTACCACGTGACAGCTATGTCGGGCGCGAGATATACCAGATTTTTCATAATTGATAGGCCGTTTAACTTGCGACCAAATTACATTATTTATGCAATCAATTATGGTGCTTAATCGTTTCAGGAGATCACTACCAATAATTAAACGATCAGTTGGCAGATCCACTATAATGACAGGGTGTCTTATGACCCTGTTCCCCAATTTAAATTTTAACCAGGCAGTACCGTAAACTTTTAGGGAGTCACCCCCAACACCTATTAGAGAACCGTCAAATTCTCTTATTTTGGGTTTGTGGGGTGTTAGCTCATTTAGCTGTGTGTAGTACCTGTGGGATAAGATAGTTGCCTGTGACCCAGTGTCAATTAATCCCCTGATAGGGTTGGAGACTGAATCTTGCAGCTCAACTAGTACATAATATCTTCCTGCAGTTTCTATCATTTCACACATAAAATTTGCATTCTCATACATTTGTGGGCTTCGCCACGTATTACCTGAGTTTGCCATGCTTTCCGATGCAGAAGAAGCTTCATACCTACCTGTTTCCTCTATGACAGGGTCGGCTGGATTCTTTTGTACTGCATCTGTGGAAACAAGGTTAAGAGAGAGCTGCAAAGGAAGAGATTTGTTAACTTTTTCCGGCTGATGTCGCTCATTGTCACAGCTAATTTGTCCGTTTCCGGTCTGTGGGGAGATAACATGATTAGTATCATTGATATTTATTACTACATTTTGTATATCTCTCCCCTCCCCTTCAGGTGATACTGCAGTATTTATGACTGTGCCTGTGGTCCACTGCTGACCACTGGCTGTACCCCTAAAAAAGTATTGTTCGGTTGCTGAGCCGTAGATTTTTGACTCATATTAGCGATTTGTTCGCTCAACCGATTTAATTGGGTAAACAGCATATCTACCTGATTGTACAAGTTACCTCTACCCCTGGGCCTATCTCTTGGTGCCCCATTGTACTGATTCCTGGACCATTGCGTTCCCTCAGAATCAGGGCCACTATTTCTATTCTGGCGTGGTTGCCCCTGGGGTTCAGCTTGTTCAGCGTTAGTACTTTGGGGAGCATTATATACCTGGGGTGTCTGGTTACCCTGAGAATATCTTCGCCGTCTATTGTATCTACCCTTGCGCGGATACCAATTATTTGGTGAGTATTCTCTTTGTGAGTAATTATTCACCTGATTATGTCCCCCACTTTGGTTATAGTCTCCCTGCGCCTCAACCTGTGTAGGGGGAGGGGCATAATTAAACCTCTGTGGAGATGGCCTGTTTTGACTGGCCACCTCTGCATAAGTCCTCTTGTTAGACTCCAAATTGAGGGGGCTAGGTGACACCCTAGTTTCTGCCACAATTTTGGGTTTTGACTCCTTTTTAACCCCCTGCTCACTGGACTGCTGAATAGAGTATAATTTTGTACTCTCTTTGATCAGCCATTCCAATGAGCAGTTCTCATCAAAATCTCTAGCTAAGTTAATTTTGATGGGTGTAGGCAGTGCTTCAAAAAATAAATTTACAAATTCTGAGTCATCAAATCTGGGATTATCTTCAGCCATACTGTACGCATTTTTCAATACAGAAAGGAATTCGACTGGACTCTGATTCGCACGACACTTTAAACCATATACCGCTATTTTCGCGGCAGTTTTAGTGCGATATTGCCCGAATTCTTTTCTGCATTGTTGTTTTACCCCATTCCAGGAATGAATATTCATATCCTTTAGTGAAACAAAGAATTTGTGATGCTTACTGTCAAATACCCAAGGCAGAAATTCAATTTTCAATTTCTCACTTGTAACATTCATTATAGCTAACGCATTTTCAAAAGCCTGTAAATGATCAATTACAGATGTTGTTCCCTTATTGGAGAATATAGGTACTGCGCGTTGTACGAAGGTGATTATTTTATGGGAATCATAGACTTTATCAGACTTATTTTGGGATTCTCTGTTAGAGTTTCCCTCCCCCGCATCAGCTGCGCTACAGCTGTCCTCTGGATTTACATCCTGAGGGGATTGTCTATTTGGGAAATCTACTTCTGACCCGTTAGGGGTCATTTGTCTATGTTGTTCTATATATTTTCGTACCTCGTCCCTGACGCGTTCGCTAAAGGAGTTAGCATTATCTGTATTATTCTCATTGCTAATATAGGGGTTTTCATTATGGCGATATGACCTTTTTAAATCGCTTAATTCTCTCTGGCTTTGCGCAAGCTGTTTATTTAAATCTTGTATCTGCGCGATTAAGTCCATATTGTGCTTATCTAAGGTGGCTAGGTTTTGGGCAAATTCATCCATTTTATTTTTGGCTATTTTTAAACCCTCTTCGCGTCTGCGCGAGGAACGAATACTATTTTCTAGCTCCTGTATTTGCAATCGTTTGTCTGTGACACAAAACGACATTTCGTCAATTATGCATATTAAAAGGGGCCAGGATTTTAGTATTAGTTCGTCTCGCTTTTTGGGAGCTTCGCATTGATTAATCATTAATAATTCCTGGAAGAATTCATTCTCTTCATTCCACATATTATTATTAACGGTAATATTTTTAGCCCTAGTTTCAAGCATATCCATAAAATCATTTAATTCACCCGCAATATTAAACTTCCCTTTAAGGTAACTTAAGATATCTTTCTTAAGGACCTGACCTTTAGTAATAGGTATGGTTATGGGACCAATTTCATTGCTATGTATAGAATTAAATGAGTCACTTCTGGCTACAGACATTATTATATTGGTTTAGTACTTAGTTAAACTAAAACGCTAATACAATTTTTGCCAATAAAAAGAGAGAAGGAAAATTTTTATATTTCAAAAAAAAAAATATTATTAATTTTGAAATATGAAAAATTAATATTCCAAAATATGAGAAATTAATATTTTTGATTAACTTTGAAAATATGAAAAATCAATATTTTTGATTAATTTTGAAATATGAAAAATTAATATTTTTATTAATTTTTCAAAATTAATCTTTAATAATATTTCAAGATATTAATGTCAATCTCGAAATATGAAAATTAATATTTCAACTTTTCAAAAAAAATTATATCTTCAAAATATTAATATCGAAATATGAATTTTTTTTTTTTTTTTTTTTCTTTTATAATAATTTCTATTTACTTACAAATATATTATATCAATTATGATGGAATATTAATAAATCTCAGCAGTGCCTCCAATTATTATGTCAGTATATTTATGAAAATCTTAGCAGTGCTATCCAAATAATATATATATAAGTTTATGGCAGGGTTATAAACACAATACAAAGAAATAGAAACCCTTATCAACCATGCACCTACTAGACCATACAATTAATATAAATATCTGAATTCTTTTATTTAGTTAATATCCATAAACATATTGAACTATATTTGCAATAAAAGGAAACTAAATAAAAGTTTATATGCGTTAGAACCAACTCTTAAGATATGCTATTCTTCTTACAAAACCCAGAACAATATACCTTCACAATTCAGCCTTATTTATTTAACACAATGGGACTAAAAACCTTTAACATCCAAGCAATACAATTCTAAACAGTGTTTATAAAACAATAGGATAAAATATATATTCTGCTATTTAACTGCAATTTATCCTAATACAAAATTAACCGACAATATCAGAACTTGTATAGATGAGTTACTTAGCCAATTCAGACACAG
This sequence comes from Bombina bombina, assembly GCF_027579735.1. Lineage (NCBI taxonomy): Eukaryota > Metazoa > Chordata > Amphibia > Anura > Bombinatoridae > Bombina > Bombina bombina. The sequence goes on along the minus strand of NC_069503.1, from coordinate 396,804,621 downwards.
ATTTGAACAATACCTAGGCTTATAACTACCAATTTAAAATACAATATACTTCACCAATTTTGAACCAATTCGTAGCGGTCTTTAGGTCATCTCATTTGAAAGAAGGTTTTTGCACAAATCAAGGATAAGTTTTAAGCTCCTTGCTGAAGTGAACTTTTTTTTTTTTTTAGGTATATCGCAGCCAAAATCAGATCACTAATTTTCAACAAGTTACAGACAACTCTCTCTTGTGCATTCAACACTCCCATTATATAATCATTGATGACATCATGTGGGTGGCACTACGGGAGCTGACCTTCCCATTGGTTATCTGGGAAGTCTAAATCGGATTGGCCCTTGGAAATTTCATTTTTAACAGCCAGAAAGAACCTTCTGGCTGTAGTTCTCGCAACATAACACCAGGTGGCAGCACAAACAGACACAGCAACATTTGAAACAGCTTAAGTCAGTATTTCTATGAAATGGTTATTAATTTTTATCATAATTTACTGCGACAACTATTCATAATATTTGTTTTGGATAAGTTATATCTTAATGAATTTTCTGATCATTTTGATATGAAACATCACATATCTAACATTATATTAAAATAACTTATATTTCGTAGTTATATCACATCAAATATATATCTCATAGTCATATCACATCAAAGTAACTTCCATATTTTCATCTCACTATATTTTAAAAGATGTATGTGAAACTTTATAAACATTTATTTGTATGTTTATATGATATGACTTAATTCATTTCATGCAGCATTCCGTCTCTTTCTAAGATTGATGCTCATGACCAATGGTTGTCTGCAATAAAAATAGAAATAATTATTAGAGATGATCCAATCATTAGTATGTGTATGGTCCATAAGTATTTATTTATATTCTTAAAAACACAGAGGCTAAGTAAGATCTTTTGTGTTTTCAAAACATATATATCATTTCTATGTATATCTGAATTTATCTGTCTGAAAAATATAAGCAAAAACAGAGGTTATTACACATTTTTGACTGACTAAAACAGTTACCTCCCAAGCTTAGCAAATACCCATGTAATAATAATATAGAATTTAGACAATTTCCCAAATTTCTATATTTAATACATTCTGGGGCATGTATTTAAACAGAGAGAGAAAAAAAAATGTTTATTTGCTGTCTGCTTACGTGAACTTCCAGAGTCACACCTTAGCATTTGTCTGTGTTTCCCAAGGCCTTTATTGCTCCACATGGGGTCAATCCATGAGGAGTTGTAAGAGTCTTTAAAACAGCATATTTCCTGTTTAGCCTGCAGTGCAGATGTGTATTTAAAAATTAACACCATGTGCATAAAAGCTGTCTCTCCATGATTTTGATCAGTTCCAAAAGGGTAATTCAGACATTTCGTCTCCATATATTTGCCTGTATCCTGAAACTATGTTATATTTTAGTTCCTTGCTAAATTATACAATTGCATAATTTAACATATTGAGTGTGTGATATCTCCCAGAGATAATCCTTTGTTCTCCTTTCAGCCAAGAATGTCTCCTGTGCAATTGGAGTGGGGGAGATCTAATCCTTTGTCCTACAGACCATGTTCATATCCACAGATCTATTAAATAAAGACAAATATACCTCTATATATTATTTAATAATATTTCAAATACCTTGACATATCAGAGGTATGAAATATACATTTTTCCAACTTAGCAAAGAGACGGTGTTGTCTGAGCCGTGAGAGTACCCATCGAACATGTTTCTTGTGTTCCGTCATGTCACTAGAGTATATTAAAATATCGTCTAGGTATACAACGACACATATGTCAAGAAGATCACGGAATATATCGTTGATCAGATATTGGAACGTAGCAGGGGCGTTGCAAAGCCCGAATGGCATCACCTTGTACTCATAAAGCCCATATCTTGTTCTGAAGGCGGTGAGCAATTCATCCCCTTTCCTGATCCTGACGAGATTATACGCTCCACACAGATCTAATTTGGTGTAAATGGTTGCCTTGCTGAGACGTTCGATGAGTTCGGGAATTAAGGGTAATGGGTATCGGTTCTTCACGGTGCGCTTATTAAGCTCTCTATAATCAATAATGGGGCGAAGAGAGTGATCTTTGTTCCTGACGAAAAATATGCCAGCCCCGGCTGGAGAGGTGGAAGGTTGTATGAAACCTTTCCTTAGATTTTCGGATAGGTAGTTTTTTAAGTGGTCTAATTCGGGTTGGGATAGTGGATATATATGTCCGTAAGGAATGGTAGCACCAGGTAATAGTTCAATAGGACAGTCGTATGGACGGTGTGGTGGAAGAGTTTCTGCCTCCTTTTCACTGAAAACATCTTGGAATTCCTTGTAGTCTACTGGAAGGGTATTAGGAGAGAGACTGCATATGAGAGAGTGTACGAAACATGTGTCCTTACAGAAATCTGACTGGAAATCCACTTCTAACTGGTCCCAATGAATGGTGGGTTGGTGTGTCTGTAACCATTGCAACCCGAGTACCACTGGGAACATAGGGGAAGAGATAACATCAAAGGAAATGTATTCAGTGTGTGCTGTAGAAGTGGACACTTTGATGGGAATGGTTTGGTGAGTAATGGGACCGGAACTGATGGTATTACCATCAATGACTCGAATAGAGACGGGTGTTGTTTTCAATACAGTGGGTATTTTATTTACAGTGAGAAAACCACAATCGATATATGATGAGTGGGCCCCGGAGTCGATGATTGCCTCACTGGTTACCTGGCGATGATCCCACTGTAAGGTAAGAGATAGAGAACAGTAAGCTACATCTTTGATGTTAGTTGTTAAACATGTAGTTACTCTCAAGGACTTACTTCTTTTTTGTCTTTGGAGGATGGGACATTCCTTCACAGAGTGTGCTGAGGAGGCACAATACATGCATAAATTATTCATGCGTCTGCGGTTCCTTTCTTCAGGCTGGAGAGGTCCTTTTGTGATCCCGAGGTCCATAGGTTCAGAGGTTTGAGTGACGGTGGGTTTATGATAGGAGGGAGACGGTCTAGTAGCGGTATCAAACCCTTGTCTTTCCATTTTCCGTTCTCTTATCCTTCTATCAATTTGGATGCTGAGTGTAATTAACCCCTCTAAGGTTTTGGGAAGCTCTGTACGAGCAAGTTTATCCTTTACAGCATCATTTAGACCCAGGCGGTACTGGTTCCGGAGAGCAATATCAGTCCACTCTGTGTCTTTACTGTATTGTTTAAATTCACTTAAGTACTCCTCAACTTGCTTTTTCCCTTGTTTGAGGGATCTCATTTTTGTCTCAGCTGAGAGTTGGGTGTTGATGTCCTGATAGAGAATAGCCATTTCTTTAAAGAAGTCTTCCAGGGAAGTGAGGATGGGATGGTCTTGCTCAAAAAAGGAATCTGCCCACTTGCGTGGTTCCCCTCTCAGGAATGATATAACCGTTAAAACCTTGACGCGTTCAGTTGCGTAGGTTTTAGGTTTTAAGTTGAAAAGCAGGTTGCAGGAATTCTTGAATTGAGAAAACATAGCCCTGTCCCCATGGAATTTCTCAGGCAAAGAAACTTGGGGTTCTGGGGGAATATCGGCTGTTGAGGGTTTGCCCAGAGAATCTCTGATTATATTAGTGAGAGTCACATTCTGAACCTGCAATTCCCTGAGTGCTTGACTGAGTTGGTCAACCCTCTGAGAGAGTGTGTAGATGAATTGAGGTAGCTCCGCTGGATCCATATTTTGGCTTCAGTATTCTGTAATGATATGCTAGGTTGTGGATCACAACTGCAGAGCTTAATAGTGTTTGCCTTTTTATAGATACTATGATTGTATTACAAAGTATCTTTTAAATCAGGCGAAGTGGTTACTATGTTTATCTTTCACCTGAACAGTATTTCTGAGTCAGGTTAATGTGTATTAGATATAGAGTGTGGAGTCGTCATCCATTGGTTACTTATCCTTAGACACAGAATAGACTCTTATTGTGAATATTAGAGAGACTTTGACAAACAGTTAGAGTTCGTGACTGGCAGGTTAATACCAAGGATCAGCTTGGGGACTGTACAGAGCCACAGTGTGAGAGGCTGTAACGGCCAGATCCTGCACGCTCAGAGAACCTGTGAGAGGTGAGCGGCTGCAGCGGCTGTGTTCTGCTGTGTGCAGAGGAGCGCTGTGAGATGAGAGGCGGCAGCGTCTGTGAACAGCTGAATGCGGAGACGCGGCCGAGCTGACAGGCAGTTGGCGTGTGAATCACGCTGAGTGTTGGAACCAAGCCAGTAAGGAATCTTCGGGGGGATCCTTAGTGGAGGAATAGAGCTGCGGAGTAGTAGCTTGATAGAATCCCTTGTATAGAAGTTCTAGGATCCCGGTTATGACCGCAATGCGGTTTAGAAAGTCCCTTGGAATTTGGCAGTGTCTGTTTACTCCTACGGATCAGGAACAGATGAGTCTTTTCGAGCAAAGGTTGAACAACAAGCACATAAAGGATAATAATCCTGCTTGATAGGAGTTAGGAGAAGTGCCAACTTTTGGTAAAAGGGTTTTAGGTAGATAATCTTCCTTTAGAATAGGAGAAATGCAGAGGCTGCAAGTATAGCTGCTAGAAACTGTCTGTAACAAACAATACTGAAGCAAGGTAGAGGGCGTGTCCAGGGTTTATATAACCTCCCTAGGTGAGCACAGGTAATTTCTTAAAGGACCAGAGAAGAATAGGTAAGATCCATGACACTGTTAACCCCTAACCCTAAACCTAATTCCCCCTAACTTTAACATAATTAAATTAGATCTAAACTAAATTTACAATTATTAACTAAATAATTCCTATTTAAAACTAAATATATACTTACCTGTGAAATAAAACCTAAGCTAGCTACAATATAACTAATAATAGTTACATTGTAGCTAAGGTTTTATTTTTATTTCACAGGTAAGTTTGTATTTATTTAACTAGGTAGACTAGTTAGTAAATAGTTATTAACTACTTAATAACTACCTAGTTAAAATAAATACAAACTTACCTGTCAAATAAAACCTAACCTGCCTTACACTAAAACCTAACATTACCAAAAATAAAAAAAACTACCATTACAAAAAAAACAAAAACCTATCATTACAAAAAAAACAACAAAATTATCACACAAAAAAAGATTAATCCTATTCTAATACTCTTAAAAAAAAAACACCCCAAAATAAAAATCCCTACTCTAGAATAAATTACCAAAATAAAAATCCCTACTCTAGAATAAATTACCAAGGGCCCTTAAAAGGGCCTTTTGTAGAGCTTTGCTTGAGATAACCAGCTCTTTTACTTTAAAAAGAATACAAACACCTCCTAACACTATACAAACAGGGGTCAAGTCCAAGCGGGAACGCATGGGAACGGAGTTCCTGCACTATTTTTGTAAGAGGAACTAAGACACAGAAATGTTTCAGTAAACACTGCTGCTGCTGGTTGGAGGAGCTGGGTACAGAGGGATAGTGAGAGCCTCTAGTAATGGGTAGTATCACTTCCTACAATACACTAAATACAAGTCTGTCAGTGGTCCTGCTGTGTGATCACTACGTACTGTGTTTAAAACAAGGTGTTTTCATTTCTGTGTGGCTTACTCTGGGGTTATTTAGTTCCCCTCAGCAGAAATAGGACTATTTGCACCTTAAAGGGACAGTTAACTCAAAATGTTTTATTGTTTAAAAAGATAGATAATCCCTTTATTACCCATTCCCCAGTTTTACACAGCCAACACGGTTATATTAATATACTTTTATCCTGTGTGATTACCTTTTATCTAAGCCTCTTGACAGCACCTTGATCACATTACTTTTTTTTTATTATCTATTGACTTGCATTTTAGCTGTGTTGTGCAGAACCCACGGGCATGAGCACATTGTTATCTATATGGCCCACATGAACTAGAAGTCTCCTGTTGCGAAAAACAAATAAAAAAGCATGTGATTAAGACACTGTCTATAGTGGCTTAGAAACAGACAGAAATTTAGAGGTTAGTATATTAATATAACAATGTTAGTTGTACAAAGCTGGAGAATGGGTAGTAAAGGTGTTATCTAACTTTTTAAACAATAACAATTTTAGTGTTGATTGTCCCTTTAAGTGGTTGAGACAAAGGAGCATTCTCAGGATCAAAGGCAACCATTCAACCCTTCATTGGATTTAATTTGCTTTCAATAAAGTGTATAGAGTATATACACATAAATAACGTGTGTGTATATATATATATATATATATATATATATATAAAACAATATTAATTGTGAGAGGGGGTGGAAAACTTAGTGAGTTCCCACACTTTTTTTTGTAGGACTTGACCCCTGTATACAAACCCCCCCCAAACTACCAACCGCCCTTAAAAGGGCTTTTTGTAGGGCATTGCCCTGAGATAACCAGCTCTTTTTACTTTAAAAAGAATACAAACACCCCTAACACTATACAAACCCCCAACCCCACAAACTACCAAGGGCCCTTAAAAGGGCCTTTTGGGGGGGCCCTTAAAAGGGCCTTTTGTAGGGCATTGCCCTGAGATAAACAGCTCTTTTACGTTAGAAAAAAAACACCCCCTAAGAATATACGTTACACAAAATAACAAATTATCAAAAATAAAAAAGAATTACACCTAATCTAATAGCCCTATCAAAATAAAAAGCCCACCCAAAATAAAAAAAAAAATAGCCTACAATAAACTACCAATGACCCTTAAAAGGGCCTTTTGTGGGGCATCGCCCCAAAGATATCAGCTCTTTTACCTGTAAAAAAAATACAAACACCCCCCAACAGTAAAACCCACCACCCCCACAACCAATCCCCCAAATAAAAACCCTAACTCTAAAATAACCTAAGCTAACCATTGCCCTAAAAATGGCATTTGTATGGGCATTGCCCTTAAAAGGGCACTTAGCTCTTTTACTGCCCAGACCCTAAACTAAAAAAACAAAACACCCAAAAAAACCTTAAAAAAAACCTAACACTAACCCCAATACAATCCACTTACAGTTGTTGAAGTCCCGCTTGAAGGATCCATCCAGCCGGCGAAATCCTCATCCATGCGGCAAGAAGTCTTCATCCAGCCGGCGAAGTCCTCATCCATGCGGCAAGAAGTCTTCATCCAGACGGCCTCTTCGATCTTCATCCAGCCAGCACGGAGCAAGTCCATCCTGAAGACATCCGATATGGAGCTCCTCTTCTTATGGTCGCCGCCATAAACTGAATCTTCAATGCAAGGGACGTGATTCAAGATGGTGTCCCTTGCATTCCTATTGGCTGAAAGATTTGAATCAGCCAATAGGAATTAGGGCTGCTAAAATCCTATTGGCTATTCAAATCAACCAAAAGGATTTAAGCAGCTCACATTCTATTGGCTAATTCAAATTAGCCAATAGAGTGAGAGCTGCTTAAATCCTATTGGCTGATTTGAATAGTCAATAGGATTTTAGCAGCCCTAATTCCTATTGGCTGATTCAAATCTTTCAGCCAATAGGAATGCAAGGGACGCCATCTTGGATGATGTCACTTGCAATGAAGTTCCAGTTTACGGCGGAGACTGTATGAAGAGGATGTTCCGCGCCGGATGTCTTCAGGATGGACTCGCTCCATGCCGGCTGGATGAAGATCGAAAAGGCCGTGTGGATGAAGACTTCTTGCTGCATGGATGAGGACTTTGCCAGCTGGATGAAGATAGAAGAGGCTGCCTGGATGAAGATTTCTTGCCGCATGGATGAGGACTTCACCGGATAGATGGATCCTTCAAGCGGGACTTCAACAACTGTAAGTTGATCGTCTTGGGGTTAGTGTTAGGTTTTTTTAAGGTTTTTTTGCGTGTTTTTTTTTTTTTAGTTTAGGGTCTGGGCAGTAACAGAGCTAAATGCCCTTTTTAAGGGCAATGCCCATACAAATGCCCTTTTCAGGACAATGGTTAGCTTAGGTTATTTTAGAGTTAGGGTTTTTATTTGGGGGGGTTGGTTGTGGGGGCGGTGGGTTTTACTGTTGGGGGGGTGTTTGTATTTTTTTTACAGGTAAAAAAGCTGATATCTTTTAAGGGTCATAGGTAGTTTATAGTAGGCTAGGGTTTTTATTTGGGGGGGGGGCTTTTTTATTTTGATAGGGCTATTAGATAAGGTTTCATTCTTTTTTAGTTTTGATAATTTGTTTGTTATTTTTCAGAATTTAGTGTTTGTTTTTGCAATTTAGCTAGTTTTTATTTTTTGTAGGTAGATACTTTTTGTAATTTTTAGAGTAGTGTTAGGATTTTTAAATAATAATTATAATAGTTTAATTGTTAGTTTAAAATTATTTTTTTTAATTTGACAGGTAATTTAAGTTAGGGAAATTCTAATTTTAATATAAAGTTAGGTGGTCATTAGGTTTAGGGGTTACTAGTTTAAATTGGTTTATTTTGTTGTGGGGGGACTTTTGGCTTAGGGGTTAATAGTTTATTTTAGTATATTTCATTGTGGGGGGCTTGAGGTTTAGGGGTTAATAGGTTTATTATAGCGTCGGTGAGGGTGGGTGGAAGATTAGGGGTTAATAATATTTAAATAGTGTTTTTGATCCGGGGGGCGGTGGTTTAGGGGTTAATAACTTTAGTATAGTGGTGATGATGTCAGGGAGCGTGGGAATAGGGGTTAATAAAAAATTTTAGTGGCGGCAATGTCAGGAGCAGCAGATTAGTGTTAATAAATTTATTATAGTGTTTGTGATGTGGGAGGGTCTCGGTTTAGGAGTTAATAGGGGATGTAAGCTTAGGAGTGTGCATGTGTCTGAAACATTATATGGCAGCAGTTTTGCAAGAATGTTATACATTAGCAAGAGCACTAGATGGTAGCACTATTTCCTGACATGTAGTGCTCTAGATACCGAGGAATCGCTTCAACACAGAATACCATAGGAAAAAAGAAAAATTGATAATAGAATGTGCCCCATAAAAGACTATGGGGAGAGGGAGTTAACGCAGTCCCGATAAACAAAGTCCTGAAATTAGCGCACTTGAGTCTTTAGATCGCTAGCTAACTTTTTTACTTTCAATTTGTAATATGCACGCTAATCCAGTCATGCTCATTTTTTACTTTGAGCACAGTTAGCACTTGAGCAAAAGAAAAAAATAGCAACCATTTGTAATCGAGATTTATAAACTGAGTTAAAAACCTGGATTAGATTCATGCCCGCTGCAGCCTTCTTGATCACATTTATAAGGCCAGATCAAAAGTACACAGCTCAGATCAGATGCTTGGTTTCTTCAGGGCTTTATCAAAAATACAAGTTAATAAGTCTGTGGGTCCAGATAATATTCATCCAAGGGTTCTAAGAGAACTTAGATCCGTAATAGCTACTCCATTAGCTGATTTATTTAATCAGTCACTTCTAACAGGAGTTGTTCCAAAAGACTGGAAAATTGCCAATGTAGTCCCTCTTCATAAAAAGGGTAGTAGGGAATATTCTGCTAACTATAGGCCAGTCAGTTTGACATCAATTGCAGGGAAATTAATGGAAACTTTTTTAAAAGGAAAGGCTTGTATCTTTCATTCAGACAAACAACTTAGAAGACAAAGGACAGCATGGTTTCACTGCTGGAAGATCATGCCTGACTAATCTAATTGATTTCTTTGACCATGTAAGCCGTGGATGTTGCATATCTAGACTTTAGCAAAGCATTTGACACCGTCCCACACAACAAACTTATTCACAAAATGTATTGCCTTGGAATAGATGCTTATGGCTACATTTAGAGTTGGGCGGTAGCCGTCAAAACCAGCGTTAGAGGCTCCTAACGCTGGTTTTTACCGCCCTCTGGTATTTGGAGTCAGTCAGGAAAGGGTCTAACGCTCACTTTACAGCCGCAACTTTTCCATACCGCAGATCCCCCTACGCCATTTGCGTATCCTATCTTTTCAATGGGATCTTTCTAACGCCGGCATTTAGAGTCTTGGCTGAAGTGAGCGTTAGAAATCTAATGACAAAACTCCAGCCCAGAAAAAAGTCAGTATTTAAGAGCTTTCTGGGCTAACGCCGGTTTATAAAGCTCTTAACTACTGTGCTCTAAAGTACACTAACACCCATAAACTACCTATGTACCCCTAAACCGAGGTCCCCCCACATCGCCGCCACTCTATTAAAAATGTTTAACCCCTAATCTGCCGACCGCACGCCGCTGCCACCTACGTTATCCCTATGAAGCCCTAATCTGCTGGCCCTAACTCGGCCGACCCCTATATTATATTTATTAACCCCTAATCTGCCCCCCTCAACGTCACCTCCACCTGCCTACACTTATTAACCCCTAATCTGCCGATAGTGTAGTGTTAGATTTAATTGTAGGTATTTTATTTAATTAATTTATTGCTAGTGTAGTGTTAGGTGTAATTGTAACTTAGGTTAGGATTTATTTTACAGGTAATTTTGTAATTATTTTAACTAGGTAACTATTAAATAGTTATTAACTATTTAATAGCTATTGTACCTGGTTAATATAATTACAAAGTTGCCTGTAAAATAAATATTAATCCTAAAATAGCTACAATATAATTATAATTTATATTGTAGCTATCTTAGGGTTTATTTTACAGGTAAGTATTTAAATTTAAATAGGAATAATTTATTTAATAAGAGTTAATTTATTTCGTTAGAATAAAATTATATTTAACTTAGGGGGGTGTTAGGGTTAGAATTAGCTTTAGGGGTTAAAAAATTTATTAGAGTAGCGGTGAGCTCCAATCGGCAGATTAGGGGTTAATACTTGAAGTTAGGTGTCGGCGATGTTAGGGAGGGCTAATTAGGGGTTAATACTATTTATTATAGGGTTATTGAGGCGGGAGTGAGGCGGATTAGGGGTTAATAACTTTATTATAATAGCGGCGCGGTCCGGTCGGCAGATTAGGGGTTAATAAGTGTAGGTAGGTAGCGGTGACGTTGGGGGCGGCATATTAGGGGTTAATAAATATAATATAGGGGTCGGCGGTGTTAGGGGCAGCAGATTAGGGGTTCATAGGGATAACGTAGGTGGCAGCGGTGTACGGAGCGGCAGATTAGGGGTTAATAATAATATGCAGGGGTCAGCGATAGCGGGGGCGGCAGATTAGGGGTTAATAAGTGTAAGGCTAGGGGTGTTTAGACTCGGGGTACATGTTAGGGTGTTAGGTGCAGACTTAGGAAGTGTTTCCCCATAGGAAACAATGTAGCTGCGTTAGGAGCTGAACGCTGCTTTTTTGCAGGTGTTAGGTTTTTTTTCAGGTCAAACAGCCCCATTGTTTCCTATGGGGGAATCGTGCATGAGCACATTTTTGAAGCTGGCCGCGTCCGTAGGCAACGCTGGTATCTAGAGTTGCAGTGGCGGTAAATATGCTCTACGCTCCCTTTTTGGAGCCTAACGCACTGAAAACGCAGCCTTTCTGTGAACTCTAAATACCAGCGGTATTTAAAAGGTGCGGGAGAAAAAAAGCACGCGTAGCTAACGCACCCCTTTGGCCGCAGAACTCTAAATCTAGCCGTAAGAGGGTTTCAATTAATGGAGTACATTCAAATGAGGCATCAGTTACTAGTGGTGTTCCCCAAGGGTCAGTTCTTGGGCCTGTTTTGTTTAACATGTTCATAAGTGATATTGGAAGTGGGCTTAAGGGGAAGGTTTGCTTGTTTGCTGATGATACAAACATTTGTAACAGGGTAGATGTACCAGGAGGAGTTGATCAAATGAACTGTGATATTAATAAACTAGAGGACTGGTCAAATAAATGGGATCTGAAATTTAATATTACCAAGAGCAAAATTATGCATATAGGATCCAAAAACCCAAAGGCCAATTATAGTCTCAATGGTACATTACTGTCTGTAATTAAAGAAGAAAGGGATTTGGGAATTATTATTTCAGATGATTTAAAATTTGGTACACAATGCCGCAGTGCAGCCAGCAAGGCCAGTCAAATGCTTGGTTGCATTGGAAGAGGTTTTAGTAGCAGAAACAGCAAGGTTCTTCTTATGCCACTTTATAGATCATTAGTTAGACCAAATCTGGAATACTGTGTACAGTTCTGGAGACCATATCTTCAGAAAGATATAAGTAAACTAGAAGCTGTCCAAAGGAGGGCTACTAAAATGGTACATGGTCTAAAATATAAAACGTACAAAGAAAGACTCTATGATCTAAATATGTATAGTTTAGAGGATAGAAGGGAAAGAGGTGACATGATAGAAACCTTCAAATATATGAAGGGACTTAATAAAATAGAAGCTGAAAGCATTTTTCACAAAAAAATAAATGCCAAAACAAGGGGTCACAATCTAAAGTTAGAGGGTAGTAGATTCAGGAGAAATTTGAGGAAGCATTTTTTTACAGAAAGGGTGGTGGATTCATGGAATGAACTTCCATTTGAGGTGGTAAACACAAAGACTGTAAAGGAATTTAAAAATGCCTGGGACATGCATAAGGCTATCCTAAGGAAAAATTAACATGTAATATGGGTAGACTTGATGGGCCTTTTTGGTTCTTATCTACCGTCAAATTCTATATTTCTATGTTTCAGCTATATTCCCAAGGGAGACCACAGATGCATGGCCAATGCAGGCCCCATTTTACAGCGATATATGCCCAAGTGAAGTCTCAGATTATATTTGTAGGCCCTGCAGCCATGCAAACCCCTTTATGTCAAGTGCATACACACCTGATAACACAGAGCAGATGCATGATCCCTACAGCCCCAATTATCCCAGCCGTATGCCTAAAATTAGAGAATAATTCAGATGTAGGTCCTTTTTATTTTTTATATATATATATATATATATATATATATATATATATATATATAAATAAATACAGTATATCTATACCTGTATATATTCATATATTTTACAAAAAAAAATAATATATATATATATTTTGCTTCAGTTGCACTACCAGGAACTGAGATGCTCCAGGAAAGCTCTTTTCATGCTCAGCTAATCAATATGACCACAGCTAATCACAGTTGAAGATCAAATGGCTTTGTGTGTGCCGTTGAGAAGGTGATTAGCTACACCTGATTCAGTTAACAAGTCATTTTAGGAGGGGGTGATCCTTTTTCCAACTCAGTGATTCTGTTTTTGAATTGTTTATATTTTTGCCTAAAATGTTGGTGTTATATCTTTCACTTGGATGTTATAAGTTGCACTGAGTAATTACAACTGGATAAACAAAAACTTTGTCTGTCTTTATTTCAGGCTGCAACAAAATGTGATTATTTTCAAAGGGGGGTGATTCTTTTCAATACTCACTGCATATAAGCATATGAATTTATATTTACTGGGAACACACAGTTCACCATCGACCGCAAAGTAAAGGCACTTTTCAGTGCCATTTTTTTCTAACACCCCACACCCACCACTTTTAACCCCATATAACTGATTTTTGCAGTTATTTTATTAAAGTATAAAGATGCTACTATCTTTATTTTTAATAAAATATATTACACTTGATTTTGTGGGCATTTGGTGGACATTTATAAAATTAACCAGAGATCTGATCTCTGGTTAATTTTATTTAAAATCACTAATTGCTTACCACTTGTAACGGCTGGTTATTTATTGTACGTGCAAACGGGCAAATTTGCCCGTTTGCGGGCGCGCAATAAATTAGAGCTCTACTTGTAATCTAGCCCTATATGTACATAGCACTAAATATTTACATATAAGTACAGGCACAAGCAAACCATACATTTAAGGTTAGAAATCACTGTAATTTGATTTGGCACCTAAAAGAAACAAGAGTCAACTGAGTAACTGTTTTGTGTTCCGCACTGTGTGCATTGGATACTGATGGATATGTTGGTCTGCTACTCTAAGCCACAGAGCTACTGTGAAAAACTAACTTGTTACCAAGTATTTAAAGTAATATAGGAAGAATGTAAATCAAATCAATAGCTGATGACTCAGGGATTCCAAAATGGAAAAGTGGAAGTATGGAAAATAAACATGAAATTTGTAATGCCCCAACACATTTTTCACATGGAACAATATTGTACATGGCATAATGAACTGAGCATCAAAGAAGCCAGGTAGAAAACAATTACCATATTTTTGGTGTATAAAGGCTTCTCAGATATGAATGAAATATGTTACTCTAAAGATGTGTGACTTTATCCTGTTAGCCAGTATCTACTGTGTCACTGTCAGTACAATGATCTATGAAATATACCATGTTGAGCTGTGCTATGTGTTTCATATGTACACAAGCTTGTTAGAGATGGGAAGCTCAATCTCACAGCCAGGCCATGCTGCAAGTGATGCTGATCTACCAATTTAGATCCAGATTACAAGTGGAGCGCTATTGATAGTGCAGGGCGTAATATCAATATAACTGGGCCACTCTAAAATTAGCGCGCAAATTGATATTAGAAGTACATGGTAAAAAAAATATTTATCAGAAAAAGTTTAGTTTGTCCGGTATCGCTTTAGTGCACCTTATACTTTCAATGGATATCACAACTGCAATAAATATCGCTTACATTACAAGTTGAAAGTTCCAAAAGTTATTTAGCACTAGAAGAATTAGTGTGACCTGTGACACAACGATTGGAGGAAGCCTGATTCATCATCGATCTTCTCAATACTGAAGGAGATGCGGTGAGACGATCGGCTATAAGTTTGCAGTAACAAAAAGGTGAGTATTTTAAAAGAGGCATAATTGTAAAGTGTAATGACTAGTGATGTCGCGAACATAAAAATTTGGGTTAACGAACGGCGAACGCAAACTTCCGCAAATGTTCGCGAACCGGGCGAACCGCCATAGACTTCAATAGGCAGGCGAATTTTAAAACGCACAGGGACTCTTTCTGGCCACAATAGTGATGGAAAAGTCGTTTCAAGGGGACTAACACCTGGACTGTAGCATGCCGGAGGGGGATCCATGGCAAAACTCCCATGGAAAATTACATAGTTGATGCAGAGTCTGGTTTTAATCCATAAAGGGCATAAATCACCTAACATTATAAAATATGAGGAAAAAATGGAAAAAAACACACTTTTTCTAACTTTGACCCCCAAAATCTGTTACACATCTACAACCACTAAAAAACAACCATGCTAAATAGTTTCTAAATTTTGTCCTGAGTTTAGAAATACCCAATGTTAACATGTTCTTTGCTTTTTTTGCAAGTTATATGGAAATAAATACAAGAAGCACTTTGCTATTTCAAAACCACTTTTTTTCAAAATGAGAGCTAGTTACATTGGAACCCTGATATCTGTCAGGAATACCTGAATATCCCTTGACATGTATATATTTTTTTTTAGAAGACATCCCAAAGTATTGATCTAGGCCCATTTCGGTATATTTCATGCCACCATTTCACCGCCAAATGCGATCAAATAAAAAAAAATTGTTCACTTTTTCACAAACTTTAGGTTTCTCACAGAAATTATTTACAAACAACTTATGCAATTATGGCATAAATGGTTGTAAATTCTTCTCTGGGATCCACTTTGTTCAGAAATAGCAGACTTATATGGCTTTGGCGTTGCTTTTTGGTAATTAGAAGGCTGCTAAATGCCACTGTGCACCACAAATGTTTTATGCCCAGCAGTGAAGGGGTTAATTAGGGAGCATGTAGGGAGCTTGAAGAGTTCATTTTAGCTTAAGTGTAGTGTAGTAGACAACCCAAAGAATTGATCTAGGCCCATTTTGGTATATTTAATGCCACCATTTCACCGCCAAATGCGATCAAATTTAAAAAAAAACTAAATTTTTTCGCAATTTTAGGTTTCTCACTGAAATTATTTACAAACAGCTTGTGCAATAATGGCACAAATGGTTGTAAATGCTTCTCTGGAATCCCCTTTGTTCAGAAATAGCAGACATATATGACTTTGGCGTTGCTTTCTGGTAATTAGAAGGCCGCTAAATGCTGCTGCGCATCACACGTGTATTATGGCTAGCAGTGAAAGGGTTAATTAGGTAGTTTGTAGGGAGCTTGCAGGGTTACTTTTAGCTTTAGTGTAGAGATCAGCCTCCCACCTGACACATCAGACCCCCTGATTCCTCCCAAACAGCTCCCTTCCCTCCCCCACCCCACAATTGTCCCCGCCATCTTAAGTACTGGCAGAAAGTCTGCCAGTACTAAAATAAAAGGTTTTTTAAAAAAAATTATTTATTCTTTTAGCATATTTACATATGCTGTGGTGTAGCATCCCCCCCCTTCGCCCCCAACCTCCCTGATCCCCCCCAAAACAGCTCTCTAACCCTCCCCATCTGCCTTATTGGCGGCCATCTTGGGTACTGGCAGCTGTCTGCTATTATTTAACAGTCAAAAAAGTGTTGTTGTTTTTAAATGTACACTACTGTTACACCAGATATGAGTGGTGGCACTGGGCAAGTGGGCACAGTATACGCTGTGAGCCTGACACACACGCTGGCAGGCAGGCAGGCAACTGCAATTAGATTACACAGGAAAAAAAAAAAGCAGACTGATGTTCTAGCCCTAAAAAGGGCTTTTTGGGGTGCTGTCCTTACAGCAGAGATCAGATGAGTCCTTCAGGACTGTAGTGGACACTGAATACACTAGCCTAGCTATCGATTTCCCTATTAAATCAACAGCAGCTACACTGTCCCTCCTCTTACTAAGAATGCAGCCTCCAAATGAATCTAAAATGGATGCTGTCCATGAGGTGGGAGGGTCTGGGAGGGAGGGTCTGCTGCTGATTGGCTGGAATGTGCCTGCTGACTGTGAGGTACAGGGTCAAAGTTTACTCAATGATGACGAATAGGGGGCAGATTGAATATCGCATATGTTCGCCCACCGCAGCGAACGCGAACATGCTATGTTCGTCGGGAACTATTTGCCGGCGAACTATTCGCGACATCACTAGTAATGACTTTAAATGTCCATGTTTTTATTTGTCATTCAACTTTACAATCATATTAAATGGACTGTAAACACGTTGAGATTTATATATAAAATGTTTAGTTATGCCTAATGACACAACTTTGTAATATATGATTATTATTTATCTTGTCCGCCTTTTATGTAATTTAGCTCTGAAAATTGAGGATTTTCTAATTCTCAAAACATCAAATGCACCCCTGCTGACTTTGTAAGGGTAATCCTGCTACATATCTTGCCCAAATTGGCTATAGCTGATAACAACTACAAAACATGCTAACATTATGAATGTGGCTAGCGTTGTTGTCTGTTGAATCAAGCCCAGATTGGCTCCCCAAAATAAGTCAAATTGTGAGTGGAATTTGGTTAAAGGGACACTGAACCCAAATCTTTTCTTTTGTGATGCAATTTTAAGCAACTTTCTAATTTACACCTATTAGCAATTTTTCTTTGTTCTCTTGCTATCTTTATTTGAAAAAAAAAAGCCATCTAAGCTAAGGAGACAGACAATTTTTGGTTCAGCACCATGGACAGCACTTGTTTATTGATGGGTGAATTTATCCACCAATCAGCAAGAACAACCCAGGTTGTGAACCAAAAGTGGGCCGGCATCTAAACTTACATTCTTGCTTTTCAAATAAAGATACAAAGAGAATGAAGAAATTTGATAATAGGATTAAATTAGAAAGTTGCTTAAAAACTGCATGCTCTATCTGAATCACAAAAGAAAAAATTTGGATTCAGTGTCCCTTTAACAAAAAACAGGATGTTTTTTTATGTGTTTTAAAAATGTTTAGACTTGGATGTTATTCTATTTCAAGACAACAAATATGTCCAGTAATTGCAAGGTGTTTATTATCCCTTTAAAGGGACAGTCTACACCAGAATTGTTATTATTTAAAAATATATATAATCCCTTTATTACCCATTCCCCAGTTTTGCATAAACAACACAGTTATAATAATATACTTTTTACCTCTGTGATTACCTTATATCTAAGCCTCTGCAGACTGCCCCCTCATTTCAGTTCTTTTTACAGATTTGCCTTTAAACACTCAGTGCTGACTCCTAGGTAACTCTACGGGTTTGATCACAATGTTATCTATATGGCATATATATATATATATATATATATATATATATATATATATACACTGTAGATAATATATATATATATATATATATATATATATATATACTATATATATCTACAGTATATATATATATATAATATATATTATCTATATGGCAACTAATGCCCTCTAGTTGTGAAAAAATGTCAAAATGCATTCAGATAAAGGCCTTCAAGGGCTAAGAAATTAGCATTTGAGCCTACCTAGGTTTAGCTTTCAAATAAGAATTGCCAAGAGAACAAAACAAAATTGATTATAAAAGTAAATTGGAAAATTGTTTAAAATGACATGCCCTATCTGAATAAGTTTATTTTTGACAAGACTGTCCCTTTAAGACTGATGTAGAAGACAATCAGAAGATACATTTTGAGGCTATAGGTACAAAAGAAAAGGTACTGTCATGTTGGTTGCCATTATGGTCTGTCTAATTACTTCTAAAGTTGTGGTGCCTTACAAACAAGCAGCGCATGAATCTCACCAGATACGATTAAATTATCTTTAAAAATGTGGCATGATATTTTTTAATATAAACTGAATTAAAAAACTGATTACAAACATGTTTTTACAAATTTGAATTTAGCCTTGTTAAAAAAATACATTGTACAGTTAATTCAGATTAATAGGCACTGCACCCTCCATTATGACTAGATCAGAGGTGCGGCCCCTATAGTCCCTATTATGACAGCAATATGTATACATAAGTGCTAAGATTAGTTGTATGACATCTGCAGCATCCTAAAGGGGCAAAGCTGAAATGCATTTTTGTACATGTATTAAATGGTTGATACTAGCATGGGCTGTATTATACAGTTATTGGGAGGAACAATAGGTGGTATAGCAGGGGAACGTGCATGCCCTGTTTGTACTGATAATGCTGCCTGCTCTACCATATGAACTGCCTCTCAAGTATTTAAAGGGACAGTATTGTAAAATTGTTTTTCCCTTAATCTATTTCCAATGACTTGTTATATCAGCTGCTTAGTATAAAATGTATGAGAAATTGCATGTTCGGGTTTATTTGTGTATATAAAATAGCTGATTTTGTGCTTTGAAACCACAACCTATTGAAATGGGATGAGCTTGCAGGTAAAATCAGATCTCATTATGTTATCACGTTGTGACTGTACACACACATGCATTCTTATCTTATATTTGTCTGTAAACCAAAGCTCAATACGTAGGGCTCAATTTATCAAGCCCTTCACCTACCTTCGATTGCAGGGTCTCTTGTGAGAACCTGCAGTCAGGATTTATCAAGCAGCGTTCAGCAGACCGCTGCTTTCTACCCTCTTCTCCACCTCTTATGTGGAGAATTACAATTGACAGCTCCTGACTGCACGTGATTGGCTGTGCGTGGGCAGGGGACGGTGTCGCAAATTAGAGCTTGTGTGCAATGTTAAAGTCGGGCAGCGGATTGCTGCCCACCACAGGAGAGCTGAGAAGAACTGAGGTGAATATGTACGCCTCTGTCTGCCCTTAATTGATAAATCGAGACCTTAGAGAGAACAATAGAAAATTTATAATTTATTGGTTATCTCTTCTTCACCCCACAAAGAGTGTAGTTTCTTCTGCTGGCTGTGTTTACATTGCCTGTCAATAGCCTGGACTTCAGTATAGAAACTTTCAACATAGGTGGTGATACCAAAGGCTAAATCAGATATTTCAAATGCCAAAATAAGTGTAAACAAAATACTTGTAAACAATTTGAAACACTCCAGCAGGTAAAATGCATCATTCAGAACAAATTAAAGGGGAGAATGTTTTTGGGTAAACTATCCCTTTAAGTTCCTGGCTGCTGTGAAAATACAACAGACAGGCCGAGAGATCTCATCACCCTCTCCCTTCAAGGGCTCGATTTAACAAGCCTTTTTCTCCACTTTTTGACTACAGGTTCACAGAAGGATTTCCTGCCCTGTTCCCCACTTCTTAGGTGGGAGAATTTCAATCTCCGTGGTCTCTTCTGACCGGGGATCTGACAGCTCCTGTCCGCAGCGATTGACAGGGGGCGTGGTTGCACGCAAGCGCACAGGAGCACTCGTGTGCAATAGTAAATGTGGGCAGCGTATTGAAGAAGCCGGGTGGACAGGGGCAAATATGTACACTCCGTGTTTGGTAAATTGAGCCCTGAGTAGCTACACTGAAAGTAGCAGCAGCACCTGCAACAAAATTTTAAAACACTTTGTATGCAGATCTGTTACAGTGCAGTTGGTTATTTCTAATGCATAAAAAACATGAATGTATCTTTAACTTGTTACTGTAGCAAGTAAGAAATCTCCACACTATAAGAGAATATAGATCTAAGGAGAAAGGGAATGAAAAGCTGATTTGTCTCTAATTTTAGGCATTTAGCTGGAATAATTGGGGTTTATGGACCATTCATCTGCTCTGTGTTATCAGGTGTGTGTGCAGCTGACATAAAGGGGTTTGCATGGCTGCAGGGTCTATGAAAATTATCTGATACTTGGGCATATATCTCTGTAAAATGGGGCCTGCATTGGCCATGCATCTGCAGTGTCACTTAGGAATATAGCTGAAGAAACCAAGTTGTATGTACTAGTGATCTGGTCTTATAGAAGCTGATAAAAAAGGGCTGGCAGGTTTTCAAGTGAAGATATAGATAGTAAAGTGTTTTTACTCTTTTTTCAGTAGATAGTATTCTCTGTATTTTCATACATAAACAATAGTTCACTTGTTTTAATAGTGTTAGCTACAACTGATTGTTACATATAGCTGGAGGGCCAGAAAAGTATATTTACATCATAGCTCCTTATTTACTAGTTTAAAATAATGACCATTATATATACATAAAGAAAGCAAGACCAGGGTCTGTTATGATGTGCAGTCGCCCAGTTTTTTTTATATGACAACTGAATTTGCAGCTCTCAAACATGAAAAAACTTAAAAATGTGTACCATTTAAATAATAAACAAATGTATTGCGAGGCAAACCCTCCACATTCTAACGTTCAATCAGAACATTAGCCTTAAAATAAGCTCTGAAAAGAATCTATGAATATAAGGAATGGGTATGGTCTTAATAAAACAATTTTCAAGAGCTCACCTACTATTCTATAATTGTGATCAGATGACTTCTAATGCATTGCCATCGCTGCAGAAGCCCAATAACCTATGCACTTCCCCACTAAATGTAAAAATACATTCTGTCCTTGCGTGACCAAAAGCATGACGTGACTGAGCAGTCATTTGCTAAATAGGTGCACTTTCTCTGCACGCAACCTACTTCCTGGCTAAAAAGCCAAAGCGCCACCTGTCAGCTGCTAAGAGGGTTAACTTGCTATGGTTTGTATTTCCCCTTTAACGCCTTGACTGCCAGTGGTAGCGATGAGAAGCAATGCAT
This sequence comes from Bombina bombina, assembly GCF_027579735.1. Classification (NCBI taxonomy): domain Eukaryota; kingdom Metazoa; phylum Chordata; class Amphibia; order Anura; family Bombinatoridae; genus Bombina; species Bombina bombina. The sequence goes on along the minus strand of NC_069503.1, from coordinate 396,783,322 downwards.
TGCTCTCTGGCAGAACGGGGTTATCCCATCATTCTTTATTAGCATTGCATAACGTACAGGCAGGGTTACCTACATAAAATGCTTTTTTCATATCGGATATAAATAATGAATTATTATATTAGAGTCTTCTAATAAATTAATTCTTCAGAGCTCTCTGTTGTGCTGGAGCAGTTTCCAGGCCTGCGCCCCTGATGAGGAGTGTATTGTATATGTACAGTGTCTCTGTAGTGATGAAGCAGAGGCTGCATTGTCTCCTCCTCCTCTTGACTCTCCCCCGCCCTCCCTATCCTAGTGCGTCCTCCCCAGGCCAGGGTCATTTCAGGACAGCCCAGCGCCCTGCTGCACAATCAGCTGTGCAAACTCTGCTGTGCCTGAGCCGCTGCCGCTGCTACAGTGCATCTGACAGTCAGGTGAGAGCTTCAGCCCCTTCTCTTATTTACAACTGCCTGCCTGGGACCCCTCCATATCCCACTGTGGATGAAATAACATAATTATTAGAAGTTCCCATCAGAGCTGTCTGCCTTCTCTGTTCTTCCACCGGGTTGTGCAATAATATCACTGATCTCTTTAGCAGTGGATGTTTCTGCTAGGCGTCATTTATATTTCATTTTACCTCTACGGCTGGTTGGTTTCGGTAAACAGCTTGTTTTTCTGCAGATATGCCAGGGGTTTGGACATGTTTATTTATCGCTAAAGATTAACAGGGTGTTATGTATTTGTATGAAAAAGTAGTCTGTAGTTATTAGATGCATTTTATGTGTCACGTTAGAATAAGAACTGTTAGCTGTCAGCACTTGTAAACCTACATTAGACAGTACACATATATCATTTGTTTTATTACAATTGCTGCAAATTACAGTGTCTGTGCTATATGATATTGTTTGTTGAATGATGATTTAAATGATTGCCTTTTAACAAATGGTTTCTTTAATAGTAGTTTATAAATGTCACTATAGGTAAAATACATAGCAATATAAAATCTATATGACGTATAATTACCTAAACTTTTGCTTTATCAGAAGCTGATGATATATATGCTGTATGTCTGTATCTTCACTTCAGGAATGTTTAATTTATGTTGCTCAATGTTATTTGATCATATACAACTTGTGATATATATTCACATAAATAATATATGTACTGAAATAAGTAACAGTAAAGTTGATTTGTTTAGCAGAGAGGAATGTGCATTATATTAAATCAAAAGTGGTGAAACTGTGTAGTTATTGTGGTCTGAGAACGACTATTTCTAGCGCTCAGCTTCTTATTTCTAGGGATTTAAAATGAGATACTCTGGCCCTGAAGGGGTTTAATGTTCAGTAATGCTATTCTGTTTGGATTATGTGAAAGTTGTTTTTTTTTTTTCTATTTCCCCTGCTTCGTTTGTCTTTTTCTAAAGAATACAACTTGTTCTCTCAGCTTAAGAGATTCCTGCATTCTTGATGAAAACATTTCTGAGACAGGTCATATGGGAGAGTGTGCCAACCAGTATTTTATTGCAGACATTTTCATGTAAACTAACCTAGTTCCCTCCCATATCCGCCCTCCCCTTGATGGGCATCTACAGACACTTGGATGGTTGCCAAATGTGAAGTTCATGATCTGCCAATACTGCTACCTTGTCCTTGTTTATAATGTCAGGCCTCCATGCTTCCAGATTTTGCTCCTGTTGCTGTCCTGTTTGATTTATATGACATTCTAGCCACTGTGATAATTCCTTTTTACAATGTTAGTCAGAAGCTGGACTTTATATGCCACTTTCCAGGTCACTAGTCTTATTAGGATTACCTGCTCTGTCGTTATAGTCCTGAGCAGCATGCAGCAACACCCCCCTTTGCCCCATGTGACCAGCTCTGTTGCTCATTTCATTGCTATTTAATTGCCTATTAATGAATACTAATTTGCCGTTGCTGGATAAGTAAGCAGTCCTGTATGTGCTAGAACTAAAAAAAAATACAGTGTGACACTTCCTAAATAGCTTCCATTAGACATTTTCCTGCTACAGACAGACAAGGGGGGGGGGGGTGTTGGAAAAAAGTAATATAAAACAGATTTGTATTAACTATCAAGCTGCTGAAAGTTTAATATTGCAAGTTTTCTTTTAATAGTTAATTCTCTGTTTTAAAACTAATAAATCACAGAACCTTCAGCTGATTTAACCTCTTAAGGACATATGACGGAATTTTTCCGTTATAAAACAATTGAGCAAACTGAAAGCTGTGTCCTTAAAGGGTTAAGTAACTTTTTGTGATTACCAGCTACATTTTTATTGTTAGGAGTTGTTGTAAACATGACTATTGGGTCACACAATCAGAAATTGAAAAAGGATGTGCATGCCAACATTTCCTCACTGAAAATATGAAGATTTGGCTGAGCCCCCAATGACCTCAGTATCTTACTCAGCCAAAGTGATGTATTTACCATTGCCTCTTTGAAATAGCTATAGAAACAGAGAACTCCATTAATCCTTCTTGGTGCTGCCGGCAGGTTCAACAGAGTATAAAGAAATCAGTTTAAGGGGATTTAAACAGCCAACTACATTTATTAAATGCACTTAAAGAGACATGAAAACCAAACATTTTCTGTCATGATTCAGACAGAGCATGCATATTTAAACAACTTTCTAAGTTGCTCCTATTATCAATTTTTTTTTGGCATCTTTTGTTGAAAAGCAGGACTGTGAGCTCAGGAAACGTGCACATGTCTAGAGCACTATATGGCAGCAGTTTGCAAAAGCGTTTATTCCATTTGCAAGAGCACTAGAAGTCAGCACTATTTCCTGCCATCTAGTACTCCAGACATTTACCCAAGGTACCTCTTCAACAAGAAAACCATAAGAACGAAACACATTTGATGATAGACATTAAACGGAAACTTTATTAAAATTGCATGCACTGTCTGAATGACAAAAGGACATTATGGGATATAATATCCCTTTAAATACTGAAAAGCATATTTTGTATGTGATTATAAAAGTCTATAATAAATTTACGTTGCAGCATTACAAATGTCTACTGTTATATCAGCAAAAGCATTTTTTTTATCCATTTAATAAGAAACTTTTTTTTTTATATAAGTATTGCAAGTGTTGGTGATAATTATGGGGAATTCAAGCTCATTTACAATGGGTAGACGTGGTATAATGCTTGCAAAATACAGCAATCTGATATTACTTGCTCTAAATTAGTATTTTGCTTTAATGAAAGGTAAATTATAATTGAAAAGGTGTCTTATGATTTCCCAAAAATGTTAGTTATCATGCAAATAATATTTGATTTTCTCTCTTGGTATTCTTTGTTGATGAGTAAACCTATGTAGATATGACATAAAACCCCAAATTTGTCTTTCATGATTCAGATAGAGCATACAATTTTAAAGAACTTTCTAGTTTACTTCTATTATCAATTTCTCTTTGTTCTCTGGGTGACTATTGTTACAAAGCAGGGACCAAAGTTTAGGAGCGTGCATGTTTATGGACCACTAGATGCAGTCTATTTTAGTCTTTGACTTGGTATCTTTTGTTGAACAGCATACATAGGTAGGCTCAGAACTGTGCATGTGTCACAAGCTCTTTAGTGTTTGCAGAGTTGAAAAAATCAGTGCTGATTGATGGGCTATCAGCAAGTGCTTTCCCAGGTGTGTGGAGCACTACATGGTAGGAAATAGTGCTGCCATCTAGTGTTCTTGCAAATGAATTACATACTTACAAAACTGCTGAGCTGTCAAATAGTGCTCCAGATACCTGCACGCCCTTGAGCTTACATCCCTGCTTTTCAACAAAAGATACCAAGAATATGAAGAAAGTTTGATAATAGAAGTAAATTAGAAAGTTGTTTATAACTGCGTGTTCTATTTGAATCATGAAAGAAAAATTCATGGTCCCTTTAAGAATATTTTTTTTATAACATTTTAATTATTGTTTAAGTCAAAGCTTTTAAAATGTACAGAGATTTAGAAATAACTACCAGCCTTGGGTAGGAATATTTATTACAGCTGAACAAAAATGACTTGGTAGATGTACCCTGGTTATCTCACATCAAGTGCATAAAAATTCTATTTATTGACTAATGAACTAAGTGGTAATTGAGATTTTTCCTGGATGATTTTTTTTATAATAATGATATAACTTTTGGAGTAAAAATAAATATCTCAGGAACTATTAAGCTCAGTATGGCACATAGTATATCCACATACTGTCACAGAGTAATCCACAGACTGGCACAGAGTAAATCCACAGGACTGGCACAGAGTATATCCACAGACTGGCACAGAGTATATCCACATACTGACACAGAGTATATCCACATACTGGCACATAGTATATCCACATACTGTCACAGAGTATATCCACATACTGACACAGAGTATATCCACAGACTGTCACAGAGTATATCCACAGACTGGCACAGAGTATATCCACAGACTGGCACAGAGTATATCCACAGACTGGCACAGAGTATATCCACAGACTGACACAGGGTATATCCACATACTGACACAGGGTATATCCACATACTGACACAGAGTATATCCACATACTGGCACATAGTATATCCACATACTGGCACATAGTATATCCACATACTGGCACATAGTATATCCACATACTGGCACATAGTATATCCACATACTGGCACAGAGTATATCCACAGACTGGCACAGAGTATATCCACAGACTGGCACAGAGTATATCCACAGACTGTCACAGAGTATATCCACAGACTGTCACAGAGTATATCTACATACTGTCACAGAGTATATCTACATACTGTCACAGAGTATATCCACCTACTGTCACAGAGTATATCCACCTACTGACACAGAGTATATCCACCTACTGACACAGAGTATATCCACATACTGACACAGAGTATATCCACCTACTGACACAGAGTATATCCACCTACTGACACAGAGTATATCCACCTACTGTCACAGAGTATATCCACCTACTGGCACAGAGTATATCCACATACTGGCACATAGTATATCCACATACTGGCACAGAGTATATCCACCTACTGGAAAAATATAAACACAGGAGACTGGCTCATCTGTTTTTTAACCTCTTGAATGCCAGGGAGAACTGCATTGTTTTTGCATAGCAAAGCAACATATTTGCTAGATATTATTGAAAGGTGCTAAAACCTATGTAATTTCTGATAGCACAGTATGGGCAAGAAATACAAAACCGTCACTGTAATAGGACAAGTAGATTATATGCTCAGAATTGCTGAAATAAAAATAAACAAGTAGTCCAGAACTACAAAAATAATTGGTAGATGAGCAGGAGGAATAAAACCAAAGTTGCTGTTCTACTGGAACAGGCAGGAGTGCTGGGAAGGGGTTTCAGCGCTGATCTAAAATAAAGACCAAGTGATCTTGTGCAGAGCAAACCAAATCATACCTGGAGTTAGCAAACAACAAGTACAATGTGAAGTAGAAATACTCAGGAGTTGGACTGGAGAAAACCGAGGCACGCACCAGAGATAAACGTCTCAAACTCATAAAGCAGACAAGGAGAGGTCAGGGAAATCCAAAGCAGCATACAGGAAGGTCAGGTGAAACAGGAGGGCAGGATAGACAGCAAATGAGCAGAGGTCTAGTAAATAAAAGCTAGAATGCAGAGTAGTGCAGAAGTATCTCACTGCTGCCCTTCAGTAAAGCCATAGGAAAGAATAGTTTACAGAAAGTCAGTGAAGATTTTCTACTGTTTGTATTTAGGTTCATCTGCACCATGGCTCTGTGCAGCACTGTATTTTAGTCCTCAAAACACATAGATGGACCTGGTAATCAATTGTGTCCACTAATAGAAACTGCTTCAGTTCCACTATTTAGTAGTGACACTTTAGGATCATATCTCCGTTATTTTTACCCTTGTATTAGTAACGCTATTTCTTGCTGTCAATGAGTCACTTTAGTAGATCTGTAAGGATAATTTTATATTTTTAGTTAAAATGATGGTAAATAACAAACTCTAAGATTTTACCATCAATAAAATAAAACATTTGTTTAATCATTTACTTTAAAAAAATGGTGTTAAAACTCATATGTGCCGCAAGTATATTGCTAACTCAGTGCCTCCGAGCCATCCGTGGCCGTCCTCTCTTCTTCAGTGAGTTAACGTTTCCACTGTTCTATTAGGTTAGCAAACATATCAGATCAGCAAACGGAAGTGACGTTCTATCAGCTGTCTGACCAAAAATACTCACTGTGCATGCGTTCCTCGTTGTCATTGTATTCCAATCCCAGCACGTCACAAATTACAAATGATTTAGCACTGATTAAACTTAGTTACTATTGCAAATAATGCTTCTGCTGTCATGATTGTTGATGCAATACTGATAATCCACTCTTTACAAACATGTGACTACTGACAATCTTAGGGGGGGGGTGAAGTAAATAAAAGCTTGCATAAATTGCTAAAAGTATAACCCAAACCTCCCTAGTAGAAAGTAACAACAAGCACAAATTTAGATGTATTTTACAACAAAAGGCAGCAAAATAGATAATAAATGTATATTGCAATAATGTTGCCAGCAAAATTGAAACAGTTTTAATGGTCTTTAATTTCAAAAAGGACTTGCAGACAGATTTTTACAAAAAAAAAAATCTCATTGCAGAAGGTGAAAAAAAGTTATGCCTCTGGGTAGACTTGTTTGACTGGAGTTGCTGTGACAAAGTCTGCACACCCTGTAGGATTCTCAGGGAAATACCCTGTGTCCGTCACAAATGCACTTTCACTTCAGTCCCATGACACAAATACACAGCCATCTTTCCTGTTGGTCCTTTCTTTCTCTCTGTCTCTCTATGGGGTCCATTATTCTTATATTTCTGTTTTATTTTATTTAATAATGAGGCAGAAAGAAATGTCTTCTCTCAAATACCACGTGGCCATCACAATAGCGTTGCTAAAGAAACTAGCTGTTGCTTGGAAATGAGACAAGAGTTCCTGACACATTAACACATTTTGTTTACATTTCTGCTTTTGAATACGACTTTGGCATTGATTATGTAGAGTAATCATTCTCTATCATTCTTCAATCGATTTAATTGATTCATGATTGTGTTGGTTCTGATATTCCTAGAGAGAATGGGCAATTGTGGCTTATTTAAATATAATTTTATTGTATGTTATTTAATTATAATGATAATCTGTAACAGGCTGCTATACTGTATGTAGTTTTTTTGGGGGATGACGAGCAATATGGATGATTTGTCTTGACTTCACAGCAGTATACCTGTAAAAAAAAAAGATTATGGAAAACAAAATATTTATTTTTTCCATCCAAAAGGTCGTAGTTTAAAAAAGTATATTTCTGAGATAATAGAACACTTTATCTTTTCAGTTAATGTTGGTTTTGTTTTTACTCGTCCAAAACACATGGGTCCATGGTTCCTATCAGTGAATAAGCAATACAACTACATCTAAAACCAAAGCCAACAGCAAAAAATTGTAATCTAGGTTTCAAATCTCGCAAATTGCCAGGTTATGGAAATAGCTTTTTGGCCTGGGGCAAGCACAGTGGTTACACAAAACAACAGGTAGTTTTAATGTCCTTTTATTGCATCAGTATTAATTCTATATAAAGTTTAGTTCCTGCTGTGCTATGTAAACTAAATTGATGTAACTTAAATTATTTTGGAATGTCAAAACATTTGACGTAATTTGCTGCTCTTCAGTATCAAGATTAGTGCTTTCCGTTTTTTTTAAAGGGGATACATGTCAATTTGCGCATGTTTGCATGTTATATACTAACAACAATAAAAACATATCTGCATACAAAAGAACCGCTTTAAATTCATTTAAAGGGATACTAAATCCCATTTTTTTCTTTAATGATTCAGATAGCGCATATAATTTCAAGCAACTTTCTAATTTACTCCTATTATCAATTTTCTTTGTTCTCTTCATAGCTAAGCTTAGGAGCTGGCCCATTTTGGTTCAGCACCTGGGTAGCGCTTGCTGATTTGCTTTTCAAATAAAGATAGCTAAATAGCAAAGAAAAATTGATAATACGTGTAATTTATAAAGTTATCTGTGGATGATGAGAGGAAACAGAAGTGCCACATGGTCCTAGGTATTGTATATACTTGTATTGAAGGTGTACATAAAATGTTTCACTCACATTTAAGTAAGCACCCCTCTTGGTGCAAGGTAGTGCAGGTTGGAATCAAACAGTCATCCAAGCTCCAACAACAATGGGGATGGATCAGGATACCGTGTCCCAAAATGCTCTTTAACCCTTAATGACCACAGCACTTTTCCATTCTCTGTCCGTTTGGACCAAGGCTATTTTTACATTTCTGCTGTGTTTGTGTTTAACTGTAAATTTCCTCTTACTCATTTACTGTACCCACACATATTATTATACCATTTTTCTCACCATTAAATGGACTTTCTAAAGATTTCATTATTTTTATCATATATTATAATGTTACTATAAAAAAATTATAAAATATGAGGAAAAAATGGAAAAATCCCCACTTTCTTTCATGTAATTAACAAGAGTCCATGAGCTAGTGACGTATGGGATATACATTCCTACCAGGAGGGGCAAAGTTTCCCAAACCTTAAAATGCCTATAAATACACCCCTCACCACACCCACAAATCAGTTTTACAAACTTTGCCTCCAAGGGAGGTGGTGAAGTAAGTTTGTGCTAGATTCTACGTTGATATGCGCTCCGCAGCAAGTTGGAGCCCGGTTTTCCTCTCAGCGTGCAGTGAATGTCAGAGGGATGTGAGGAGAGTATTGCCTATTGAATGCAGTGATCTCCTTCTACGGGGTCTATTTCATAAGGTTCTCTGTTATCGGTCGTAGAGATTCATCTCTTACCTCCCTTTTCAGATCGACGATATACTCTTATATTTACCATTTCCTCTACTGATTCTCGTTTCAGTACTGGTTTGGCTTTCTACAAACATGTAGATGAGTGTCCTGGGGTAAGTAAGTCTTATTTTCTGTGACACTCTAAGCTATGGTTGGGCACTTTATTTATAAAGTTCTAAATATATGTATTCAAACATTTATTTGCCTTGACTCAGAATGTTCAACTTTCCTTATTTCCAGACAGTCAGTTTCATATTTGGGATTATGCTTTAAATTATCATATTTTTTCTTACCTCAAAAATTTGACTTTTTTCCCTGTGGGCTGTTAGGCTCGCGGGGGCTGAAAATGCTTCATTTTATTGCGTCATTCTTGGCGCGGACTTTTTTGGCGCAAAAATTCTTTTCCGTTTCCGGCGTCATACGTGTCGCCGGAAGTTGCGTCATTTTTGACGTTATTTTGCGCCAAAAATGTCGGCGTTCCGGATGTGGCGTCATTTTTGGCGCCAAAAGCATTTAGGCGCCAAATAATGTGGGCGTCTTATTTGGCGCCAAAAAATATGGGCGTCGCTTTTGTCTCCACATTATTTCAGTCTCATTTTTCATTTGCTTCTGGTTGCTAGAAGCTTGATGTTTGGCATTTTTTTCCCATTCCTGAAACTGTCTTATAAGGAATTTGATCTATTTTGCTTTATATGTTGTTTTTTCTCTTACATATTGCAAGATGTCTCACGTTGCATCTGAGCCAGAAGATACTACAGGAAAACCTCTGCCTGCTGGATCTACCAAAGCTAAGTGTATCTGCTGTAAACTTTTGGTAGCTATTCCTCCAGCTGTTGTTTGTATTAAATGTCATGACAAACTTGTTAATGCAGATAATATTTCCTTTAGTGATGTACCATTGCCTGTTGCAGTTCCCTCAACATCTAAGGTGCAGAATGTTCCTGATAACATAAGAGATTTTGTTTCTGAATCCATAAAGAAGGCTTTGTCTGTTATTTCTCCTTCTAGTAAACGTAAAAAGTCTTTTAAATCTTCTCTCTCTACAGATGAATTTTTAAATGAACACCATCATTCTGATTCTTTGGACTCTTCTGGTTCAGAGGATTCTGTCTCAGAGATTGATGCTGATAAATCTTCATATTTATTTAAGATGGAATTTATTCGCTCTTTACTTAAAAAAGTACTAATTGCTTTAGAAATAGAGGATTCTAGTCCTCTTGATACTAATTCTATACGTTTGGATAAGGTTTTTAAAGCTCCTGCGGTTATTCCAGAAGTCTTTCCTGTTCCTAATGCTATTTCTGCAGTAATTGCTAAGGAATGGGATAGATTGGGTAATTCATTTACTCCTTCTAAACGTTTTAAGCAATTATATCCTGTTCCGCCTGACAGATTAGAATTTTGGGACAAAATCCCTAAAGTTGATGGGGCTATTTCTACCCTTGCTAAACGTACTACCATTCCTACATCAGATGGTACCTCGTTTAAGGATCCTTTAGATAGAAAAATTGAATCTTTTCTAAGAAAAGCTTATCTATGTTCAGGTAATCTTCTTAGACCTGCTATATCATTGGCTGATGTTGCTGCAGCTTCAACTTTTTGGTTGGAAACTCTAGCGCAACAAGTAACAAATCGTGATTCTCATGATATTATTATTCTTCTCCAGCATGCTAATAATTTCATCTGTGATGCCATTTTTGATATTATTAGAGTTGATGTTAGATTTATGTCTCTGGCTATCTTAGCCAGAAGAGCTTTATGGCTTAAGACTTGGAATGCTGATATGGCTTCTAAATCAACTCTACTTTCCATTTCTTTCCAGGGAAACAAATTATTTGGTTCTCAGTTGGATTCTATTATTTCAACTGTTACTGGTGGGAAAGGAACTTTTTTACCACAGGATAAAAAATCTAAAGGTAAAAACAGGGCTAACAATCGTTTTCGTTCCTTTCGTTTCAACAAAGAACAAAAGCCTGATCCTTCGTCCTCAGGAGCAGTTTCAGTTTGGAAACCATCTCCAGTCTGGAATGAATCCAAGCCTGCTAGAAAGGCAAAGCCTGCTTCTAAGTTCACATGAAGGTACGGCCCTCATTCCAGTTCAGCTGGTAGGGGGCAGGTTACGTTTTTTCAAAGAAATTTGGATCAGTTCTGTTCACAATCTTTGGATTCAGAACATTGTTTCAGAAGGGTACAGAATTGGTTTCAAGATGAGACCTCCTGCAAAGAGATTTTTTCTTTCCCATGTCCCAGTAAATCCAGTGAAAGCTCAAGCATTTCTGAATTGTGTTTCAGATCTAGAGTTGGCTGGAGTAATTATGCCAGTTCCAGTTCCGGAACAGGGGATGGGGTTTTATTCAAATCTCTTCATTGTACCAAAGAAGGAGAATTCCTTCAGACCAGTTCTGGATCTAAAATTATTGAATCGTTATGTAAGGATACCAACGTTCAAGATGGTAACTGTAAGGACTATATTGCCTTTTGTTCAGCAAGGGAATTATATGTCCACAATAGATTTACAGGATGCATATCTGCATATTCCGATTCATCCAGATCATTATCAGTTCCTGAGATTCTCTTTTCTAGACAAGCATTACCAATTTGTGGCTCTACCGTTTGGCCTTGCTACAGCTCCAAGAATTTTCACAAAGATTCTCGGTGCCCTTCTGTCTGTAATCAGAGAACAGGGTATTGTGGTATTTCCTTATTTGGACGATATCTTGGTACTTGCTCCGTCTTTACATTTAGCAGAGTCTCATACGAATCGACTTGTGTTGTTTCTTCAAGATCATGGTTGGAGGATCAATTTACCAAAAAGTTCTTTGATTCCTCAAACAAGGGTAACCTTTCTGGGTTTCCAGATAGATTCAGTGTCCATGACTTTGTCTTTAACAGACAAGAGACGTCTAAAATTGATTACAGCCTGTCGAAACCTTCAGTCTCAATCATTCCCTTCGGTAGCCTTATGCATGGAAATTCTAGGTCTTATGACTGCTGCATCGGACGCGATCCCCTTTGCTCGTTTTCACATGCGACCTCTTCAGCTCTGTATGCTGAACCAATGGTGCAGGGATTACACGAAGATATATCAATTAATATCTTTAAAACCGATTGTTCGGCACTCTCTAACGTGGTGGACAGATCACCATCGTTTAATTCAGGGGGCTTCTTTTGTTCTTCCGACCTGGACTATAATTTCAACAGATGCAAGTCTCACAGGTTGGGGAGCTGTGTGGGGATCTCTGACGGCACAAGGAGTTTGGGAATCTCAGGAGGTGAGATTACCGATCAATATCTTGGAACTCCGTGCAGTTTTCAGAGCTCTTCAGTTTTGGCCTCTTCTGAAGAGAGAATCGTTCATTTGTTTTCAGACAGACAATGTCACAACTGTGGCATACATCAATCATCAAGGAGGGACTCACAGTCCTCTGGCTATGAAAGAAGTATCTCGAATTTTGGTTTGGGCGGAATCCAGCTCCTGTCTAATCTCTGCGGTTCATATCCCAGGTGTAGACAATTGGGAAGTGGATTATCTCAGTCGCCAAACGTTGCATCCGGGCGAATGGTCTCTTCACCCAGAGGTATTTCTTCAGATTGTTCAAATGTGGGGGCTCCCAGAGATAGATCTGATGGCCTCTCATCTAAACAAGAAACTTCCCAGGTATCTGTCCAGATCCCGGGATCCTCAGGCGGAGGCAGTGGATGCATTCTCACTTCCTTGGAAGTATCATCCTGCCTATATCTTTCCGCCTCTAGTTCTTCTTCCACGAGTAATCTCCAAGATTCTGAGGGAATGCTCGTTTGTTCTGCTAATAGCTCCGGCATGGCCTCACAGGTTTTGGTATGCGGATCTTGTCCGGATGGCATCTTGCCAGCCATGGACTCTTCCGTTAAGACCAGACCTTCTGTCACAAGGTCCTTTTTTCCATCCGGATCTGAAATCCTTAAATTTAAAGGTATGGAGATTGAACGCTTGATTCTTGGTCATAGAGGTTTCTCTGACTCCGTGATTAATACTATGTTACAGGCTCGTAAATCTGTATCTAGAGAGATATATTATAGAGTCTGGAAGACTTATATTTCATGGTGTCTTTCTCATCATTTTTCTTGGCATTCTTTTAGAATACCGAGAATTTTACAATTTCTTCAGGATGGTTTGGATAAGGGTTTGTCCGCAAGTTCTTTGAAAGGACAAATCTCTGCTCTTTCTGTTCTTTTTCACAGAAAGATTGCTATTCTTCCTGATATTCATTGTTTTGTACAAGCTTTGGTTCGTATAAAACCTGTCATTAAGTCAATTTCTCCTCCATGGAGTTTGAATTTGGTTTGGGAGCTCTTCAAGCTCCTCCGTTTGAACCTATGCATTCATTGGACATTAAATTACTTTCTTGGAAAGTTTTGTTCCTTTTGGCCATCTCTTCTGCTAGAAGAGTTTCTGAATTATCTGCTCTTTCGTGTGAGTCTCCTTTTCTGATTTTTCATCAGGATAAGGCGGTGTTGCGAACTTCTTTTGAATTTTTACCTAAAGTTGTGAATTCCAACAACATTAGTAGAGAAATTGTGGTTCCTTCATTATGTCCTAATCCTAAGAATTCTAAGGAGAAATCATTGCATTCTTTGGATGTTGTTAGAGCTTTGAAATATTATGTTGAAGCTACGAAATCTTTCCGTAAGACTTCTAGTCTATTTGTTATCTTTTCCGGTTCTAGGAAAGGCCAGAAAGCTTCTGCCATTTCTTTGGCATCTTGGTTGAAATCTTTAATTCATCTTGCCTATGTTGAGTCGGGTAAAATTCCGCCTCAAAGATTTACAGCTCATTCTACTAGGTCAGTTTCTACTTCCTGGGCGTTTAGGAATGAAGCTTCGGTTGACCAGATCTGCAAAGCAGCAACTTGGTCCTCTTTGCATACTTTTACTAAATTCTACCATTTTGATGTATTTTCTTCTTCTGAAGCAGTTTTTGGTAGAAAAGTACTTCAGGCAGCGGTTTCAGTTTGAATCTTCTGCTTATGTTTTTTGTTAAACTTTATTTTGGGTGTGGATTATTTTCAGCAGGAATTGGCTGTCTTTATTTTATCCCTCCCTCTCTAGTGACTCTTGTGTGGAAAGATCCACATCTTGGGTAGTCATTATCCCATACGTCACTAGCTCATGGACTCTTGTTAATTACATGAAAGAAAACATAATTTATGTAAGAACTTACCTGATAAATTCATTTCTTTCATATTAACAAGAGTCCATGAGGCCCACCCTTTTTTGTGGTGGTTATGATTTTTTTGTATAAAGCACAATTATTCCAATTCCTTATTTTATATGCTTCGCACTTTTTTTCTTATCACCCCACTTCTTGGCTATTCGTTAAACTGATTTGTGGGTGTGGTGAGGGGTGTATTTATAGGCATTTTAAGGTTTGGGAAACTTTGCCCCTCCTGGTAGGAATGTATATCCCATACGTCACTAGCTCATGGACTCTTGTTAATATGAAAGAAATGAATTTATCAGGTAAGTTCTTACATAAATTATGTTATTTCTAACTTTGACCCCCAAATCTGTTACACATCTACAACCACCAAAAAACACCCATGCTAAATAGTTTGTAAATTTTGTCCTGAGTTTAGAAATACACATTGTTTACACGTTCTTTTCTTTTTTTTGCAAGTTATAGGGGCAATAAATACAAGTAGCACTTTACTATTTCCAAACCACTTTTTTTCAAAATTAGCGCTAGTTACATTGGGACCACTGATATCTTTCAGGAATCCCTGAATAACCCTTCACATATCTAATATATATTTTTAGAAGGCATCCCAAAGTATTGATCTAGGCCAATTTTGGTATACTTTCATTGCCACCATTTCACCGCCAAATGCCGATCAAATAAAAAAAATTGTTCACTTTTTCACAATTTTTTTTCACAAACTTTAGGTTTCTCCACTGGAAATTTTTACAAACACCTTGTGCAATTATGGCATAAATGGTTGTAAATGCTTCTCTGGGATCCCCTTTGTTCAGAAATAGCAGACTATATGGCTTTGGCGTTGTTTTTTGGTAATTAGAAGGCTGCTAAATGCCACTGCGCACCACACATGTATTATTATGCCCAGCAGTGAAGGGGTTAATTAGGGAGCATGTAGGGAGCTTCTAGGGTTAATTTTAGCTGTAGTTAGTAGATAACCCCAAGTATTGATCTAGGCCTATCTTGGTATATTTCATGCCACCATTTCACCTCCAAATGCAATCAAATTAAAAAAGTAAAATTTTCACAAACTTTAGGTTTCTCACTGAAATTATTTACAAACAGCTTGTGCAATTATGGCACAAATGGTTGTAAATGCTTCTCTGGGATCCCCTTTGTTCAGAAATAGCAGACTTATATGGCTTTGGCTTGCTTTCTGGAAATTAGAAGGACGATACATGCCGCTGCGCATCACAACGTGTATTATGGGCTAGCAGTGAAGGGGTTAATTAGGTAGGCTTTACAGGGTTAATTTTAGCTTTAGTGTAGAGATCAGCCTCACACCTGACACATCCCACCCGCCTTATCCCTCCCAAACAGCTCTCTTCTTTTATTGTTTTATTTTTTGTAGCATATTTATATATGCTGCTGTGTAGGATCCCCCCTTAGCCCCCCCAACCTCCCTGATCCCCCCCCAAAACAGCTCTCTAACCCCCCCCCCCTCTACCTTATTGGGAGCCATCTTGGGGTACTGGCTGTCTGCCAGTACCCAGTTTAGAATAAAATAAGATTATTTTTTTTTCTTGATTTTTTTTTTCTGTAGTGTAGCTTCCCCCCCCAAAGACCAACCCCCCACCCTCTCTCAGATCCCTTAGTCCTCTTTTTTTTATCCAACCCCCCCCCCCCTTTTCCCACTTATTAACATAAACTTTTTCTGTAGCGTAGTGGTTTCCACCACCTCCCTCCCCGTTCATCACTGCAATAACCGGAAAGCGGCTGGAAGCGATCAGGATTGCTTCCACCGCTTTCCAAGACCAAGGACATACGCCGTACGTCCCTCAGTCATTAAGTGTATTTTTTAGGACGTACAGCGTACATCCTTGGTCCTTAAGGGGTTAAGCCTGATGAAACAGCCATTGGTTTGCTGAGAAACGGGTTGCTGTTTTTATTTGTTTTTATTAAAGTAAGTTTTAACTTACCCACTTGCCTGCCATTTAATAATTTACCACACCATTTTTGAATGGTATAGAGCATTTTGGGACACAGTATCCTGATCCATCCCATTGTTGTTGGAGCTTTGCCGAGGCCAGTCTGGCCTGGATGACTGTTTGATTCCAGCCTGCGCTATTTGCACCAAGAGGGGTGCTTTATTAAATGTGAGCGAAACATTTTATGTACACCTTCATACAAGTATATACAATACTAGGCCATGTGGCGCTTCTGTTTCCTCTCATCATCCACAGATACCTGATTCCTGGATCTCGGCCTACAATCCATTCAAAGATAGCAGCCTGGAACTAGATTTCACTAAAACCATTTGGTTGCTTTCAAGAATATACCCTTCACTGATATATGGGACTTTTTACTTATTTTTTCTATGTTTTTCTTGATTTATTTTTTCTTGTCTAATCACAATACTTGTTGCTTTTCCAATTGATTAGTTTTGCTTAATTGTTCACTACACTCTCATATGCTAATTTGTATATTAACACAACCTATTATATATATAATATATATATATATATATATATATATATATATACTATATATATATATATATACTAGGCCAAAAAGAAGTGCACTCTCAGGTCTTTCACAGCAAAGGTTACTTTATTGATGTAACGTTTTTGCTGTGAAAGACCTGAGAGTGCACTTCTTTTGGCTAGTATTTGTTGTTCAAAGTTGCACCCAGGCAGTTTTCCACTTGTGGGCAAGATCTGGAATTTTGGATATATATATATATATATTATATATATATATATATATAATATATATATTATATATATATATATAGCGCCCTAGATTAATATATATATGTGTGTTGTATATATATACACAAGTTTAGGCACCCCTGACAATTCCATGATTTTCATTTATAAATAATTGGGTGTTTGGATCAGCAAGTTCATTTTGATCTATCAACTGAAGGACACAGTAATATTTCAGTAGTGAAATTAGGGTTTTATTGATTAACAGAAAATGTGCAATATGCATCAAAAAAGAAATTAGTCAGGTACATAAATTTGGGCACCTAAACAGAAATATTGCATCAATATTTAGTAGAGCCTCCTTTAGCAGAAATTGCATCAATATTAGTAGAGCCTCTAGGACGCTTCCTATAGCCTGTAATGAGTGTCTGGATTCTGGATGAAGGTATTTTGGACCATATCCTCCTTGCAAAACATCTCCAGTTCAGTTAGGTTTGATGGTTGCCAAGCATGGACAGCCCCGCTTCAAATAACCTCCACAGATTTTCAATGATATTCAGGTCTGGGGACTGGGATGGCCATTCCAGAAGCATTGTACTTGTTCCTCTGAATAAATACCACAGTATAGTTTGAGCAGTATTTTGGGTCGTTGTCTAGTTGAAATATCCAGCCCCGGAATAACTTCAACTTTGTGACTGATTCCTCAACATTATTCTCAAGTATCTGCTAATATTGAGTGGAATCTATGTGACCCTCAACTTTAACAAGATTCCCAGTACCGACACTGGCCACACAGCCCCACAGCATGATGGAACATCCACCAAATTTTATTGTGGGTAGCAAGTGTTTGTCTTGGAATGCTGTGTTCTTTGCCACCATGCATAACGCCCCTTGTTATGACCAAATAACTTAATCTTTGCTTCATCAGTCCACAGCACCTTCTTCCAAAATGAAAGGTGTCATCGACATTGATTGCTCAGGCCCTTGTTTGATCCTGCTGTAATTTATGACCATTGCTAATTAGGATCATGCGACTTATATTACCTTTAAATTGTATACCCTTAGCTTGTTTCATCAAGGCTTGCTTGTGAGATCAGTGCAGCATGTGGTAGTTTTCTAAGGCCTAGATTTAGAGTTCGGCGGTAAAAGGCTGTTAACGCTCCGCAGGCTTTTTTCTGGCCGCACCATAAATTTAACTCTGGTATCGAGAGTTAAAACAAATGCTGCGTTAGGCTCCAAAAAAGGAGCGTAGAGCATTTTTAACCGCAAATGCAACTCTCGATACCAGAGCTGCTTACGGACGCGGCCGGCCTCAAAAACGTGCTCGTGCACGATTCTCCCATAGGAAACAATGGGGCTGTTTGAGCTGAAAAAAAACCTAACACCTGCAAAAAAGCAGCGTTCAGCTCCTAAACGCAGCCCCATTGTTTCCTATGGGGAAACACTTCCTACGTCTGCACCTAACACTCTAACATGTACCCCCGAGTCTAAACACACCCTAACCTTACACTTATTAACCCCTAATCTGCCGCCCCCGCTATCGCTGACCCCTGCATTACACTTTAAACCCCTAATCTGCCGCTCCATAAACCGCCGCCACCTACGTTATCCCTATGTACCCCTAATCTGCTGCCCTAACATCGCCGACCCCTATGTTATATTTTATTAACACCCTAATCTGCCCCCCACAACGTCGCCGACACCTGCCTACACTTATTAACCCCTAATCTGCCGGCGGACCTGAGCGCTACTATAATAAAGTTATTAACCCCTAATCCGCCTCACTAACCCTATCATAAATAGTATTAACCCCTAATCTGCCCTCCCTAACATCGCCGACACCTACCTTCAATTATTAACCCCTAATCTGCCGACCGGAGCTCACCGCTATTCTAATAAATGTATTAACCCCTAAAGCTAAGGTCTAACCCTAACACTAACACCCCCCTAAGTTAAATATAATTTTTATCTAACGAAATAAATTAACTCTTATTAAATAAATTATTCCTATTTAAAGCTAAATACTTACCTGTAAAATACATCCTAATATAGCTACAATATAAATTATAATTATATTATAGCTATTTTAGGATTAATATTTATTTTACAGGCAACTTTGTAATTATTTTAACCAGGTACAATAGCTATTAAATAGTTAAGAACTATTTAATAGTTACCTAGTTAAAAATAATAACAAATTTACCTGTAAAATAAATCCTAACCTAAGATATAATTAAACCTAACACTACCCTATCAATAAAATAATTAAATAAACTACCTACAATTACCTACAATTAACCTAACACTACACTATCAATAAATTAATTAAACACAATTGCTACAAATAAATACAATTAAATAAACTATCTAAAGTACAAAAAATAAAAAAGAGCTAAGTTACAGAAAATAAAAAAATATTTACAAACATAAGAAAAATATTACAACAAATTTTAAACTAATTACACCTACTCTAAGCCCCCTAATAAAATAACAAAGCCCCCCAAAATAAAAAATTCCCTACCCTATTCTAAAATACAAAAATTACAAGCTCTTTTACCTTACCAGCCCTGAACAGGGCCCCTTTGCGGGGCATGCCCCCAAGAATTTCAGCTCTTTTGCCTGTAAAAAAAAACATACAATACCCCCCCCCCCCAACATTACAACCCACCCACCCACATACCCCTAATCTAACCCAAACCCCCCTTAAATAAACCTAACACTAATCCCCTGAAGATCTTCCTACCTTGTCTTCACCATCCAGGTATCACCGATCCGTCCTGGCTCCAAAGATCTTCATCCCAACCCAAGCGGGAGGTTGGGCGATCCATAATCCGGTGCTCCAAAGTCTTCCTCCTATCCGGCAAGAAGAGGACATCCGGACCGGCAAACATCTTCTCCAAGCGGCATCTTCTATGTTCTTCCATCCGATGACGACCGGCTCCATCTTGAAGACCTCCAGCGCGGATCCATCCTCTTCTTCCGACGACTAGACCGACGAATGACGGTTCCTTTAAGGGACGTCATCCAAGATGGCGTCCCTCGAATTCCGATTGGCTGATAGGATTCTATCAGCCAATCGGAATTAAGGGTAGGAATTTTTCTGATTGGCTGATGGAATCAGCCAATCAGAATATAGTTCAAATCCGATTGGCCGATCCAATCAGCCAATCAGGATTGAGCTCGCATTCTATTGGCTGATCGGAACAGCCAATAGAATGCGAGCTCAATCTGATTGGCTGATTGGATCAGCCAATCGGATTGAACTTGATTCTGATTGGCTGATTCCATCAGCCAATCAGAAAATTCCTACCTTAATTCCGATTGGCTGATAGAATCCTATCAGCCAATCGAATTCGAGGGACGCCATCTTGGGATGACGTCCTTAAAGGAACCGTCATTCGTCGTCTAGTCGTCGGAAGAAGAGGATGGATCCGCGCTGGAGGTCTTCAAGATGGAGCCGGTCGTCATCGGATGGAAGAAACATAGAAGATGCCGCTTGGAGAAGATGTTTGCCGTCCGGATGTCCTCTTCTTGCCGGATAGGAGAAGACTTTGGAGCACCGGATTATGGATCGCCAACCCCCGCTTGGGTTGGATGAAGATCTTGGAGCCAGGACGGATCGGTGATACCTGGATGGTGAAGACAAGGTAGGAAGATCTTCAGGGATTAGTGTTAGGTTTATTTAAGGGGGGTTTGGGTTAGATTAGGGTATGTGGGTGGTGGGTTGTAATGTTGGGGGGGGGGTATTGTATGTTTTTTTTTACAGGCAAAAGAGCTGAAATTCTTGGGGCATGCCCCGCAAAGGGCCCTGTTCAGGGCTGGTAAGGTAAAAGAGCTTGTAATTTTTGTATTTTAGAATAGGGGTAGGGATTTTTTTTATTTTGGGGGGCTTTGTTATTTTATTAGGGGGCTTAGAGTAGGGTGTAATTAGTTTAAAATTGTTGTAATATTTTTTCTTATGTTTGAAATATTTTTTTATTTTCTGTAAACTTAGCTCTTTTTTATTTTTTGTACTTTAGATAGTTTATTTAATTGTATTTATTTTTAGCAATTGTGTTTAATTAATTTATTGATAGTGTAGTGTTAGGTTAATTGTAGGTAATTGTAGGTAGTTTATTTAATTATTTTATTGATAGGGTTGTGTTAGGTTTAATTATATCTTAGGTTAGGATTTATTTTACAGGTAAATTTGTTATTATTTTAACTAGGTAACTAGTAAATAGTTCTTAACTATTTAATAGCTATTGTACCTGGTTAAAATAATTACTAAGTTGCCTGTAAAATAAATATTAATCCTAAAATAGCTATAATATAATTATAATTTATATTGTAGCTATATTAGGATTTATTTTACAGGTAAGTATTTAGCTTTAAATAGGAATTATTTATTTAATAAGAGTTAATTTATTTCGTTAGATAAAAATTATATTTAAGTTAGGGGGGTGTTAGTGTTAGGGTTAGACTTAGCTTAGGGGTTAATCAATTTATTAGAATAGCGGTGAGCTCCGGTCGGCAGATTAGGGGTTAATAATTGAAGGTAGGTGTCGGCGATGTTAGGGGAGGGCAGATTAGGGGTTAATACTATTTATGATAGGGTTAGTGAGGCGGATTAGGGGTTAATAACTTTATTATAGTAGCGCTCAGGTCCGCTCGGCAGATTAGGGGTTAATAAGTGTAGGCAGGTGTCGGCGACGTTGTGGGGGGCAGATTAGGGGTTAATAAATATAACATAGGGGTCGGCGATGTTAGGGGCAGCAGATTAGGGGTACATAGGGATAACGTAGGTGGCGGCGATTTGCGGTCGGAAGATTAGGGGTTAATTATTTTAAGTAGCTTGCGGCAACGTTGTGGGGGGCAAGTTAGGGGTTAATAAATATAATATAGGGGTCGGCGGGGTTAGGGGGCAGCAGATTAGGGGTACATAAGTATAACGTAGGTGGCGGTCGGCAGATTAGGGGTTAAAAATTTTAATCGAGTGGCGGCGATGTGGGGGGGAGCTCGGTTTAGGGGTACATAGGTAGTTGATGGGTGTTAGTGTACTTTAGGGTACAGTAGTTAAGAGCTTTATAAACCGGCGTTAGCCAGAAAGCTCTTAACTCCTGCTATTTTCAGGCGGCTGGAATCTTGTCGTTAGAGCTCTAACGCTCACTGCAGAAACGACTCTAAATACCGGCATTAGAAAGATCCCATTGAAAAAGATAGGCTACGCAAATGGCGTAGGGGGATCTGCGGTATGGAAAAGTCGCGGCTGAAAAGTGAGCGTTAGACCCTTTAATCACTGACTCCAAATACCAGCGGGCGGCCAAAACCAGCGTTAGGAGCCTCTAACGCTGGTTTTGACGGCTACCGCCGAACTCTAAATCTAGGCCTTAGGTGTGTTAGTTCATAAGTGTAGGGAGTTATAACAAGGAGATAGACAAAGGATTGGACAACACAGAAACAACTGCAAACATGCTACACTTTATATTGTCTGTATTAACCTTTTCCTTCCTTCTCCTTAAAGTTACAGCTCTTCCTTTCACAAACAGCAGTCAGACAATTCATATTTCTCCTTCTCTTCTACCTTCCCCCCTCTACAATGCACATTAACTCTATTCCTATCTCACATCCATCAGACAGCCATGCTTCACTGATTCTAAACTTAAACACTCGCATAAGACACATTATCATCTCCTTTCACTCACCATCTATCTTCTTGCAGCTGGGGATGTCCTCAACCTAACCCAGGTCCACCCTCTGCTTCCCTCAATTCACTACCCCAAAAGACACCCCATACACCTTGCCCACGTAACCCTCTAAACCTCATTAACTGCACCTCTGTTAGTACACCCCAATTCTCTTGTGCCCTTTGGCATGCACGGCTCTGTATGCAATAAGCTTACCATCTATTCACAACACTATTTATTTCACATTCACTTAACCTGTTAGCCCTCACTGAAACTGGCTTTCCTCCTCTAACACAACTGCTGTAGCCTCTCAGTCCTATGGCCGCCTGCACTTCAGTCACACTCCCAGACCAGGAGACAACAAGGAGGGGGAGTAGGAATTATCCTGTCTCCACACAGTACCTTTAACTGCATTCCTTCACCCCCCTCTCTTTCCTTCTCATCTTTTGAAATTTATGCTATCCACCTCTTCTCCTCTGTAGCTCTTCATGTTACAGTTATCTATCGGCCCCCTGCCCAGCATCACAATTTCTGGACCACTTTTGAAGCCTGGCTCCCATTATTTTCTCTCTTGTAATGTCCCTTCTCTCATCTTAGGGGACTTAACATACCTGTTGATAATCCTAAAATGCCTGCTGCCTCTAAACTTCTATCCCTTACCACCTCTTTTGGCCTGTCCCATTGGACAACATCTCCAACCCACTGTGAAGGCAACTTCATAGACCCTAGCCTTCACTAATCTCTGTGCCGTTTCCAACTTCCTTAAAGGGACATTATACACTCATTTTTTCTTTGCATAAATGTTTTGGAGATAATCTATTTATATAGCCCCATAAAGTTTTTTTTTTTTTTAAATTAATGTATAGTTTTGCTTATTTTTAAATAACATTGCTCTGATTTTCAGACTCCTAACCAAGCCCCAAAGTTTTATGTGAATACGCTCGACCTACCTACTCCAGCTTGCTCCTGTTTGTGGTAAAGGGTCTTTTCATATGCAAAAGAAGGGGGAGGGGGGGAGTGTCTTTTTTGTCACTTGCAGTGGCTTTCCAGCTACCTTTTCAACAGAGCCAAACTGACAGATTCTAAGTAAGTTTTTAAACAGTTTTATACTGGATTTTTATATCAGTATCTGTGCATATTATTCTTATAGTAGTGTCTATTACATGCAGTTATATGAAAATGAGTGTATACTGTCCCTTTAACTTCCCCTTTCCTCTCTCCAACCACCATCTACTAACTTTCTCTCTACGCTAGCTACTACAACCTTTGCAAGCCCCCAAAAAACTGCTACCTTGCAGGAATTTAAATGACTTGGATCTCACAGACTTTTCCACTCAACTAAACTCAACTCTGCTTTTCAACATTTCATCTCTCTCTTGCCCAAATCTTGTGGCTTTACAGTATAATTTGGCACTAAAATCAACACTTGACAAAGCTGCACTCTCCACTCTTCGATGTACATCAATTACTCGATGGCAACCATGGCCCACCAAACAGACCAGATATCTTCAGTGATGTTCATGGCTACTGAACAGCCAGTGTGAGGAAATCGTGCAGGCTCGTGTGCGATTTCCAGCATATAAATTCATCCTTAAGTCCATACAACTCTGGGCTCTGCCTGGCCAAACAAGTCTATTTCTCCTCCCTTGTATCATCTCATGCATCCAAGTCCTGAAAGCTGTTCTCAACCTTTAACTCCCTTCTACATTCACCTGCACTTTCGCCCACTACCAATCTCACTGCTCAGATAATCGCTGATCACCTTCAACAGATAAAATTGACACCATTAGAAAAGATATCTGCACCTCAACACCGCCTCAAATCCAGCAATCCTACCCATCCCTCTGTTAACAAAACTTTATGCTACTCCCTCCTGTAAACAGAGGAAGAAGTCTGTTGTACTCCTATCCTTGGCTCATCTCACAACCGACCCACGTGGACCCTATTCCTTCAGCTACTTCCTATTCCCTATTCCTTCACAACTTCTTCCCTCTTCCTTCACAGACTTCTTCCCTCTCTCTCTGCTTCACTAACCCCTACCCTAACTCATCTCTTTAACCAATCTCTCATCGCTGGCACATTTCCTGATACCTTTAAGCATGCGTCAATCATACCAATCCTCGTTTGACCCCATCCACACCTTCTACCTATCCTTACTTCCCTTTTCTTAAAATTATTGGAATGACTGGTCTATAATCGGCTAACTCAATTTCTCACAACTAACTCCTTACTTGATCCACTACAAGCTGGTTCCCGCCCTAAACACTCAACAGAAACCGCTCTTACTTAAGTAACAAACTACCTGTTATCAGCTAAAACAAAAGGCCACTACTCCTTACTAATTCTTCTTGACCTGTCCGCTGCCTTTGACACAGTTGACCATCCTCTCCTCCTAAAAATACTACATTCATTTGTCATCCGAGACCACAGCCCTCTCCTGGTTTGCCTCATATTTCTCAAAACGCTAGTTTTCAGTTTCCTTTACCAAGCATATCTTGTGATCCTATGCCTCTCTCATTTGGAGTACCGCAAAGCTCTGTCTTGGGTTCCCTTGCTTTTCTCTCTTTATACATCCTCCCTTGGAAAACTTATAGCCTCCTTTGGATTCCAGTACCACTTATATGCTGATGATACCCAAAATTTATCTTTCCTCTTCTGATATCTCTCTCCTCTTTACTCAACCAGATTTCCAACTGCCTCTCTGCAATTTTCTCTTGGATGTCTTCACACTACCCCTCCAACTCAATCTGGCCAAAACTGAGCTGCTTCTTATTTCCCCCTCTTTGAGACATCCAACACCTGACATTTCTCTGACGGTTGGAGACTCTATTCTCAACACCTCACCCGAGGTCTGCTGTCTTGGGGGCTACACTTGACTCAGAACTCACATTCAACCCACATATACAAGCACTTACCAAATCCTGCCATTCACACCTTACGCAACATTTCCAGAATTCGTCACTTCCTTATTCCAAAAAGTACAAAAATTAGTTTCCCTCAGTTTGTCACGCATTGATTATTGCAATCTACTTCTAAATGGGCCTTCCAAAACACAGCCTCTCTTCCCTCTAATCTATTAAGAATGCTTCTGCTAGACTCATCCACCTAGTCGCCATCTACATCAGCCTGCTCCACTCTGCCAGTCTCAACACTGGCTTCCTATACACTCCAGAAATACAATTTAAAGTATTAACCTTAACTTACAAAGCACTCAATAGTCTCCCAACTATATTTACTCATTTCATCCCAAATATTCCCCCATCCCGTCCTCTTCGATCAACCTCTGACCCACGTCTCTCCACTCCTGTTTATCTTCTACGTCCCACTCCCATCTCCAAGACCTCGCACGTGCTGCTCCTGTCCTCTTGAACTCTCTACCCCCGCTTCATAAGACTGTCTCCAACCTTGTATAGCTTCAGATGCCCCTTGAAAACCCACCTATTCAGAGAGACTTACCATCTCTCTTCCATCTCTCATCCTAACCAAACTAATACATGAACTGCCTGACTCACTTCTGCAACTACAACCAATGTGACAAGCTGCCCCCAAAACCTGTAGACTGTGAGCTCTCCAGAGTCAGAGCCTTCTTCCTCCTGTACTAGATTTATTTAGTTTTGTTATGTTATGTTTGTTATGTCCACTGCCTCAGAGTCACACTTGATTCAAATCTGTCCTTCAAGTCCCCACATCCAATTGCTCTCTTCATCTGCCGCAACCACCTACGCAATATCTCCAAAATTCGTCCGTTTCTGAGTGCCTGAAACTACTAAACAGCTAATCCACTCTCTAGTAATTTCCCGACTTGAACTACTGTAATAACTTACTATCTGGCCTCCCTCTCTCCCGCCTCTCTCCCCTTCAATCCATCTTAAATACATCGGCAAGGGCTAATCCACCTCTCTCGACGCTCTGTTCTGCTGCACCTCTCTCTGAGTCCTTCACTGGCTCCCCATCCACAGCAGAGTTAAATTCAAAATTCTCACCCTGGCCTACAAAGCACTCACCAATGCTGCCCCACCCTACCTGTCCTCACTCATCAACAAATATACTCCAGCCCGCCCCCTAAGATCCAAAATGACCTGCTCCTTGCGTCCTCTACCATCACCTCCTCTCATGCTAGACTACAGGACTGCTCTCGTGCGGCACCAACTCTCTGAAATGCACTTCCTCGAGCTGTCAGACTTTCCCCTAACCTCTCCTCCTCTAAACGTTCCCTAAAGACCTTTTTTGTTCAGGGAAGCTTATCACCCGACTCATTAACAAATTAACTTCACTTACCCAACAGTTGCCCTCATCTATCTGATCATTCTCACCTTTGCAGTCCCCACCTCCTGTTTCCCATCCTCCCACCCATATAGATTGTAAGTTTTCACAGGAATAGGGCCCTTGATCTCCCCTGTGTTTGTCTGTAAAACTTTGTCTCTTATTGTATTGTTTCTCCATTGTACTTTTAATCCTTGTACCCATGGCAGCACTGCGGAATATGTTGGCGCTTTATAAATAAATAATAATAATAATAATGTTTTGTATTTTAGCACAAATCCTTGTCATTGTATACCCCTATCACTGTACCCAGCGCTACGGAATTTGGCAGGACTATACAAATAAATGATAATAATAATCAGAGGCCCTGTTCTGAGGTGAAATTGGAGACTTACTGTATCATTGACCTATTCACAAACAAGTGTAGGAGCAGTGAAATATGCACTCCACGTTTCATGTCCCACTATAGCAAAAGTAGGTATGATAAATTAAGAACGCACATTGCAATATTACATTAATATATTTCATTATACAGTTATGACGAATTAGGCTTGTGTCCCTTTAAATATTTAAATTTTGTGATAACTGTATTAATGTTGTTGATGCAGTCATGAGATGTATATAGTCTTTCTAAACATAATTTCTATTAACAGGCCTATGGAAACTTGGCATTTTTGCAACCATTCCTTCTACCATCTAGCGTCTTAATACAAAATGAATGTTGTGTGTATAACCCTTGCATAGTTATAAATTGTTCAGAGCCTTAAGGCCTAAACAAAACCAAAAAATCTTAAATATATCCAGATCCACAGAGAAATATTATAGTGAGAGAAAATATCCATAGTTGAAATAATTTACCAGTATGTTTAACATGTTTTGCTCACAACAAAGTGAAAAAAAAATAAAAAAATAAATAAAAAAACAAACAAATATATATATATATATATATATATATATATATATATCCGCATCTAAAAGAAAAATCTATCGCTGTAATTTGATGACTGAATAAGAATGCATGTTTTTTGTCTACTCACTAAAAAGCATAAACTCAGGACGTTTAGAAGCTAAACCTATTCGAACCTACACCTATTTGAAGGTTTGTGTGACATCATCAGTGACATCACATAAAAAGTCATAAATGATCAACGGATGTAACTGACCACATGACATATGCAATTTACAAAAGATATCACTGATGAAATGATGCACCTAATAAAGCGGCAGAATTAAAGCAGAAATTCGGTTTTCTCAGACATAGTTTTCAGTACATCAGTACCAATACAGCATAGTGAAATAAAATTGTACTCACAGTGGCTAGTCATCTTGACCTCTTCACAGTTAAATTAATATAAAAGTGCAAAATTGGCATAATGAGCATTTTAAGGAAGATAAATATAGGGAAAAAATATTTTTTTTGCTATTGAGAATTTCCTTTTTTTATAGAAGTGGGAATAGGAGAGGCTTTGGCTATGGGGATGGCACTTTTGAGGACTCCTTGCCTCACCAATAATGTATTCACTCTAATTGGAGTGATTGACATAGATATATACATTTGATATGTTTTTTTTTCTCTATAAGACAAAATAAAAAGTAAGTGTAAATGCTTTGTTTCATTGCACGTAAACAACTCTTCTCATTTGGGAAAGTACAGTGTTTTATGTTTAATTCATTTAATTAGAGCATGGCTTGTATTTATAATTTACAATACAGTTTTGGTAATTTTTTCAAAAGAAATCATAAATGAATATAATTACCTCAAGAGACATAGTGAAAATGTTAGAGGGAAGCAATACAAATGTACCTATTTTTCATGGTTTATCTTTATTTGTTGAAATGTTCCTACTTTCCATTAAAGAATACTGAGGTATTGCAAATATGGTTGCAACATAGTTCACAAGACATGAGCACATGCCTGAGCCTACCTCAGTATGCTCTTAACTTAAGGAGCCAAGTTTTAACAAAAGATGCCAAGAAGAAAAAAAAATGATTATAGATTTTTTTTTTTTTTGTCAATTGTATGTTCTGTCTGAATCATGAAATTTTAATTTTGACTTGCATGTGCCATTAAAGGAATAGTCTAGTCAAAATTAAACTTTCATGATTCAGATAGAGCAGGCAAGTTTAAGCAACTTTCTAATGTACTCCTACTATCAATTTGTTTTCATACTCTTGGTATCTTTATTTGAAAAAGCAATAAAGTAAGCATAGGAGACGGCCCATTTTTGGTTCAGAATCAGCACCCGAGTAGCACTTTTTCATTGGTGTCTAAATGTAGCCACCAATCAGCAAGAGCTATCCAGGTGCTGAACCAAAAATGGGCAGGCTCCTAAGCTTATATTCAAATAAAGATACCAAGAGAACATAGACAAATTAATTATAGGAGTAAATTGGAATGCTCTATCTGAATTATGAAAGTTTAATTTTGACTTGCATGTGCCTTTAACATATGTGAACACAAATTGATGTATCTAGTCACCTTTATTTGGCCTAAAAAACATATTTGATAGTGATCGGAAAATAAGTGTGGTCCAAATAGGCATGATTTGCATTCATACATGATATTTCTAAATTCCTGGTCAAATACTGAATATTATGGGCTCGATCACATATGCAGCGTCGCCCGCAAAAGCCGGCAATGCCAGATTTTACGCGATTTTGGTATTACATATACGGCGTAGCATACAAGTTATGCGCGTATATTTCACCCTTCTGCCGTATTTTTTTTAACCATAGACTAACATAGAACAGACGCGCAATTTGGTATCCAATATACAGCGTAAGGACTTACACGCGTAGAATTCAGCAAAATCTACTCCATTCTCATCTCGCCACAAATTGTAGGCGCAGCAACCCTTGCACTGACTAAAAAAGCAACGTAACTCCCTGGAAGCCTTAACAAACACATACATTTAAGCAGCATCTCAAGGTTAAAGGGACAGTATACTATGATATTGTTTTTTTAAGGTTTATTTGTGTATTTGAAATAGTTTGAAGCCACAACATAATCAAATGGATTGAGCTTGTAGGTACTTTATCACATTGTGGACATATACTTGCTTATTTACTTTAAATTGTATTACCTACATCTCTTTAGAACCCACTGGAGTGTAATTTATTCTAATGCTAACACAGCTTGGCACTGATGCCATAATATATAAAGGGACAGTCAAGTCCAAAGAAAACCTTCTTTTAACTAGGGCATGTTATTTCAAACTACATTCAGATTTAATTCTAACACTTGCTTTGTTCTCTTGATATTCTTAGTTGAAAGCAAAACCTAGGATGGCTCATATGATAATTTCTAAGATCTTCTTGAAGGCTGCCTCTTTGCAATTGTGTCAAACCAATCACAGACACCACAACATCTCACCTGCAGCCTTAAAACACCTGATAATGCCCACACTATCAGTAACGTCACTACTATATATACCAATGTGTCAATTTATATTGGATGTGAGATACATTGATTTACATCTTAGAAGTGAATATTACTATATGTACCCTTCAGAAACAACTATTGTGGATGTGAGTTATAGTACAAGAATATGTCATAAACAAGATATACCTTTTTTTTGCCATTTCCACACAGGTCTTATTATATGTCTTAACAATATTAGTGTACTAAAACACACCTCACATGGATGTGGATGACAATTATATAGTAAATAACAGAGGACAAGATTTATGGTGAACTATAAGAATATTTATTTCTTTTTTGGCTTCTTGGATGAGGTGACTGTAGTGGATTGCCTTGTTCTCCTGGTTTGAGAAGATTCTGCTGTTTCTGCTGGTGTGAAGGCTACAGATGATAGAATGGAGGCAGTGTCCTGCTAGTGTGTAAAGTGCTCAACCAACACACCCAAGACTTGATTTTGTTCTTGCCATCTATTGTCCATCTGCATCTGCATATCAGACAGAATTTGCATCATCTGTGATTGGTTATGAACACTTGCACTTAACGATGCTGCCATGTCCCTCTGTAGCTCTATGCTACATTGTTGTCTCCTCTCTTGGCTCCTGTGGAACCTCTCTTGGCCTCTTTGTCTGCTCTCGGAGCTTGTTATGAGCCTCCTCTGGAGTGCAATGTAATCCTCACCCAGGGGAGAATACAATGCATCCACAGGCTCTTGAGCAGCAGGGCTTCTAGTTGCCTGAGGTGCAGGTTCAGCTGCATCTGCTGGTTCTGTTGGGACAGGTTCAGCTGCATCTGCTGGTTCTGTTAGGACAGGTTCAGCTGCATCTGCTAGTTCTTTTGGGACGGGTTCAGCTGCATCTGCTGGTGCTTGAGTACTTTCAGCTATATTTTCATCTGCAGATGGTGAAGCTCTCCCAAGTGATGAGGATGGTGGAGCTCTCCCAAGTGATGAGGATGGTGGAGCTCTCAAGGTGGATTGATAGTCCCACTGATGACCAGTGTGTGACCACTCAGCCTGTCCAGTTGGCACTTCTTGTGACATAGTCTGTGTGTAAAAGCCATGACTGCCCTGAGATTGTGTTGGGGGGGGGGGGGTAAATACATGGACCCTTTGTGGCTGTCTTGGCTCCCCCAAAGCCAAAAGAAGAATATTCCTCTGGCCAGGAATCTTGCCAGGGGTCATATGGCAATGGTGGTGGCATCACTCCCGGGTCCTCAACTGAAGCCATCCAACCCTGCTCATGCCTGGGAGCATACTGTTCATGTGTTTGCCTAAAGACTGGTGGTGGTGGCTGCATGCCTGTGACTGGTGGTGGTGGTGGCATGCCTGTTTTTGTCCTCGTGACAGGAGGTTCTGTGGAGGAGTCAAATGATGAGAGGGATTAGTACAGTCATATATATGTCCATGTGGGCATACAATGTACATTGATACATGCTAGGGCCTATACGGATTCTCATGTCAAACTCTATAACATGCATGTGCACATTGTGATTTGTGATATGAGGGATTTTAATATGCGCAGTATACAGGTATGTGTTTCATACAATAGTTATGTGTACATGTCAATGATTGAAAAAATGTGTTCTTTAAGTGACACTATGGTCACACAATTTACTTTAGCCTGATGTAGACACAGAACCTGCTTTCTTGAGCTAAAAGTATTGTGATGGCTATAGTGTCTATTTAATGAAAACTCTACATGTGGCCTGTGTTACTCTGAGACATGTTAGTATTGCACTATTCCACCTCATATCATGAATTGCATTGTGTTAAGTAGCATTAATGTCAAAAATAATTGTAGATGTTTTTGTTAGTAGGCCAAATACCATGCTCCTCATTGTGTACATGAATGTGTGATATTAAAGGATGTTATATCTCAAATACATATAATACTGGTGTGTGGGATGTTACTCACCAGCATGATGTGCTGTGGTTGCAGCCCCTGAGTCACGAGCCCCTGGAAGTCCATGGACTGCTGTGATACTCAGGGACCTGCATATCATCACCTGCCAGGTGTTATATTCTATGTCCAGGGATGGACCACCGCCTGTTCCCCTCTGGTGCATAGCTTCCTGTCCCATCTTTTCTTTCACCTGCCTCTTGCAGTCATTCCACCGCTTTTTAAGGCCCTCAACAGGCCACACTGTTGACAGCATCCTCTACCGCCAACCATGCTGTTTTTCGCCTTTTGGCACTGCCTTTGCCCTTCTCCTGCCCAAAGAGGGCACTGTAATTGTCCATGATGACCTGGACTAGGGCAACATTTTCATCGAATGAGAAGTTGGGACATCTCAGCCTTTCATCCTCCATGGACACCTGGCTTGCTCCCTGTCCCTGGTGTGGGTTCCTCCCTATCCTTTCCCTCCTCCCCCCTTCTGTCCCCATGTGTACCCTCTGTCCCTCTCCTAGATGTGCCTGGTCTCTGGGGCTCTCGGGCATCTCCCCTCCCATCATCCCTTCTAGTTCTCCCCACTCCACTTACTCCCTGACGGGGACCCCACTACTCCTCCTGTCCTCTACAATACTCCTCTCCCTGCCACTCCTCTCCCCTCCTCCCCTCCGCCCTACCTCTCCCTGCCATCCTCACACTACACACTCCTCACACACTCACTCCCAGTTCAATCACACACAATCACAACCAGACACTCAGCCTATCACACTGTAAAATTTAAATAAAATGTGGGAGGTGTTAGAAAAAAAGTGTGGTGTATTTGTATATGTATGTATGCAAAATGTGTGCAATATGTAAAAATAAGTGTAAGTGTACAAGCTTAATCAAACAACAATGCGACCTAACGAACTCCTCTGTTTGCGCCTCTCTCTCTACTCTGACTAATACTCCACTCCACTGTAGTGTGTTGTAGTTCAAACAATAATCCAAACACACTGAAGAAAATGGTGGCTTCGCATGGGTTTCTATATGAATTTTGAATAGCGTAATTACGTGTCGCATTTTTATATGAAGTCGCGGTTCATTTTTACGAGTGTTAATTTGCATAAAACTACTCTTTATTAAGACTTTCCGTGGACAAAATAGTGGCGTAAGTTACTTGCGACGACTAAAATGTGTATTTGCGCACATTTCGGAAGATCGCCAGTTTGTCCTACTTACGCCACTTTAGCATCTAACGGCTCAGTATATGTAATACCCCGATGTGTGAGGTGAAATTACGGGCGGCGCGGGTTCCCGTGCTTGCGCCAAAATCTGCCCCGTATATGTGATCGTGCCCTATGTGTGCAATGTGTATTCTGGCTGGGAATACAGTAACAGGTTATGCAGAAGGCTGAGTCTGATAATATCTGCACATTTCATAACTCTGGCACTGGATATATAGGAATGCATGTTGTGCCACCACATATATCTTAATTAACACCTCTACATCTCCAAACCTTTGCCAATACATCTAAGATATTCTGTAGATTAAACAGAACTAAATTACTTCAAGTTTTTCCACAGAACAGCAGAACAGAAGGTACTGTTGTTTGGGTCACATACAAAGTTTGTTCTTCCACCAGACTAACTGGCAAGCGTTTTTACTAATGTCATTATGCTGGAAATATCCAAGTCTAAACATCTTGCAGCTGATAACTATAAAGAGAGAATGGACAATTTAAGAAATCAAACACGCTTAAAATGTAAGGTATCATCTGATTTTTCCATTTTAAATGTGTTTACTTCAGATCAGTAATATTATGCTATGCTAATGCTAAGAATGAGAAAGATACATATAGATTTATTTTTTATAAAAATCCTATTAACTAAAATTACACAAAATATCAACAAATGTTATGTTTGGCAATAGCTAAATTCCGTATTGCTAACAAGAAGGTTTTAAGTAGTTGCCAAATCTTGTTGCACTGAGTATAAAAAAATATAGAAGTGACTAGTTTTAGTTCTTATATGATGTAAATTGGTGCATTTTTGTGGTATAAAAGTTATATTTAAAAGGGCTTTATACATTTATTTGCTATTTAGTCACTGCCCAAAATACTGAGGCACTGTATAATGTTTTAGAGCTATGTAAAAGAATCTTAAAAGTTGGAACAGAACTAGAATTATAAGCCATTACTTCCAGGATTTGTCAAAGCCTGCTTTATAAAATATGTAAATAAGGTTCTTAAGGCTGCACACTCGAAAATTAAAAATAACAATTAAATGCACATGAAACTTAAAATGTTTCTTTCATGATTCTGATAAGGCATACTATTTTAATCAGCTTTCAAATTTACTTCTATTTTCTAATTTGCTTTTCTCTTGTTAAGTGTATTCAGTCCACAGGTCATCCATTACTTATGGGATTATATCTCCTTCCCAACAGGAAGTTGCAAGAGGATCACCCAAGCAGAGCTGCTATATAGCTCCTCCCCTCACATGTCATATCCAGTCATTCTCTTGCAACTCAACTAGATAGGTCGTTGTGAGAGGTCTGTGGTGTTTTTATACTTAGTTTATTTCTTCAATCAAAAGTTTGTTATTTTAAATGGCAAAGTGCTGTTTGTTCTCAGGCAGTATTTAGAAGAAGAATCTGCCTGCGTTTTCTATGATCTTAGCAGAAGTAACTAAGATCCACTGGCTGTTCTCGCACATTCTGAGGAGTGGGGTAACTTTCAGAAAGGGAATAGCATGCAGGGAATCCTGCAAACGAGGTATGTGCAGTAAATAATTTTTTCTAAGGAAGATACCGAAGTATTGTATAAGCCTTAACTGCAGTAGAAGCGACTGGTAGCAGGCTTATTAATAACACTATCTAACTTTTAAAGTGTATGTTTAAAACGTTTACTGGCATGTTATTCGTTTTTTTTTTGTGAGGTACTTTGGTGATAAATCTGTTGGGGCATGAAATTTTCCACATGGCTGTTGTTTATTTCTATATAGAAACGATTAACTGAGTTTTCCCACTGTTGTAATAGGAGTGGGAGGAGCCTATTTTAGCGCTTTTTTGCGCAGTACAAATTCAGTTTCAGTCTTCCTGCTTCTTCCTCCTTGATCCAGGACGTCTCTAGAGAGCTCAGGGGTCTTCAAAATTCATTTTGAGGGAAGTAATCAGTCAAAGCAGACCTGTGACAGTGTGTTTGACTGTGATAAAAACGTTAATTGTTAAATTGATTATCCGTTTTTGGGTATTAAGGGGTTAATCATCCATTTGCTAGTGGGTGCAATACTTTTCTAACTTAATACATTTACTGTGAAAATTCGGTTGCTATAACTGATTTGGTTCATTGTTATTTCAACTGTGACGTTTTTTTGTGCTTCTTAAAGGCGCAGTAGGGTTTTTTATATTGCTTGTAAATTTATTTGAAAGGTTTTTCCAAGCTTGCTAGTCTCATTGCGAGTCTGTTTAAACATGTCTCACACAGATGAATCTGTTTGTTCACTATGTTTGAAGGCCAATGTGGAGCCCCACAGAAATATGTGTACTAAATGTATTGATGTCACTTTGAATAAAAGTCAATCTATATCTGTAAAGAAATTATCACCAGACAACGAGGGGGAAGTTATGCCGACTAACTCTCCTCACGTGTCGGTACCTTCGCCTCCCGCTCAGGGGGCGCGTGATATTGTGGCGCCAAGTGCATCAGAGAGGCCCATACAAATCACTTTGCAAGACATGGCTGCTGTTATGACAGAGGTATTATCTAAATTGCCTGAATTAAGAGGCAAGCGCGATAGCTCTGGGTTAAGGACAGAGCGCGCTGATGATGTCAGAGCCATGTCTGATACTGCGTCACAATTTACAGAACATGAGGACGGAGAGCTTCATTCTGTGGGTGATGGATCTGATCCAGGGAGACCGGATTCAGAGATTTCTAATTTTAAATTTAAGCTTGAGAACCTCCGCGTATTGCTAGGGGAGGTATTAGTGGCTCTGAATGATTGTAACACGGTTGCAATTCCAGAGAAAGTATGTAGGTTGGATAGATACTTTGCGGTACCGGTGTGTATTGACGTTTTTCCTATACCTAAAAGGCTTACAGAAATTATTAGCAAGGAGTGGGATAGACCCGGTGTGCCCTTTTCCCCACCTCCGATGTTTAGAAAAATGTTCCCGATAGACGCCACCACACGAGACTTATGGCAGACGGTCCCTAAGGTGGAGGGAGCAGTTTCTACTTTAGCTAAGCGTACCACTATCCCGGTGGAGGATAGTTGTGCTTTTTCGGATCCAATGGATAAAAAATTAGAAGGTTACCTTAAGAAAATGTTTGTTCAACAAGGTTTTATCTTACAGCCCCTTGCTTGCATTGCGCCTGTCACTGCGGCTGCGGCATTCTGGTTTGAGTCTCTGGAAGAGGCCATTCGCACAGCTCCATTGGATGAGATTATGGCCAAGCTTAAAGCACTTAAGCTAGCTAATGCATTTGTTTCTGATGCCATTGTGCATTTAACCAAACTAATGGCTAAGAACTCCGGATTCGCCATCCAGGCGCGCAGAGCGCTATGGCTTAAATCCTGGTCAGCTGACGTGACTTCTAAATCTAAATTGCTTATATTCCTTTCAAAGGGCAGACCTTATTCGGGCCCGGCTTGAAAGAAATTATTGCTGACATTACTGGGGGTAAGGGTCATACTCTTCCTCAGGACAGGGCCAAGTCAAAGGCCAGTCTAATTTTCGTGCCTTTCGTAATTTCAAGGCAGGAGCAGCATCAACTTCCTCTGCTCCAAAACAGGAAGGACCTGTTGCTCGTTACAGACAGGGCTGGAAAACTAACCAGTCCTGGAACAAGGGCAAGCAGGCCAGAAAGCCTTCTTCTGCCCCTAAGACAGCATGAAGAGAGGGCCCCCTATCCGGAAACGGATCTAGTGGGGGGCAGACTATCTCTCTTCGCCCAGGCTTGGGCAAGAGATGTCCAGGATCCCTGGGCGTTGGAGATCATATCTCAGGGATATCTTCTGGACTTCAAAGCATCTCCTCCACAAGGGATATTTCATCTTTCAAGGTTATCAGCAAACCAAATAAAGAAAGAGGCATTTCTACGCTGTGTGCAAGACCTCTTAGTATTGGGGGTGATCCACCCAGTTCCGCGGACGGAACAAGGGCAAGGGTTTTACTCTAATCTGTTTGTGGTTCCCAAGAAAGAGGGAACCTTCAGACCAATCTTGGACCTAAAAATCTTAAACAAATTCCTAAGAGTTCCATCATTCAAAATGGAAACTATTCGAACCATCCTACCCATGATCCAAGAGGGTCAATACATGACCACGGTAGACTTAAAGGATGCCTACCTTCATATACCGATTCACAAAGATCATTATCGGTACCTAAGATTTGCCTTTCTAGACAGGCATTACCAGTTTGTAGCTCTTCCCTTCGGGTTGGCTACGGCCCCGAGAATCTTTACAAAGGTTCTGGGCTCACTTCTGGCGGTTCTAAGACCGCGAGGCATAGCGGTGGCTCCGTATCTAGACGACATCCTGATACAGGCGTCAAGCTTTCAAATGGCCAAGTCTCATACAGAGATAGTTCTGGCATTTCTGAGGTCGCATGGGTGGAAAGTGAACGTGGAAAAGAGTTCTCTATCACCACTCACAAGGGTCTCCTTTCTAGGGACTCTGATAGATTCTGTAGAGATGAAAATTTACCTGACGGAGTCCAGGTTATCAAAGCTTCTAAATGCTTGCCGTGCCTTTCATTCCGTTCCACGCCCGTCAGTGGCTCAGTGCATGGAAGTAATCGGCTTAATGGTAGCGGCAATGGACATAGTGCCATTTGCGCGCCTGCATCTCAGACCGCTGCAATTATGCATGCTAAGTCAGTGGAATGGGGATTATTCAGATTTGTCCCCTCTGCTAGAGGGGGAGAGAGGTCAAAAAGCTTCGGCTACCTCTCTCTCCTTTTGGCTTCGTAGCATAATACGCTTAGCCTATGAGACTGCTGGACAGCAGCCTCCTGAAAAAGTTACAGCTCATTCCACTAGAGCTGTGGCTTCCACCTGGGCCTTTAAGAATGAGGCCTCTGTTGAACAGATTTGCAAGGCTGCAACTTGGTCTTCACTTCACACTTTTTCAAAATTTTACAAATTTGACACTTTTGCTTCTTCTGAGGCTGTTTTTGGGAGAAAGGTTCTACAGGCAGTGGTTCCTTCCGTTTAAAGTTCCTGCCTTGTCCCTCCCATCATCCGTGTACTTTAGCTTTGGTATTGGTATCCCATAAGTAATGGATGACCCGTGGACTGAATACACTTAACAAGAGAAAACATAATTTATGCTTACCTGATAAATTTATTTCTCTTGTAGTGTATTCAGTCCACGGCCCGCCCTGTCTTTTAAGGCAGATCTAAATTTTTTATTCAAACTACAGTCACCACTGCACCCTATGGTTTCTCCTTTCTTGTCTTGTTTCGGTCGAATGACTGGATATGACATGTGAGGGGAGGAGCTATATAGCAGCTCTGCTTGGGTGATCCTCTTGCAACTTCCTGTTGGGAAGGAGATATAATCCCATAAGTAATGGATGACCCGTGGACTGAATACACTACAAGAGAAATAAATTTATCAGGTAAGCATAAATTATGTTTTTTCTCTTGTTAATCTTTGTTAAAAAGCAAATCTTGGCTTTCCTGGGGCAGATGGACACGCCTACGCAAGAATGACAATACAACTAATTTATTCAGGACAGGAACACTGAAATGTATTTTAAACTG
Organism: Bombina bombina; assembly: GCF_027579735.1. Lineage (NCBI taxonomy): Eukaryota > Metazoa > Chordata > Amphibia > Anura > Bombinatoridae > Bombina > Bombina bombina. Next base: position 396,744,617 of record NC_069503.1, on the reverse strand, counting down.
TCTTCTTTTATATGAAACAAAGAAAAAATGTTGTCCACAGTGTCATTTTCAATGCTGTTGAGAAGTAGCAGTTTAGATGATCAGCTTGAACCATTGACCTGACTAACAATTGCTCCCTAACTTGTCCGCCTGCTCTAAGGCTGCGGACATCAATTCGCCTGATCCTATAGATCAATCAGCCCGATCCTATACGATTGGGCTGATTGACACCCACTGCTAGCGGCCGCGAATCTGCAGGGGGCAGCATCGATGTGTGGTGAACATGATACGCTGCATCGTATCATGTCCACTTGCACTTTCATAAATCGGCCCCATGGTCTGAGATGTAGGGGGGTGCAGTGCAGTTGAGGCCTTTGTATGTCAGAGTAAGAATTTTGTGTTTAAGCTTGGAGGAAAGAGGAAGCCAGTGAAGGGATTGGCAGAGAGGTGCAGCAAATGAAGAGCAACTTGTAAGGAAGATGAACCTGGCAGAGGCATTCATTATGGATTGTAAAGGAGCTAGGTGGCAGCTACGGAGGAAGTGGCGGGCTTTAGCCAAGGACTGAATGCAAGAAGTGAAAGAAAGTGAGTGTGATATGCATACCTCCCAACATTTCAAAATTCAAAAGAGGGACACCCCGATTAAAAATAAATCATAAGACCAAAGTAATATAAAGAAAATTCTAAATAAAGTCATATTTTAATACACTTAGGCAGCAAATCAAACACAAGCTCAAACCACTGGTATGGCTATGTGAGCTATGTATTTAATTAGCCTTTGCAAATACATAACTCTGCCTTACACGCAACAACATCAGTATTCACTATATACATAAATTACATACAAACAACTTTTTCTTGCAGCTGCTCCAGTGTCCCCCACATACTTTGTTTTTGCCCCTGTTTATAGTTAGTTACCTGATCCACCAGCCACTCAGTACTGAAAATAGTATATTCTAAACCCTGCAAGTAGAGGTACAGCCAATCAGAACCTCATACACTCAGTAACAACATGCTCCTGCCGCCTGTTTTCATGATCTGCACTCTAATTATAATAATATATATGCGGTATAGTAGGGAAGCATAAAATATATATGGAAGTAGGATGAGATTTAAAGGCACTCTATAGTCAAAATTAAACTTTAATTATTCAGATAGAGCATGCCTTTTTAAGACACTTTCCAACTTACTTCCGTTCTCAAATTGTGCTCAGTCCTTTTAAGTGCACACTTTCTGAGGCACACGCTACTACTGAACATATTCAAGTATTCACAGTGTATACCTTTATAATTCTGTGATTGGCTTATGGCTGCTACATGATACAGTGGGCTATCAGATTGAAGTAAATTTTGAAATTTGACAAAAAAAACCCTACTTCTCATTTAAAATTCAAAGTATGTGCTGTTGCTTTGTCCTATTATTATTCACTTGTTGGCTATGCAGTTCTACTGTAATTAAACTGTCAGATTTTGTACATGAGAAACTGTTATCTTAACACCCTCACAACACAATCATTTAGTAAATGGCAGGTTGTTAAGATAAGGACTTAACAAGGCTACATCAAAATAATCTGCAATATATTGATCTATAAAATTTGTTTTTGTTGTTTCATTTAAGCATATCACATTTTATAACATTCTCCTTAAAACTACACATAAATATCATTCAACTCTGTCACACTTTCCCTACTTACAAATTTCCGTCTGCAACTGAATTATGACATTTTCTGTTTGTGACTCTTCATCTGCCCACATTCTTCCTTAGGTACTGTTCTCTGCCTGGAACTTGATATCATTGTCACATATTAAAAAAAAATGATTTAGAAACATGGCTAAGAAGAGGTGGTGTTGTGTTCACTTTTCACACATTGATAAAATAACATAAGTTTCTTTTAGTTTGCAAATTATGTAAATTATTTTGTTCTTCCTGTTTAATAATTGCACATCAGGAAGTTGTTGGTGTATTGTGTTTAATATATATATTTATCTATCCTTATATGAATAATTAGTCACCCATAATAAGTACACTAAAGGCACTTTACATGTTTTAATAGGTACCTTCTAAAGTGTGACATGACGTTTAATTGTGTTTAAAAATTTAATTTAAAGGGATATGAAGCAGTGCTCCTTTTTATTTATTTATATATATATATATATATATATATATATATATATATATATGTATATGTGTGTGTGTGTGTGTGTGCGTGCATGTGTTAAATCAAAGTAAACATAAAAACAATGTGTTAAAATAAATAACTTTGTTAAAGTTGCTAATAACTTATAATTTCTCAATGTAGCCACTGCCTGCATTCTGTCTCTCCTAAGCATGGGCAAGTATAATTCACTGCTTAGTGCTTTTTTATTACAACATTGGAACAGACTATTTAATATCCTTTTAATGGTTGAAAGATTAATTTTTAACTTAAGGGACAGAAAACTCTAAACATTACTATCATATATAATAAAGAGTACTAGTTTTTTTCATGATCCAGATAGAGCATGCAATTTTAAGCCACTTTCTAATTTACTCCTATTATGTAAGCTTAGGAGCCAGCCCATTTTTTTGTTCTACACCTGGGTAGTGCTTACTAATTGGTGGCTAAATGTAGGACCTTTAGAAGAACATGGGCTTACTGACACTATGTGGCCAAAGTGTATGGGCTAACAGGTACATAAAATCCAGCACATGGCCATGAAATCTCCATAAACAAACATTGGCAGTACGACGGGTCGTACTGAAGAGCTCACTGACTTTAAACATGGCTCTGTACATTTACCACAAGTCAATTTGTTAAATTTCTGCCCTGGTCAACTGTAAGTGCTATTATTGTGAAGCGGAAGCATTTAGGAGCAACAAAACACTAGACACAAAGCAGTAGACCACGCATCACTCACTACAGAGTTCCAAACTGCGTCTGAAAGCAACATCAACACATGAACTGTGTGTCAGGAACTTCATAAATGGGTTTCCATGGCCAAGCAGCTGTACACAAGCATCACATTAACATATGCAATTATTATTAATATCATTTATTTGTATAGCTCCGCCAAATTCTGTAGTGCTGGTTACAATGATAGGGGTATACAATGACAATTTTTTTTGATAAGTACAAAACATAACAAAACTTAACAAATCTAGTAAAGGAGGAAGAGGGCCCTGCTCCGGAGAGCTCACAGCCTACAGGTTTAGGGTGCAGAGACATAAGGTTGGGGTAGCTTGGTACATTAGTTGTAGTTGCAGAAGTTCATTTATTAGTTTATTTCGGATGAGAGATGGAGGCGAGATGGTAAGCCTCTCTGAATAGGTGTTTTTTCAAGGAGCGTCTGAAGCTATACAAGGTTGGAGACAGTCTTATGGAGTGGGGTAGAGAGTTCCAGAGGACTGAAGCAGCACGTGCGAAGTCTTGGAGGCGGGACGTAGAGATAACAGGAGTGGAGAGACGTAGGTCAGATGTTGATCGAAGAGGACGGGATGGGGAATATTTCACGATGAGAGAGGAAATATAGTTGGGAGTTAGACTGTTTAGTGCTTTGTAAGTTAGGGTTAATATGTTAAATTGTATTCTGGAGTGTATGGGGAGCCAGTGTAGAGACTGAGTGGAGCAGCTGATGTAGATCGGCAACTTAGGTGGATGAGTCTAGCGGAAGTATTCATAATAGATTGCAAGGAGGAGAGGCAGTGTTTTGGAAGGCCATTTAGGAGTAGATTGCAATAATCAATGCGTGACAAAATGAGCGAATGAATAAGTATTTTTTTAGTTTTTTGAGTAAGGAAGGGATGAATTCCGGAAATGTTGCATAGGTGTGAACGGCAGGATTGGGTAAGTGCTTATATATGTGGGTTGAATGTAAGCTCTGAGTCTAGTGTGACCTCAAGACAGCAGACCTGGGGTGAGGTGTTGATAATAGAGTCTCCAACCATCAGAGAAATGTCAGGTGTTGGATGTCTCAAAGAGGGGGGAATAAGAAGCAGCTCAGTTTTAGACAGATTGAGTTGGAGGTAGTGTGAAGATATCCAAGAGTAAATTGCAGAGAGGCAGTTGGAAATCTGGTTGAGTAAAGAGGGAGAGATATCAGGAGAGGAAATATAGATTTGGGTATCATCAGCATATAAGTGGTACTGGAATCCAAAGGAGGCTATAAGTTTTACAAGGGAGGATGTATAGAGATAGAAAAGCAAGGGGCCCAAGACAGAGCCTTGCGGTACTCTAACTGGGAGAGGTATAGGATTGCAAGATATGTTGTTAAAGGAAACTGAAAAAGAGCGGTTTGAGAGATATGAGGCAAACCAGGAGAGGGCTGTATCTCGGATGTCAAATGAATGTAGTATTTTTAGGAGGAGAGGATGGTCGACTGTGTCAAAAGCAGCGGATAGGTCGAGAAGAATTAGTAAGGAGTAGTGGCCTTTTGCTTTAGCTGATAACAGGTCATTTGTTACTTTAGAAAGAGTAGTTTCTGTTGAGTGTTTAGGGTGGAAGCCAGATATGAGTGGATCAGGTAAGGAGTTAGTTGTGAGAATTTGAGTTAGCCGATTATAGACCAGTGATTCCAATCATTAAGAAGCAAAGGGAAGTAAGGAGACCGGTCGATAGTTAGAAGCCTTGGAGGGGTCAAGCGAGGGCTTTTTTAGGATTGTATAATTGACGAATGCTTGAATGTATTCCGGAAATGTGCCAGCGGTGAGAGATTGGTTAAAGAGATGAGATAGGGTAGGGATTAGTGAAGCAGAGAGTGAGGGAAGAAGTTGTGAAGGAATAGGGTCAAGTGGGCATGTTGTGAGATGAGCCAAGGATAGGAGTACAGAGACTTCTTCCTCTGTTACAGGAGGTAAGTAGCATAGAGTTTTGTTAATAGAAGGGGCTAGTAGGATTGCTGGGTTTGAAGGTTGTGAGGTGCAGATATGGTAGTGGGCGGGGGTGCAGCGGACATAGAAGGGAGTTAAAGGTTGAGAACAGCTTTCTGCCGTCGAGTTAATAATGTACGACGAACAGTGGAGGGTGCAACTTTTTCAAGTGTTGATTTTAGTGCCGAATTATACTGTTAAGCAACAAGATTTGGGCAAGAGAGGGATGAAATGTCAGAGAGCAGAGGATTAAGTTGAGTGGAAAAGTCTGTGAGATCCAAGTCATTTAAATTCCTGTAAGGTAGAAATTTCTTGGGGGCTTGCAAATATGTAGCAGGTAGAGTAAGAGAGAAAGTTAGTAGATGGTGGTCAGAGAGAGGAAAGGGGAAGTTAAGGAAGTTGGAAATGGTACAGAGATTAGTGAAGACCAGGTCTATGCAGTTGCCTTCACAGTGGGTTGGAGATGTTGTCCACTCAGACAGGCCAAAAGAGGTGGTAAGGGATAGAAGTTTAGAGGCAGCAGGCATGTTAGGATTATCAACGGGTATGTTGAAGTCCCCTAAGATGAGAGCAGAGACATTAAAATAGAGAAAATGTGGAAGCCAGGCTTCAAAGTGGTCCAGAAATTGTGCAATGTTTAGCAGGAGCTGAAGTGGTCCACCACTGGACTCTGCAGCAGTAGAAATGTGTTCTCTTGAGTGATGAACCACGCTTTACTATATGGTTGTCTGATGGAAGAATTTAGTTGTGGCAGATGCCAGGAGAACGCTACCTACGGAAATGCATAGTGTCTACTGTAAAGTTTGGTGGAGGAGGAATGATGTTCTGGGGCTGTTTTTTAGGGTTTGGGCTAGGCCCCTTAGTTTAAGTGAAGGGTTATATTAATGCTACAGGATACAAAGACATTTTAGACAATTGAGAGCTTTCAACTTTGTGGTAACAGTTTCAGGAAGCCCCTTTCCTGTTCCAGCATGACTGTATTCCTGTGCACAAAGTGAGGTCCATGAAGACATGGTTTGACAAGGTTTGTGTGGACTGTGTGCCTTTGACATCAACCCTAATAAAAACATTTGGAATTAATTGGAGTTCTGATTTTAAACCAGACCTTCTCAGCCAACATTATTACCTAACCTCACAAATACTCTTATGGCTAAATGGACACAAATTCTGTCAGACACATTTTGTGAAAAGCCTTACCAGAAGAGTAGCAGCTACAAAGGAGGGGTGGCCCCTCTGTATTAATGTCCATTGTTTTGGAATGGCATGTCCAACAAGTTCCACTTACTTTGGGCCCTCTAGTGTATTTTAAAATAAGTGACTTTTTTTATTGTCCAGTTTGCCTCTCAATTACATGGTGGAGAGTCAAGGATTTTTATACAGATTAACACCCAACAGGATATAAGTGAATGTCTAGCTTTTGCTTGTTTCCTGTCATGATAGCACTACTGTTCTAAATAACAAAATTGGTAAATATCATTTTGATTCTGTTCCAGTTGTAAATTGTACTTATGTCTCTACAAGTTTTAAACCTTACAACTGTAATTAAATGCCACAGGGATGAAGACTTTTTGTGCTGCTGGAGGTCAAACCAATTTCAATATAAGATAAATAACATATTTATTATAACTCCAATTCAATAGTCATCTGATGCAATTTTTAATGCTATATTTAAATTTAGAATTAATATATGATGCAGTGAATCTGAAAAAAAATAAGTGTTTAAATAATTTCAATATTAAAGAGCACAAAATTATTTTCTCTGTTTAAAAAACACAATTTGCCATTAGCTGGTTTAAAAGGCCAACCTACTAAACACACGATTACTAATTCCATAAAGGTTTGGTTTGTGAACATGCAATATAGTAATCAAGAATAGGTCTTTGCTCATAAAAATACCCATTCATGAGTTCTTTATTTTGTTTTACAGAAAAAGTCTTTCATTTTCATTCTTGACAAATTATTGAATACATAGTAATATGGAAAAAAATGCTCAATGTCTCCTGAGCACACGTTTGCCAAAAATATATTGTTGTTTTTTTGTTTTTAAATGTTAGAATGCGGTTTTCAGGGCTAAACTTTCAGGCCTTAAAAACCTATAGAACTAATTTTAACCCCATGAAAGTATGTAATTTTAACCCCATGAAAGTATGTTTCCTAAAGGTACAAAACTCATGGAATATGTTATTCCATAAGATGCCTACTTTATAGATCAGTGCTCTTCATATTTTAGACAGTCTGCTACTTGTTCTAGATCCTTCGAAGATTTGAGTATGTAGTGGTAAACAGAAGGAAAAGGGAGTAAATATGAATGCCCCATGTCTTCTGAGTCCATAGATGACAACCGTGTATGATTCTTAATTGTGGCTTGTACAGCCCGCATGTTGTAGGCCTGGACAAGTATGTCATTTCCATGAGATAAATATAAAATGCCATCCTTTATTTATCAGGTGTAAACTATCCCACAGATCCACTTTATTTCATAAATGCAAATAAACACACACTTGTGGACAGAACTACAAAACCATTAAGTTATCAGGCCTGAACTATCTCCAAGACACAATTTAACTAAATGAAACATATTTCTTAAAAAGTGCTTACCTTAATTTAAATTCAGGGAAGTGGGCAAGTACCTGGTTGTGTGCATAAGTGTCTGAGGTGCTTTGGACATGTGTTAATGGGTGTAAGGATTGGTAGGTGGAAGTGAGCCAGGTGAATATTTGGGTGGGGCTTATACACTAGTTCAAAATAACAATATTGTAAAAATAATAAATGCTGCTAATAAACAAAACTTCTCTTTTGATAGAAAACACAGCCAGCCCCGGTGTCTCTCAGACCATTTCAAACCAGCAGAAAAGGTTATGGCTGCGCTGTATTCCCTCAGGGGTATATATCGATCCAGCTTCTCTTCTCTGCTATTTCTTGAAACATGTAACCTCAGGAAAGGTGGTCAGATAACTTAAATCCATTATTGGACAATAATGGCCATGTGATCTTTCTTCATACATCATACCTGCCAGGCTGGTAAAATCGGATTGGTCTATGAATACTGCTTGAAATTTACTTTAATTGTTAAACATACATAATAGTGAAACCAACTGAAAAAGTAAAGCTAAATTGTATAAAGATAGAGATTTTTTGAATGAATTTAAAATTGCTGGATGGACACTGCCCTCCTTTAATAGATCATGATTCAAACAGAATAAGGTTACCCTCTTATGTATGGTAGGTATATATCTGCCTATTGTAAACTACCCCTACTTTGGTATTCCTGAGTTAGGATGAGGTGGGCGGATTTTTTTACCTTTCAATTGTTCACAGGTGTTTATGCGATTAGCTCTGTTTTCATTCTTTGATTTTAACTCTTGAGAAAGGTGCTGTGTCACTGAAACCGGTTGAGACTTTTTATATGAGCTTTTTAACCATTAAATGGATACTGTTGTTTTTTATGAAGACTCCAGCGTCCTGAATAAAGTTAATATTATTCCCATAACCCTGTGAGAATTTTCCAAGTAAGGCTAGGACAGAAGGTCTCTCTGGCAGTAATGCTAATTGGTGGGGTTGCCATTCTGTGCACGTTTAAAGGGACACTAAAGTCTAAACTAAACTTTCATGATTCAGTTATAGCTTGCAGTTTTAAGAGACTTTCTGAGGCACAAGATTCTACTGAGCATATGTAGTTGTACAAAGCATATATGTATATGAGTCTGTGATTGGCCGACGGCTGTCACAAGATACAGTAGGCCAGCAAATGAAAGGAAATTTCTTTCATAAGGTGGTGAGAGTCCATGATCCAATACAAGTAATAGCTCATGGACCCTCACCTCCATGAAATAAATTAATTTATCAGGTAAGCATAAATTAAGGTGGTGAGAGTCCACAAGCCATTACTCATAATGGATCACGGACTCTCACTACCATGATAGAAATTAATTTATCAGGTAAACATAAATTTTATTTTCTTTCATAAGGTTGTGAATTTAGTTTATGATCCATTACTCGTAAGGCTTTGTAGACTCTCACCATCATAAAATAAATTAATTTATTAGGTAAGCATAAATTTTGTTTTTTTAAGTTACAGGGTAAGTGCTTTTGCATTTTTTTATGATGCACTTGGTAATTATGCAATGTTGTATGTATTTAGGTAATGGGTTTTTAAAAACACCTAACAGAGTTATTCAGCAATGCAAACTCCCATTAATAGATAATATATTTTTTCCAATCCAAGTTTTACCCTTTTTAAGTTCAACCATTACTTATATCTGCCCTTTAGTGCTTTTCAGTTCTTAAATCCTGGTAGGATTAGATTTATTCAAAAACTGATGTCCTGGGTTTATCGACTCCTTTTATCTGCAGAATTGAATAAGTGAAATTGGCTCCAAAAATTTGTCATTAGGTATCGATACTTTGGATTGTGATCAGAATAACAGGTCTGGCACGTGTTAAGTTTTGCACCATTTTCCACCAAAATCGTAATGAAAAAAGCACTGCTGATAAACGATAAAAATATTGTATTCTTAAAACAGCTTATCAGCAGCATTAACATGCCAATTAATTGGTTCAAGGTGTAACTGTTCATTGGTATTGCCCAATTCTCAATACTTTATCACTTTGTACATTGGAATCCATTTTACCACCTTCAGATTTGACAATCTTCCCATGCTTTTTAGCATTCTATGAAATTGGTATGACAAGCCTATTTAAATACTTTATCAAGCCTTGTATACAAAATGTTTTAATGATTACTGAGGTTATCTTGGCCTTTTCAACTCTACAAATGTTAAGTGACCATGGAGAGACTGTATCCTTCAGAACTTCCTAATAACTTATTTCTTTCTGAATTGTAGTTAATTTGTATCAAAACTGCATACATTTTGTTGAACTAAGCTTCAAAACCTGAGCATGTCACAGGAGGATGTTATTTCTACTGCAGTAAGTCTATGTTTCTTTGTTGACCATCATAAGACATTTTGTGTATGATAATCATTGGCATGGACACAGCTACAACTAAATAATATGCTTGTGTGCTATAGGAACAAAATGTAGTTTACACCTTTTGAAAAGATTAAATGAACAACTAAAACATTTTAGCATAGACTGCTCAAAGACTAAATCTCTTTAAATAATGTATAAACCATCTGTCCAAATGACTGTATGTCATTTTAATATGGATAACATATTCCACAAGGCCTCATGGATGAGATGGTAGCAACTATCAAATTAGTCTTGGCGGGTTCCATCACCTGTGCTCAAGTGTAAATATTTTGAACACATGCAAATTGAAATGCAATTGAAAGCTATTTTACCCACCTACCCAGTCTCTGATGTCACAGGTTATGAATTTATGGTTTTACATTAAAATTGAAATTTAAGACCATGTAGCACTAAATTGCATCAATTTTCCTTTTGAATTTATCTCTCATTCTTTATTATAAATTGTTTTCTGTGTGTTATGGCTTGTGATAATAGGCATTGTATTTTTATAATGTAAATAAAATACAAATAAGAATACTGTACTGGAAAATAGTGTAAAAACTTTACACCCATTATTCCATAGGAGGGTTGCATCTTTAACCTTCCAGATACCACTGAAAGTAATTACCTAATATTGCATACAAACCCATTTTATACAGAGACACAATATCTTAAAAAGAGTGTAGGCTTTCCAACTGCCACTCCTTTTTCCCTGGACAGTCCCATATTTTTGGCCTCCTGTCTTATGGTATAATTATCCCTGGGTCGCTCCCACATTTAAAAAATATTCCCTGAGGTCTGAGCTTGGCATGCATGCCTGATTGTGGAAACAAACTTTTTTTAATGTCTTATGTATATATGTGTTTGCATATTGTGGCATCCTGCGCTGGAACAGTGGAATAATAAAATAATATACCTTATTTGATGAACTGGCATCTGTGAATCTCTTATTTTGTGAATATTGTATACAGTTTACATTATGTGTTTTGTGGTGGAAATTGTTGGTGGATGTGGTCAACAGTAATTTGCTTGCTTTATTACTCTGCTACAAAGTGACGCTGGTTTTACAAAATTATTATTGCAAGTTTAATCTATTTTTTTCTCTAGAGCATCCTTTTAAAATGCTTTATTTTGTAGGAGCAGTATATTTTTTACGGAATTATTTCTGTTGCTATATCTTAACCTAGGGCTTGACAAACCCAGGAGCCAGGGAGCCACTGACTTCTAGAATTTTAACCCTGGGTACTTAATTTTTGGTTTATTCTCCAATTATCTATATACAGCTACCACTCTCTGGCTCCTAATTTTTAAACAGATTTGTGGAGCACTTAACCCCTATACCCTCATGTGTGTCAGTTCAGATTAGGATATAACCAGTGATCAAAGCATACAAATGTATTCCTCTCTTTATGGACTTATCTTCATGTGGTAGCTATTTTATTAATTTTTTCCTATTTTAACAAAAATCACTGCTGTAAAAATTATTATAGTTACTTTTATAGTCAACATGCTCTTTAAACACAGTATAAACCTTTCTGTAGTTACTATATATTGCATTCATGATTAGATTTATGTGGCATTGAAACAGAACTTTATAATTCATTGCTGCAAACATGCTTTGTAAATGCAGTAAGTTTTAAAAATTGAGCTTTTTTATTATTTTGCACATTAGGATGGGGTTGATTGCTGTCCGCCGCTCAGAGCAGGCAGACCAGTTAAGGAGCAGCATCTAAAGGCTCGCACGGAAACAGGGGCATCAGAGGCCATTTGGCCCTTGATAAATCGGCCCCTTAGTATCATCAACAGAAAATCAATTCCCAGTTTTATCAATACATTTTGCAGTTGTAATAAGGTCTGCTGTCCAACAATTGAAACTCAACAGAAGTTTGATGGAAACAGGACAACAAAAACAGGAGTAAATCAACAACAAAATGGCTTCAATTGAAGAAAATAAGCCTTCTATAGTTACCCAGAGTCCTGACCTCAACCTAATTGAGTTAATGTGGCATGATGTGAATAGAGCAATTCACATCAGACATCCTAAGAATATCATTGAGGGATGGTCCAGAATTTCTTCTGTTGATCTGAACTACAAAAAATGTTATGTTAATGCTATTGCTGCTAACGGAGCATCAACCAGTTATTAAATCCAATGGTTCACATACTCTTTCCACCCATTGCATTGTGCATATTTAAACTGTGTGCTCAATAAATACGGGAAAGCGTATAATTGGTAATGTGTTATTTGTTTAAGAAGAGTGAGTTTGTCTATTGTGGAGACTTGTTTATAAGATCAATTTTATGCATAAATTCAGATAATTCTAAAGGGTTTATATACTTTTTTCCTTCCACTGTATTTAAAAAGCATCCAGCAGATGTCTTCTCTATGGAGGTGGACCTGGGTGTATGATGTAATTCAGGGCACCATCAGCATTATGATTTCCGATTCTGTAAGCACCATGTGAAGAACCAGAGGGAATTACTGGTGCTTGTGCTCAACAGATACATTTTTGTACCTGGTTTAGCAAGCAACAATTATTTTGAAGTCATGCGTTTAGAAGTTCATTCTAAACAGAGCTCCAGCGAGGTTAATTAATAAAAATAAAACAAGGTAACAGTTATACCCTTAACCATATTCTGTAAGCTGTGTACAAATGTGCTGTATTTGAGTGGGGATGCTTTTTTTTAGTCCAAGACTACATTGGTTTTTGAACAAATTAAAGGGACAGTCAAGTCCCCAAAAAACTTTCATGATTCAAATAGGGCATGTTATTTTAAACAACTTTCCAATTTACTTTTATCACCAATTTTGCTTTGTTCTCTTGGTGTTCTTAGTTGAAAGCTAAACCTAGGAGGTTCATATGCTAATTTCTTAGACCTTGAAGGCCGCCTCTAATCTAAATGCATTTTGATAGTTTTTCACCACTAGAGGGCATTAGTTCACGTGTTTCATATAGATAACATTGAGCTCATGCGCATGAATATATCATGGAATCAGGTCTGATTGGCTAAAATGCAAGTCTGTCAAAAGAACTGAAATAAGGGGGCAGTCTGCTGAGGCTTAGATACAAGGTAATTACAGAGGTAAAACGTGTATAATTATAACTGTGTTGGTTATGCACAACTGGGGAATTTGTAATTAAGGGATTATCTATCCTTTAAAACAACAAAAATTCTGGTGTTGACTGTCCCTTTAAGTTTTGATAATGATAGTCTGTTTTTTAACATACTACTTTGTAAGTTAATAGGGAAATGATGTTATATTTATTGCCCAGTTATTGTCTTCATATTTACAGAATGACACATTTTCCCTTGATGATAACCACACCATCTAATGGTATGCACTTTGCTGCTCTTTTCTTTTTGTTTAAAAGATTTCTCTTCCGATATGTTTCAATGATACACCCTCTACTCCGGCAGTTCACGAAACAATTTCATCTATTTTCTTATCTGCTTCCTTACTGACTGCCATCTCTGGAGTTGTCTTGCCCTTGTCTCTCTCAATCTAAACCGTTTCTTAAAGAAGCTGCATGTTATCAGAACTTTACCCCTGCTCATGTGAGTTGCGTAAAACATTGGCCTCTATTCAACATGGGAGTGTTGTAAAACTCACAAGCTCTCGGCTTCAGATTATCCATGATATCATTTTGTGTAGCTCAGCAATGTGTTTAGATAGCACCTTCTCTATTTGATGTCACATTCAGTTCATAATAACTTGCCCTGCATGGATAGATCATCTGTGTACTATTGTAAGAAGAAAGACTGAGAATGTCATTATCTATATGTAGATATGCATCAAATGGGTTCTGCATATATGACTATAAATATTGACAGAAGAAAACTGACCATTCAATCTGGAAGCTGCAATTTATTTATTTTGTGTGCAATTTATGCAACAATTCACAACCTCTATGGCAAGATACATTTTAATTGAAAACAATGCTCAGCTAAATGTGAGGTAGCAGTCTTAATCTATATGCCAACTGAAGATTGAATGATGATATATAGGCAGAAACATTATTGGCCATTGTGAAGCTCACCCTTTAGGTTTACTAATCAAATATTTTCTATGTGTTTGATATCTCCTTTGAAAGTTTAAAAGTATTAATTTGTTAAAGAGACATGGATGTCAAAGTTAGACTTTCATGGTTCAGATAAAGGGTGCAATTAAAAAAAACTTCTAAATTGCTTCTGTTATCAAATGTACCTTTGTTTCTTGGTGTTTTTGGTTGAAACTTTAGGTCCTTTATCTATGAGGACATACTGAAGTAGGCTTGTGTTCTGAGCAGTATGTGGCACCAGTGTTTGGAGTAATGATATTCAACCAACAGTAAACTGGCCCCTTTCTGTGAGATAGCTTGTAAAGGGAGGCTGCAGCATGCAGTGCTAAGTGATAGTAGTGAATATTCATAGCTGTACCTTCACTTACTCCTTCTGTCCACACTGTTTGAATGTCTTCTATCCAAATATAGATGAACTAGTCCTAAAGCCCGTGTACACGGGCCATTTTTTGCAGTACAGCGGTCCCACCCCTTGCTCTCTCTCTATCCCCCCTCTCTTTTGCTCTCTCTCTCCCTTCTCTTTGCTCTCTCTCTTTCCCCCTCTTTTTTGCTCGCTCTCTCTCCCCCCTCTCTTTTGCGCTCTCTCCCCCTTTCTTTTGCACTCTCTCTTTCCACCCTCTCTCTTTTGTGCTCTCTCCCCCTCTCTTTATCCCCCCTCTTCTGCTCTCTCTATCCCCCCTCTTTAGAGCTCTCTGTCTCTCACATGGCCCGTCCGCGTCACGTCCGGGCCCCGTCCACATCGCACCCCGCCTGGCCACGCCCACTCCACCCACAAGCCAGATGCCAGGTCAGTTGGAAGGCCAGGTGTGTTTGTCCTCGCGCTCAGTCTCTACTGTGCAATGACAGCTCGGACAAACAAACTTGGCCTTTTCTTATATAGGATTCTCAGTTTGACGTGAAAGTCTTCTTTATTATAAAGGGACATAATACTCGGTATGCTAACATCACTTGAATGTGAAGCAGCATAACTATAAAAATCTGACATGAAAATATCACCTTAACATCTCTATGTAAAAAGGAGGATATTTTCCCCCAAAATGTCTGATTGTTCTGTAAAACGTTAAACATCAGCTGCTGTCCAGCTGCAAGTTGAAAAAACAAACAAAAAACAGCCAATCAGCGTCAGCAGTCCTGAGGTCATGTATTGCTTTGTTGTGATAATGTGAGATTTCATAGTGAAACTTTCGTAAACTGAATAGGAAAAAAAACATGACTATGCCTGCATATGCCAGATGCACACTCCATAGCAAGTCCTGGACTAGCAATCCTGATTGGCTGCTTAAAGTCCTCTTTAGAGTGAGGTGTGAATACTTTTTTTTTTTTTTTTACAGAGATTTTCAGGTGATATTCTCTAATCAGTTTTATACAGCTATGTCACTTCACTTTCAAGTGCTCATACTTGTGGGTATCAGGTCCCTTTTAAACAGTGTTTCTATTCTATACATCATTAAGCTTAATTATACACAGAATTGTATCATAGAGTAGCTGAATTTACTGCACTCTAAAGCTGCTTGTATGTATATTATCGTGACAACACACGTCTGATACTTAGTGGTCAAGTTATCAAGCTTTGTACAGAGTTTACATGCCCCGTACGACCGCTGCTTACCATAACCTGTCTGCCTGTTCTGAGGCGGCAGACAGAAATCAACAGCCGATCAAATACGATTGGGTTGATTAACACAGATTGGCCGTGGAATTTGGCAGGGGGGGCAGCATTGCACCAGCAGTTCACAAGAACTGCTGGTGCAATGATAAATGCTAAACATGTGCAGAAGACATGATACGCTAACCTTCGTATCATGTCTGCTCGCACATTAATAAGATGACCCTCATAGTGTTCCAAATACATACACGCTCCTGAGCCTACTTCAGTATGACCTCATGCAAAAGGGGGAAATTTCAACCAAGGAGACTGAGAAAGAAAACACAGGTAGTAAATGGCTTTTTTTTTCTAAATTGTGAAAGTTTAATTTTAACTTCCATGTCATGAACACAAGAGAGACCCAATAACTTTTCTAGATTAGTTTTTTAACAGCGCTTTCTTATGGTAGCCAGTTGGTTCTCCACTAAAGTGGGTAATTACCTGAAGGTGTCAGAACACCAAACGTGATGTTATGAAGGATATCATTTATTAAAGGTGGTTTAAAAAGTTAGCGGACTATGCTAAATACTGAACAAGTTAAAACTGTATTTGTTTTTTGGTTAAACATTATTTTTTTCAATTACCTGTACCTCAAAAATGCTCAGAGATGTTTCTTTAGTTTAAAATGAGCTGGTCATCAAAAGGCAAAACACTTGAGGAACTCTATAGTAATATCTTCTTCAAATGAAATATTCTACATTGTTTTCTCATATATACTGTTTACTGGTTCTCAGGGGCAAGTGTCAAATTATTAAACTGGTGCCATTATATATTCATATTAACCTTTGACTGAAAGAGCCAGATTATTGATGTCTGGTCTCTGTGTGGTTATAATGGTTGGGGTCCTACATTTAAACTTTGGCATTGATTCCACCAGAGGATGTTGTTATTACTCATGTAGGTAAGTCTCTTCTCTTTATCATCCCAGTGTGATTTACTGACTAGTGCAGGTTATTATCACTATGGTTACAGCTAAAATTAAGTAATCTGCCAGTGTGCCTTTTTGGAAAGCTCAGGCTTAATACTGTTTATGTACATTATTAAAAATTCCTAAAAACTGGAACATATCAATGCTGTAAAGTCACCCCCCCCCTATATATTTTACCATATGTTTCTTCATTTAATTTAATGCATGAATGGAACATACGTTTTATGCTCAAAGTCTGCATTAAACCAAAATAATTTCCATAACATAACTTACATAACCATATGTCAATGTGACTGTGATTATTTCTAGTATGGATAACATTTTGTGAAGCCTTGCAAGGAAATGGGACAGACTTCTGAAACTGCAATGCCAGTAACTGGTTCTGGTTCTCACAAGAAAGCTTTGTCTGCTGATTTCCAGAGATGGAACAAATGTCATTTATAAAGCCAATTAGTGAAGCTTTCTATTATATTATATGCCATAGCAGTAGGGGTAAGGCTACTGAGATTAATTTAGATAAGCTCTGCAAACTCCTAGATGATGGATGTAGAGACACTTAGAGTCAGCATTCCATGACATGAAAAGGCTGCTGTTAAGATGTTGGTAGAAGGAATTCTGTAGGGCAGCTGTGCACCTTCACTGTGTTCTCACCCATCTGCATGAACATACCATCTTCCTTTAGGGCATAAGGGATAAGAGAAGCCAATCCAGTGGAAATCTCTGCACTCCTTTATAGAATCTTTTTTTGGAAATTAAAAAGAGTGCTTACACATTTTGAATGGGATAAGATTTTAACGTGAAGCTGTAATTTTGCATAATGCAAAAAACTTAAAGGGACACTGTACCCAAATTTTTTCTTTTGGTAATTCAGAAAGAGCATGCAATTTTAAGCAACTTTCTAATTTACTCCTATTATCATTTTTCTCCGTCTCTTGCTATCATTATTTGAAAAAGAAGGCATCTAAGCTTTTTTTGGTTTCAGTACTCTGGATAGCACTTTTTTTATTGGTGGATGAATTTATCCACCAATCAACAAGGACCAACCCAGGGTTGTTCACCAAAAATGGGCCGGCATCAAAGCTTACATTCTTGCATTTCAAATAAAGATACCAAGAGAATGAAGAAAATTTGATAATAGGAGTAAATTAGAAAGTTGCTTAAAATTTCATGCTCAATCTGAATCACGAAAGAAAATTTTGGGTACAGATGTCCCTTTAAGCTATACAAAACCATTAATAACCTTCCCTGAAGAGCCAAGATGCAAGTAATACACTGAAGCCTGGGCACGATGAAACAATGACTTTTGAAGACATAAGAAAACACGCAATAAAGGTTTTTTCCACTTTCATAGATATGATCATATCACATAATAATGTTAAACCCCATATACAATTAAAACAACTTAAGGGCCATTATAATGGAAAGAGTAAATGCTTCTTCTAGGCTAAACTAGTTTCTTTCAAGCCCAGTATTTATTGGGGGGAAAAAACCCACCTATTTTACTACCATGTTCAAAATAATCATAACCACAAAGTACATGAAACCCAATTTTTTCTGAAATGATTTAGAAAGAGCATGCAATTTTAAACTACTTTCAAATTTACTTCTATTATCTAATTTGCTTCATTTTCTTGACAGCTTTGTTGAAAAGCATATCTAAATAGGCTATGTAGCTGCCGATTGGTGGCTGCACATAGATGCCTCGTGTGATTGGCTAACCCGATGTGCATTGCTATTTCTCAACAAAGGATATCTAAAGAATGAAGAAAATAGACAATAGAAGTAAATTGGGATGTTTACATTTGTATTATCTGATTCATGGAAGGAAAATGTATTTGAGTTTCAATGTCCCTTTAAAGCATAACCATTTTATACCAATATAAATGTAAACAAAAACATGACAACTGCTCTGAGTCCCCAATGGGTCCGCAAGTTCTTGATCCATGGCCAAATGCCTTTCTGGTCAGTCCACCCTATCATATCAATATATTAAAAAAGATGAAGAATTTTTTTTTTTTTAACCTTGGAAAAAAACAAAGTGCTCAAAAATTCTGTTCAAAGCAATATTTTTAATATCAACAACTACATAAATGTAAACTTATACAGGTGTTAGTTATAAATAGAAAGCATACAATATTGGAAGACATTTTACAGTCACGTACACGGCAACATATGTGCACTGATTCTTCACCTCGCAGAAAAAGATTTTAATATTGCTTTTATTTTTGGTAATCTGCCATATTAAGGTTTTTGCTATGTTGGATGTCATTGTGCAACTAAACTATTTATTTTCTCAAAATAGTTGCATTTGCAGCTGGAAACGGTTCACTCTACTGCTTTAATCAGAACCATTTGTTGTGGTGAGATATAAAAACTATTGTAGTGGTCAGCAAATTATCCAGACTAATTACCTCTGCCCACGCTGGTTTAACACAAGGTTATGGATTTTAGTTCCTTTGATGCTTTATAGTGTTTATGATGTTTAAGAATGTATCCTGTGACTCTGTACAATAGAGGCAAAGCATAATTTTTCCAAGGGAGAGATCACATAACAGCAAACAAAAACTACCTATGTATTAGAATGTTTGTTTATATAATTTTACACACAAAAAAATAATCACAAAACTATTATTTAATAGATATTTAAAAAATGAGTTCATGGTCCAAATAGATCAGGCAATATAAAGAAATGTTTCAATTTATATTATCAAATTAACAGTTTTTTTTTTAATATCCTTTTGTTGAAAAACATACGTAGGCTCAGGAGCAGCAACGCACTACTGGGAGCTAACTGGCGATTGGTGGCTACACAAATATGCCTCTTGTCATTGGCTCACCAGATGTGTTTAGCTCAGTAGTATATTGATTGGGTATTAGCTACTAAGAAAGGATTTAAAGGGACAGGCTAGTCAAAATTACACTTTAATGATTCAGATAGGGCATGCACTTTTAAACAACTTTCCAATTTACCTTTATCATTAAATTTGCTTTGTTCTCTTGGTATTCTTTTTTGACAGCTAAACCTAGGTAGGCTCAAACTTATTTTTAAACAGTTGAAAATGCCTCTTATCTCAGTGCATTTTTACAGGTTAGACATGTGTGTCATATAGATAACATTGTGCTCACTCCTCATGAGTTATTTAGGAGTCAGCACTGATTGGCTAAAATGCATGTCTGTCAAAAGCACTGAGATAAGGGGGACAGTCTGCAGAGGCTTAGATACAAGGTAATCACAGAGACAATAAGTATTAATATCACAGTATTACCCATTCCCCCAGTTTTGCATAAACTAACAAAGAGATTAGCTTTCTTTTTAAACAATACACATTTTCAAGTAGACTGTCCCTTTAATATTTCTTCTTTTAAAGCGACAGTCTACACCAGAATTTTTATTGTTTTAAAAAGATAGATAATCCCTTTATTACCCATTCCCTAGTTTTGCATAACCAACACAGTTTATATTAATGCACTTTTACCTCTGTGATAATCTTGTATCTAAGCCTCTGCAAACTGCCCCCTTATTTCAGTTCTTTTGACAGACATGCATTTTAGCCAATCAGTGCTGGCTCATAGGAAGCTCCATGTGCGTGAGCACTGTGTTATCTATATGACACACATGAACTAGTGGTGAAAAACTGTCAAAATGCCCTGAGAGAATAGGTGGCCTTCAAGGGCTTAGAAATTAGCATATGAACCTCCTAGGTTTAGCTTTTCAATTAAGAATACCAAGAGAACAAGGCAAATATTATTTATTTTATTTATATATATATAATATATATAGTATATATATATATATATATATATATATATTATATATATATATATATATATATATATATATATATCTATATATATATAATATATATATATTATATATATATATATCCCTTGGTTAATCTCCTGGCTACCAGTGAGACAGTTTTAATGATTAACCCCTTGACTGCTAGTAACACAGAATGTTGAAACTAAAAAAAAAAATTGGCTGCCAACAACATACAGGTCAGCCATTTGCCTATAGTATGAGAGAACATTGATTAAAAGACTGATTACATATTCTACTAGTTTAATAGTCTATTTATTGATTCTGGTATCTGTTTGACCCAGTTAGAAAATTATATATTAATTTTAAATATTAATCAATCCATCATATATAAAAAAAAATAGCAGTTAAACATTTAAAAAATATTTTTTTACATGAAAACCCTTAAAGGGACAGTATACTATAAAATCGTTTATTCCCTTAATGTGTTGCCAATTACTTTTATTACCAGCTGCAGAGTATAAAATGTATGAGTTTTGCTTTTTAAGGCTTATTTGTGTATATGAATTAGCTGATTTTGTGTTTTGAAGTCACAACCTAATAAAATAGGTTGAGCTTGTAGGTATAATCAGATCTCATTACTTTATCACATTGTGTACATATAGTTGCTTCTTTATCTTATATATGTCCATAAACCAATCACCAATACTTGGAGAGAACAATGGAAAACTAACATTTTATTACCTTATCTCTTCTATAACCCACTGGGAGTGTAATCTCTTCTACTAGCTGTGTTAATACAGCTTGGCCTCGTGGCCAAAAACTTTCAGGATGGGTGGGGATACCACAGGCTAAATAAACTAATTAAAATGCCAATATAAGGTTAATGGAAATACTTGTAAACAATTTAATACACTCCAGCAGGTAAATTCGATCATTGGGAACAAATTAAAGGGGAGGAAAATTTTGAGTAAAATGTTCCCTTTAAGTAAAAAACTGTTCAAATATGAAGTAAAGCTAACAGAAATCACACAATTATATACAACTGATTATTGGGTCAGTGTTGCTCACTTGCGGACAGTAAGAAAAAGTTTGCTTCTTCAGTACTGGAAACATTAATAAAAAAAAAAACAAAAAAAAACCCCACAATAATAAGGACTAATATATTATGAAATTCTTTCCTTTAGATGAAATAAATACATGTTGTGGTGTGTATTATGTCCCTTTAAGAACGGACTTGCCTTTTTTGTGTCATAAATGTAGTACAGTATTTTCACTCAGTGGAAAAAAAAATTTTTGTTAAAAAAGCAAATATTTATTTATGTAGCATTAAAATGTGACCATTTTTTGTTTTTGTATATTATGGTGTACTCTTAATTGAATTACTCCAATTTAATTACTCATTACTTGACAGAAGGAGATACGATTTAGGATATATGGCAGTGATGGCCAGTTGGGGCCCTGTGCGTCAGTTTTTTGCAGTCACTGGAAATGGGCAAAACTAAGAATGTGGACCATGGTAAAAACTTAAAGGGATATGAAACCCAAATTTTTTTCTTTGTGATTTAAAAAGAGTATGCAATTTTAATCAACTTTGTAATTTTACTTCTATTATCTCATTTGCTTAATTCTCTTGACATACTTTGCTGAAAAGAATATCTAGATAGGTTCAGTAGCTGCTGATTGGTTGCTGCACATAGATGCCTTGTGTGATTGGCTCCCCCGTGTGCATTGCTATTTCTTCAATAAAGGATATCTCAAGAATGAAGCAAATTAGATAATAGAAGTAAATTGGAATGATGTTTAAAATTGTATTCTCTACTTGAATCATGAAAGAAAATATTTGGGTTTAGTGTCCCTTTAACTAAATATATGTAGTTTTTGAGTTTCTGGGTAGGGCCAAAACACAAATGAGCCCTCTGGAGGGGACAACATCATCCTTACCTAAATTTGGTCCGGTACCACTGGGCATTTTTTGAAAATATATTATTATTTATGTTTTTAATAGCCATACATATATATGTTCCCCTTAAGTCTGTTGCTCTACAGATCTCATGTGTTAGGAAGTTGGCTCTTATTGATATTAGGCAAAAACATAATTTATGTAAGAACTTACCTGATAAATTCATTTCTTTCATATTGGCAAGAGTCCATGAGCTAGTGACGTATGGGATATACAATCCTACCAGGGCAAAGTTTCCCAAACCTCAAAATGCCTATAAATACACCCCTCACCACACCCACAATTCAGTTTAATGAATAGCCAAGTAGTGGGGTGATAAAGGAGTAAAAAGCATCAACAAAAGGAATTTGGAAATAATTGTGCTTTATACAAAAAAAATCATAACCACCATAAAAAGGGTGGGCCTCATGGATTCTTGCCAATGTGAAAGATATTAATTTACCAGGTAAATTCTTACATAAATTATATTTTCTTTCATGTAATTGGCAAGAGCCCATGAGCTAGTGACGTATGGGATAGCAATACCCAAGATGTGGAACTACACGCAAGAGTCACTAGAGAGAGAGGGATAAAAATAAAAACAGCCATTTTTCGCTGAAAAATTAATCCACAACCCAAAATATAAGTTTATTCTCATGAAAAGAAAAAAAAAAACTTAAGATAAGCAGAAGAATCAAACTGAAAACAGCTGCCTGAAAAAAACTTTTCTACCAAAAACTGCTTCCGAAGAAGTGAATACATAAAAACGGTAGAATTTAGTAAATATGTGCAAAGAAAACCAGGTTGCGGCTTTGCAAATCAACTGAAGCTTCATTCTTAAAAGCCCACGAAGTGGAGACTGATCTAATAGAATGAGCTTGTAATTCCCCTGAGGCGGGGCTTAACCCGACCCCAATAAGCTGAATGAAACAAAAAGCTTTAACCATGAAGCCAAGGAAACGGCAGAAGCCCTTCTGACCTTCCTAGAACCAGAAAAGATAACAAATAGACTAGAAGTCTTCCTGAAATCTTTAGTAGCTTCAACATAATATTTCAAACTCTTACCACATCCAAAGAATGTAAGGATTTCTCCAAAGAATTCTTAGGATTAGGACACAAGGAAAGAACAATTTCACTATTAATGTTAGAATTCACAACCTTAGGTAAGAATTTAAATGAAGTCCGCAAAACCACCTAATCCTGATGAAAAATCAGAAAAGGAGATTCACAAGAAGGAGCAGATAATTCAGAAACTCTTCTAGCAGCAAGAGATGGCCAAAAGGAACAACACTTTCCAAGAAAGTAGTTTAATGTCCAAAGAATGTATAGGCTCAAATGAAGGCGCCTGTAAAGCCTTCAAACCAAATTAAGACTCCAAGGAGGAGAGAATGAAATAATGACAGGCTTGATTACAAACCAAAGCCTGTACAAAACAGTGAATTATCAGGAAGCTTAAGCAATCTTTTTGTGAAATAAGACAGAAAGAGCAGAGATTTGTCCCTTTAAGGAACTTGCAGACAAAACTTTATCCAAACCATGCTGAAGAAACTGCAAAATTCTAGAATTCTAAAAGAATGTCAAAACGAATTTATGAGAACACCACCATGAATATATGTCTTCCAAACTCGATAATAATCTTCCTAGAAACAGATTTACAAGCCTGTAACATAGTAATAATCACTGAGTCAGAGAAACCTCTATGACTAAGCACTAGGCGTTCAATTTACATACCTTCAAATTTAATGATTTGAAATCCTGATGGAAGAGGCCAAGGTTGGCAACTGGACATCCAAACGAGATCTGCATACCAAAAACCTGTGAGGCCATGCTGGAGCTACCAACAATACAATGACTGTTCCATGATGATTTTGAATATCACTCTTGGAAGAAGAACTAGAGGGGGGAAAATATAAGCAGGTTGGCAACACCAAGGAAGTGTCAATGCATCCCCTGCTTCCGCCTGAAGATCCGTGGACAGGTACCTGGGAAGTTTCTTGTTTAGATGAGATAACCATCAGATCTATTTCTGAAAGACCCCATCTGAACAATCTGAGAAAACACATCTGGATGGAGATACCACTCCCCCGGATGTAAAGTCTGACGGCTGAGATAATCCGCTTCCCAATTGTCTACACCTGGGATATGTACCACAGAAATTAGACAAGATCTGGATTCCGCCCAAGAAAGTATTCAAGATACTTCTTTCATAGCTGATGATTGACATATGCCACAGCTGTGATATTGTCTGTCTGAGAACAAATGAACGGTTCCCTCTTTAACAGAGGCCAAGCCTGAAGAACCCTGAAAATTGAGTTCCAAAATATTGATTGGTAATCTCGCCTCTTGAGATTTCCAAACCCCTTGTGCTGTCAGAGATCCCCAGACAGCTCCCCAACCTGAAAATACTCGCATCTGTTGTGATCACAGTCCAGTTTGGACAAACCAAAGACCCCTAGAACTATACAATGGTGATCTAACCACCAATTCAGAGATAATCGAACATTGGGATTTAAGGATATTAATTGTGATATCTTAGTATAATTCCAGCACCATTGATTCAGCATACAAAGCTGGAGAGGTCTCACATGAAAATGAGCAAAGGGAAGTACGTCCGATGCTACAGTCATGAAACCTAAAACTTCCATGCACATAGCTACTGAAAGGAATAATAGAGACTGTAGGTTCCCGACAAGCTGAAACCAATTTAAATTGTTTCTGTCTGATAAAGGACAGAGTCATGGATACTGAATCTATTTGGAAACCTAAAAAAGGTGACCCTTGTCTGAGGAATCAAGGAACTTTTTGGTAAATTGAATCCTCCAACCATGTCTATGAAGAAACAACAGTAGTTAATTCGTGTGAAATTCTGCAGAACTTAAAGACTGAGCAAGTACCAAGATATTGTCCAAATAAGGAAACACCACAATACCCCACTTTCTGATAACAGAGTAGGACATCGAGAACCTTGAAAAGATTCCTAACGCTGTCGCTAGGCCAAAAAGGAAGAGCAACAATTGGTAATACTGGTCTAAAAAAAGAGAATCTCAGAAACTGATAGCAATCTGGATGAATCAAAATATGAAGATATGCATCCTATAAGTCTATTGTGCCCTTGCTGAACAAAAGGCAGAATAGACCTTATAATCACCATTTTGAAAATTGGTACTCATACATATCGAATCAAAATTTTTAGATCCAAAACTGGTTTGAATGAATTTTCTCTCTTTGGGGACAAATTAATAGATTTGAATAAAAACCCACACCCCTGTTCCTGAAACGGAACTGGCATGATTACCCCCAGATAACTCCAGGGCTGAAACACACTTGAGGAAAGCCTGAGCCTTAACTGGGTTTGCTGGAATGCGTGAGAAAAAAAAACTTCTCACAAGCGGTCTTATTCTGAATCCTTTTCTGTACCCCTGAAAACAATTCTGTGAATCCAATGATTTTGGACCAGAATTGATCCAAACATCTTAGAAAAAACTTAATCTGCCCCCTACCAGCTGAGCTGGAATAAGAGCCGCATCTTCATGCGGACTTGGGGGCTGGCTTTGATCTCTTAAAAGGCTTGCAATTGGAAACAGATTCCTTGGGAAGAATTAGATTTCTGTTCCTAATTAAAGAACGAAAATGGTTAGAAGCTTTAAAATGTACCCTTAGATCTTAATCTTGAGGCAAAAAACTCCCTTTTCCAGTGACAATTGAAATTATTGAATCCAACTGTTGAACCAAATAATTTATTACCTTGGAAAGAAATAGCAATCTCGACTTAGAAATCATATCAGCATTCCAAGATTTAAGCCACAAAGCTCTTCTAGCTAAAATAGCCAAAGACCTAGATTTAACATCAATTTTGATAATATCAAAAAATGGCATCACAAATGAAATTATTAGCATGTTGAATCAAGTTAACAATGCTAGAGAAATCATGATCCGATACTTGTTGCGCTAAAGATTCCAACCAAAAGGTTGAAGCAGCTGCAACAGCCAAAGAAATTGCAGGCCTAAGAAAAAGACCTGAAAATAAACTTTCCTTAGATAAGATACAAGTTTCCTATCTAAAGGATCTTAAAAGAAATACTATCTTTCATAGGAATAATAGTACATTTAGCAAGAGTAGAGAGCGCCCCAAGTTTGGGGATTTTTTCCCAAAACTCCAATCTAACTGCTGGCAAAGGATACAATTTTTAAAACCTTAAAGAAGGAATAAAAGAAGTACCAGGCCTATTCCATTCCTTCGAAATCATATCAGAAATAGCATCAGGAACTGGAAAAACCTCTGGAATAACCACAGGAGGTTTATAAACAGAATTTAAATGTTTACTATTTTTAATATCAAGAGGACTAATCTCCTCAATATCCAATATAATCAACACTTCTTCAACAAAGAACTAATGTACTCCATTTTAAATAAATAAGTAGATTTGTTAGTGTTAATATCTGAGGAAGGATCTTCTGAATCAGATAGATCCTCATCAGAGGAGGATAATTCAGTATGTTGTCGGTGATCTGAAATTTCATCAACTTTATGAGAAGTTTTAAAAGACCTTTACATTTATTAGAAGGCGGGATGGCAGACAAAGCCTTCTAAATGGAAAACAGCAATAAATTGTTATAAATTCACAGGTATATCTTGTACATAAGATGTTAAAAGAACAACAGCAGGAAATGTACTATTACTGATGGACATATTCTCTGCATGTAAAAGTTTATCATGACAACTTATTACAAACCACAGCTGGAGATATAAATGTACTTAGCTTTGGAAGAACGGTTATCAGTCCGCAGGATTCCAACAGTGATTTCTGAAACAAGATCAGATTGAGACATCTTGCAAATGTAAGAGAAAAAGCAACATATAAAGCAAAATTATCAATTTCCTTATATGGCAGTTTCATGAATGGGGAAAAAAATGCAAATAGCATAGCCCTCTGATAGAGAAAAAAGGCAAGAGGCATAAAGGAATGGGGTTTAAAATAATGAAAATATTTGGCGCCAAAGTATGACGCACAAACAAACAGAGAAAATGTTTTGGCGCTAACAACATCCGGAAATAACACACTCATGCTATTGAAGACTCAACCTTGTGAAAAGACTCAACGTCAAGAAAGACGCCGGAAATGTCGAATTTGCATCATCGAATGTAACTTTGCGCCAAAAAAATATCGTGCCAAAAATGACGCAATATAGCTTGGCATTTTGCGCCCTCGCAAGCCTAATTCTGCCTGCAAATTTAAAATGAGTCAATTGAAAAAAAAAAAAAAAGACTATACCCCAGTTAAGAATTTTTTTTTCCTAAAATATGCATTTCCCAAATATAAAACTGACAGTCTGCAAAAGGAAATATACTGAAAGTTCATATATTTAGAACTTTATACATAAAGTGCCAAACCATAACTGAGAGTGTCTTAAAGGGACATAATACTCATATGCTAAATCACTTGAAACTGATGCAGTATAACTGTAAAAAGCTGACAGGAAAATATCACCTGAGCATCTCTATGTAAAAAATGAAGATATTTTAACGCACAATCTCCTCGGCTCAGCAGAGTAAGTTCTGTGTAAAAAGTTATACTCAGCTGCTCCCAGCTGCAGGTAAAAAAATTAAAAAAAATGAAGAAATGAACAGCAGCCAATCAGCATCAGCAGTGCTGAGGTCATGAACTTTTTTACTGTGATCTCATGAGATTTGACTTAACTCTCATGAGATTTCATAGTAAGCTGAATAGGGAAATAATATGAAAGTGCACGAGGCTCATCCCCTAAGCTGTCCCAGGACAGACATACTAATATGCTGCTTAGAAATCCTTTACAATGGGAGGTGGCTACTGAGAAACTTTGAGGTAAAATATCTTTCTTTTTTTACATAGAGATGTTCAGGAGATATTTTCTAGTCAGCTTTTTACAGCTATACTGCATCACTTTCAAGTCTTTAAACATTTGGGTATTATGGCCATTTAAGTAATGAAAACATACTTACCAAAAGACACCCATCCACATATAGCAGATAATCGTTTCAGTACTTGTTTGGCTATCAGAGATAATGGAACACGAGAGTATATCGTCAATCTGAAAAGGAAGGTAGGAGATGAATCTCTACGACAGATAACAGAACTTATGAAATAGATCTCCCGTGAGGAAAAAACATTGCATTCAATTGGTGATACTACCTTCACATCCCTCTGACATTCACTGTACTCTGAGAGGAATCGGGCTTCAAAATGCTGAAAGCGCATATCAACGTAGAAATCTTAGTACAAAACTTACTTCACCACCTCCATAGGAGGCAAAGTTTGTAAAACTGAATTGTGGTGTGGTGAGGGGTGTATTAATAGGCATTTTGAGGTTTGGGAAACTTTGCCCCTTCTGGTAGGATTGTATATCCCATACGTCACTAGCTTTCAATTACATGAAAGAAATGGGCAACCCTTAATGATATTAAAGGGACACATTCCTTCCTTTCATTTAGTTCTAAAAATCTCCTCACTTGATTATCACAGTTTACATTTACAAATGAAATATGTTTTTTATATATATATATATATATATATACACACACATACATACATACACACACACATATACATACAAATACACACACACACACACACAGTCGTATGCAAAAATTTAGGCACCCCTTACAATTTCCATGATTAATATTTTACTTCTGTCCTTAACAAGAACTGTGCCTGTGGTCATCTATTTTCTCACTATGTTCCTCACAGTGGACACCGACAGCTTAAATCTCTGCTATAGCATTTTGTAGCCTTCCCCTAAACTATAATGTTGAACAATCTTGGTTTTCAGGTCATTTGAGAGTTGTTTTGAGGCCCCCCATGTTGCCACTCTTCAGAGGAGAGTCAAAGAGAACAACATCTTGCAATTGGCCACCTTAAATACCTTTTCTCATGATTGGATGCACCGATGAAATTCAAGGCTTAATGGGCTCACCAAACCAATTGTGTGTTCCAAATAATCAGTGCTAGGTAGTTACAGGTATTCAAATCAACAAAATGATAAGGGTGCCCAAATTTATGCACCTGTCTAATTTCGTTTTGATGCATATTGCACATTTTCTGTTAATCCAATAAACCTCATTTCACGACTGAAATATTACTGTGTCCTTCAGTTATTTGATAAATCAAAATTAAATTGCTGATCCAAACACCCAATTATTTATAAATGAAAATCATGGAAATTGTCAGGGGTGCCTAAACGTTTGCATACGACTGTATATATAATGTTTTTTCTAACAAGTCTCCACTTTTTTGCCTGAAAAAATAGCTATTCAACCTATATTATAAAGCCTACAATACAGTCTGCACTTTTCTTTTATTCCCAACCAGAACATAAGTTTGTGAACCATGGGAGTATTTTGAATAAGTTTTGCATGGACAGACTACTGGTTTCTTGGCAGCATAGTGAAGAATTAGGCTGTAATCCAGCACTACTCATCTCTATCTCTCATGCCTGCCAACACTGAAAGCTAAAACTGTCCATACCAAGAGAGTTAGAGGAGTGTGGGCAGCTGGGGGTGTGGAGTCTGGGTAACTAGAAGTCTCAGAGAAGTCTGGATGATTAGGATGCTCAGAAAAGTCTGGGCGGTTGATGAGGGAGTCTGAGTAGCCAGGAGGCTTTCAGGAGTCTGAGCCTCCTGGTTGTCTTTCAAACCATCAGAGGAGTCCAGGTGGTTGAAATGGTGTCTGAGTAACAGGGTGCTCAGAGGAATCTTAGTGGTTGGAAAGGAAGTCTAGATAACTAGGTGGTTCAGGAGAGTCTGGGTGGTTGGAAAAGAATTCTAGATAACTAGAAGGCTCAGAGGAGTCTAGATGGTTGGAAATGAAGTCTAGATAACCAAGAAGTTTGGAGAAGTCTAGGCAATGTCTGGGTGACCAGCATGCTCAGAATACTATGGGTGATTGGAAAGGAAGTTTGGATACCCAAGTGGCACAGAGAAGTCTATGCAGTGTCTGGGTGACTAGGAGGCTCGGGGTAGTATGGGCAATTGGCAATGGATTCTGGGTAGCTAGAGGGTGGACTCATGGTGATCTACAGCAGAGTTGGGTGAGGGCAGACGTAGGTGACCCAGGGGGTAGTCTAGGGCATGGTTTGACATATTGCGAGTAAGGTTGGATATTTTGGGGAAAGATTTAGAAAATTACCCATATTTACTTTGCAAAAGTAGAACAATGCTAGAGATAGAACTCTCAAACCATGAAAAGCATGCATAATGCAGAACAGTGGCAAGCTCTGACATCTGTGACTTTCTAATGAAGCTGAGGTACTGCTTACTTCCCTGCTTAACAGTGATGGCTTTGATAGGTTTATATCACTTGAATATGCAAAACCATTAAAGTGATGGTAAACTTACCCGACTTAAAACTTGTATTCTTATGCAAATAAAAAAAATAAGTAGACTTTCATTCATGAAAGCATGCAAACCGCTCGTTCTATTTAATTTTTTATCCGAAATAGCAGAATTTTAACATACTTTCCTCCTCCCGTACCATGGCCGCCATTGATTTATTAATCCCACGTGTTTTAACATACCAATAACAGCCCAGGCCAGTCGGCGACACTGATATCATCAAACACGCCCTAAGTTAACAATGCGCATGCGCTAGACATTGGATCGATGAGACTGTAGAATAAACGTATTTGAAACGCATGCGCATAGCTAGAGTTGAAGATTTGGATTCCAATACTATGACGTCGCGACGGGTGGTTCTGCTTTCTGCCCGGCTATAGAAAACAACAGGAAGTAATGACAGGGGCGGAGGAAGGAGCGATAACGCTCTGTGAGTAATATATGATTTATTATAGAAAAGAATCAAATAAATAAGGAATAAACATAGCAACTTCGGTTAGAAAGAACTGAGGATTAATAATATATTTCCCAAATATTGAAAATTTACCATCACTTTAACTATAGTGTTTGTTTACATTAATATATATTTTTGTTTTCCATTACTTTTTTTCCACCAACTACCTAATAAATAAAAGCTACAAAGCGACCCCTAATTTAAACATTAAGGTACACCTGCCTTGGAGGAACGAGAGAACATGATACCTTGTCATTTATTTGCCTTGTGACTGGGAGTTATTGTTTGAACAACAAGTAGAACTCCTACATTATTTAACCGTTTTTTAATCTACTTTTGCTGCAAGAAACCATTAGTATATTAATGCTACAATACATATACACACTGCATAATTGTCTTTGATGCTTTATAATCTAATGCTGATGTCCTCATTTATTACATATTACTAAATCAGTGATATGCTTTCAGATATTTGAAGATAAGATATAGATGCCTATCACTCAAACAGCTACATAAGAGGTTTCAGCACATCCAAAGCCAAAATCTGCATATTCTTAAACTCATAACTACTTTAGCTGTTAATGCAGATATCATTTTGTGCTTGAATTTTTATTAGGTTCTATTATGGTTTGGTAATAGATCCCTGCACCTGGCATACAAAATTACAAAGCAGTATCTATATTTAGAATAATGTATGCTATTACCAATATAAACGGCACTATCTATAATGGATGGAAAAAAATAATAAAAATACTGTTTTCATTTGCATGCCCCACTCATTTGTTCCTACTGTAAGGGAAAACGGTTTACCTCAAATTTGCATGGCATATACACTATATATATATTTATATTTAATAGGCATTTTTTTTATGGTAATTGTACTTAAATTTATGGAATTAGTCATTGTTTTGCACACCTAAAATAATTAATGCTTCATGTCCTTTAATAATTTATTATGTGCCAGATTACGAGTGGAGCACAATCATTTGCGTGTGAGCAATTAGGGGTTTATCGCTCGGGCTCACTGCTGGTATTACGAGTTGAAAGTAAACGCGATCACTTGAGCACAATCGCGATTTATGCTAGAATGATTACCGCGTCCTCAGAACTCTGGTTAATAGCTTTGCAAAACTGTCACGAAACACAAAAAATACATTACAAACTACAGTTACTCTCATAATACTATCTAATAAAAATTATTAAAAAAAAAAATATTACACACAAAAGTTATAAGGGCTTAAAGATATGAAGTTTCAGGTGTTAAGGGGCAGGCAAAGGGCTTTAACATAACGATACAAAGTCTAGACACCAATCAGCAAGTGCTGAACCATAAATAGTCCTAAGCTAACATTCTTGCTTTTTCAAATAAAGATACCAAGAGAACAAAGAATTTTTTTTATATATATATATATATAAATAAATAGAACATTCTTTTATGTTAAGAAAATTGGAATATGAAATCTGATTAGCACACATGAGAATATGCAATTGTGTTTGTCTGCGAGTAGAGTGAGTGTTTTTTTTCCCCACATTTTTTTCTCCATTGACTTCTATGGGGGAATACATGGACGTGCAAGCGATATTCTAACCGGCTTTTTGCACTCGTTTGGTTAGCGAAATCAGTTTACTTTCAACTCATAATACGAGCGCAAACTGACGCGCACAAAAAAACGAACTTCTGGTGCAATTAATGCTTGAGTGGGGAGCATTAATTAACGCTACACTTGTAATCTGGCCCTATTTGAGGTCTTTATACTCCTGTAATGATCCAGTTTATTATATAAATGACATGATACAAAAATTGCTTATAATAGCATAGTGTTCCTAAAACCTGACTGCATAAAATATTATTTTTAAAAATAGAGAAGCTGCTCATTGTTTTTAGAGCAGTTTATGTTTTGGTAAGGAGTCAGGACTTGACAATGTGTTTAACCCCCTCTAAGACACAGGCAATGGTGCAGTCCCTTACTGCTTTTGAAGAATGTAAATACTGATCAGCCAATCAAGGGCTGCATAAGTGTGACCCTTCCAATTATCTAGAGTGGCAGGGGAGGGTGTCGGGTGCACAACATTGCTCATGTGTTTAACCTATTAGTAGGATCTAAACAAATAGGTAAAAAATGGAATTTCATCAAATATATTGGTCCATCACAACCCTTTAAAAAAAAAAAAAAAAGTTTCTTATGATTTTCCTACTAAATTAATTGTTAATGTCTTTTTGTTGATAAATCATTTGATAAGCTTTTCTAAATGGTTTTAGTCAACCCTATTGTGTCCTTAAAAGAAAGAGCGATTTTTTTAAACTAGGATGTTTCTTTATAATTCTTTAAATTCTACAACTTCCAAAATTTCTGATTTATTCTTTTTATACATATATCTCATGTATAGAAATCATTTCCTTGCTCCAACATACTGTTTAGCTAATGTGTCAATATTCTGGCTGGCCATATTTTGTTTTTCAAACCCCTGTAGTAATATAAGAATGACTACAATTATATTCCTTTCACCCTTTTCTTAGACTGGAGAGCAAAATTGCAGCTTAGTGACTATATCTGATAGTACCACTCATTATGGGTAGGATTCAATAATTATACATAGAAATGTGTTGTAAATACAAATATGTTGTAAGTACTGTGTGCCCAGTAGAGGATTATACCAGTGTTTTGATTAGGTTTTATCTTTTTTTAATTTTAATTTTTTTAAATAGCAAACAGTATTTTTTTTTAACTTATTTACATGCAGCATTTGAAGCAGTGATGTTTGCTGTATTTGAATACTAAGCCTTGCTTGTTCTTTAGAATACAAGATGCTTTTGCAAGCACAGTCTTCTTTCAGAAGCTCAGTATGAGATTTTTCATATGGTAGGTTTTTTTCTGTGAGCTTTCACAGGCTGTAAAGGCTTACTCAGACATGTCATCAAATGCTTATGTAGCATAGGGTCAGATTATGAAAAGCTGTCATGCTGGTGTGCTATAACGTATACAGTAAAATGTATATTGCTTTAAAAAAAAATATGAGGGAGAAGCAGTCTTTGCCAGTTTTTAATGGTCCATCCATCTTAAAACAACTGAGGAACGGGAGTTATGTGATAAATTACAATGAGCGTCTTTGAATAAATGAGTACATTTAATATAAACGAGAGGCACATAATTGCAGTTAATGTCTCATTTATCAGATGTATAAACTAAACCTGGCAATAAAATCAGCTGTTGCTATTAGCTTGCATACTGCATTAATCTATGTCACTCTGGTTTTATATATATATATATATATATATATATATATATATATATATATATATATATATACACACACACACATATATACACACACACCTCCTGGTTTAACCACTCTCTTGAACTGAACATGGCTTGTGATTGGAAACTATGCTTATATGCTGCCCTGATTGACTCAGTTCATTTCCAGACCAGTAGTGTATAGCTGGACCGGTTTATATGGTGTTTACCCAAAGGCACAGACAAACAATAGTACAATAATAGATTGATCTAATGAATTAGAAGATTTTTTTAATTGCAGTGGTATATCATTAATAAACTCTCTTCCACATGTGCTGCATGTAAACACAACTAGAATTTATTAACTACACTTCCTTACCCAAAATTTCA
The DNA here is from genome assembly GCF_027579735.1 of Bombina bombina. Lineage (NCBI taxonomy): Eukaryota > Metazoa > Chordata > Amphibia > Anura > Bombinatoridae > Bombina > Bombina bombina. The sequence continues at coordinate 396,710,038 of NC_069503.1, read as the reverse complement.
TCACTTTACCATTGTAAAAAGTGGGTAGGCTTGGCACCAGATCTTAAAGGGACACTGAACCCAATTTTTTTCTTTCATGATTCAGATAGAGCATACAATTTTAATCAAATTTCTAATTTACTCCTATTATCAATTTCTTTTACAAGATATGACGAGTCCACGGATTTCATCCTTACTTATGGGATTACACCTCCTGATTAGCAGGAAGTGGCAAAGAGCACCACAGCAGAGCTGTATATATAGCTCCTCCCTTCCCTCCCCCACCAGTCATTCTCTTTGCCTGTGTTAGTGATAGGAAGAGGTAAAGTGAGGTGTTAGTTTAGATTCTTCAATCAAGAAGTTTTTTTTTATTTTAAAATGGTGCCAGTGAGTACTATTTTCCTCAGGGAAAAATTTGTCAGTCTATGACTTCCCAAGAGGCGTGGAGACATTTTATTTTTCTGCCCCGATGTTGATGATATTAGCAAAAATTATCTAAGATCCATGCTGGTTCCCACAGAGCAGTTTAATGTAGTGTAAAGAAACATCTTCATTGTGGAGAACCGTGCCATGCTACAAGCAGCATTGAGGTATGTTCAGTCATTTGCTTCTGGGGAGACTTGATGCATCAGAACAGGCTGACATTATTACCTATCTGGGGAGGGGTAATCAGTATGCACTATATGTATAGAAATGGTGTACCGGGAATTCCCTTTATGTTGATTGCTAAATCTGTCTGAGGACTTCATTTAGGATATTAAATGTGTTCCTGAGAGAGAGTTACGTTTTTGTAATTGAGCATCATGTTTGTTTCTTGTGTTAAGAGGGGCACATGGCGTATATATTTTATTATTGAGAGCCGACATGTTTGTTATTAACCAACTACCCATGCGGGTCTCTGTAAGGCTAGCGTTACGCCCACGGTGGGCGGGGCCTAATTTTACGCACTCTGCCGCACAGTATCATCCGGATCGGATAGTTAGCAAGTTATTTTGTCTAACGAAGAAGCTTAGGAGCTACTGCAGCAGATTCTGAGTATTCTCGGGGCAGGTAGGTGCCGCCGCAGCAGAGCTGTGGCGAGGTGCAGGGGCCTGAATCGAGATAAAGTTGTTATAACTAATTAAATTGAGTTAAATTGATATATAACATATCTAAGCAAATTGGTGCAATATTGTTCGACTAGTTTGGGCACATAAGGATTGTTTTTATTGGTGCAAACGTTGTTTTGGAGTTAACAGAAAAATTGTTGCGCTTTTATTATTTAAAGGCGCAGTACGTTTTTTAATTCAAAAATTTTGTCTATGTAATTTGACATCAGAGCTCAATATTTCAAGTAAAGAACGACTATTATTGCTAGTCTGTTTAACATCTCTGAACTTGAGGAAACTACTTGTTCTATGTGTTTAGGTGCCATTGTGGAACCCCCTCTTATTTTTTGTCCCTCATGTACTGAAAGGGCCTTACAATGTAAAGAGCGGATTTGCTTTCAGGAAAGTGTGCCTAAGGATGCTTCTCAGTCTGATGAGAATCAGGGTATGCCGCTACTTCCTCCCCAAGCATCACAACCTTTAACGCCCACCCAAGCGACGCCGGGTTCTTGAACCGCGTCTACTTCATTTACTCTGCAAGATATGGCTGCAGTTATGTCATCTACCCTTACAGAGGTTTTATCTAAGTTGCCAGTGTTACAGGGCAAATGCAGCAGGACAGAAGTCAATTTGAATACTGCGACCTCTGATGCTTTGTTGGCTATTTTAGATGTACCCTCACAGGGATCTGATTTGGGGGTCAGGGAACTTCTGTCTGAGGGGGAACTTTCTGATTCGGGAAAAGTGTTACCTCAGACGGACTTGGACGTCACGTCCTTTAGATTTAAGCTGGAACACCTCCGCCTGTTGCTTCGGGAGGTTTTAGTGACTCTGGATGACTGTGACTCTATTGTGGTACCACCAGAGAAATTGTGCAAGATGGACAAATACTTAGAAGTGCCTGCTTACTCTGATGTTTTTCCGGTTCCTAAGAGAATCTCTGATATTATTACATGGTAATGGGAAAGACCGGTTGTTCCGTTCTCACCTTCTCCTAATTTTAAGACTCTTGACCAAGACAGCATGAAGGGGTGGCCCCCGATCCGGGACCGGATCTAGTAGGGGGCAGACTTTCTCTTTTTGCCCAGGCTTGGGTAAGAGATGTTCAGGACCCCTGGACACTGGAGATCGTGTCCCAAGGGTATCATCTGGAATTGAAAAATTCTCTCTCAAGGGGGAGGTTCCTTCGTTCACGATTGTCTGTAGACCAGATAAAGAGAGAGGCGTTCTTACGTTGTATTAAAGACCTCTCTACTATGGGAGTAATTAAAGCAGGAATTTTAATCTTAGCAGCCAGCCCATTTTAGTTTCAGCACCATGGGTAGCGCTTGCTTATATTTACTCACCAATAAGCAAGCATAACCCAGGTTCTCAACCAAAAATGGGCCGGCTCCTATGCATCGCATTCCTGCTTTTAAAATAAAGATAGAAAGAGAATGAAGAAAATTTGATAATAGGAGTAAAGTAGAAAGTTGCATGCGCTATCTGAATTACGAAAGAAAACATTTGGGTTTAATGTCCCTATACATTTCTAGCAGGTATGCCGGTAAACACTACATTGTGGGCTAGATTACAAGTGATGCACTATTTAGCGCTTTCGCTCACGTGCAAGCACAGCCAAAATTAAACTTTTATTTTCAATATTTTTATTGGAAAATGGACATATCAACATCAATACATCACATTTTTCCATGACAAGGTGATACAGAAAACTGTAAACATGCACATGCCATCTGGGACAGGGGCCCAGAGATACAAAATAGTAAATAATTAGTCCATAAACTTAAGCTGTGGAAAAAGTATATTATTATTGTCAGTAGCAAAATATATACTGGAATAACCAGGGCAAGAATATTTTAACCATATTTATGCTGAGGAAAGAAGAAAACGATTATTAGTTCCAATGGTGATTAGATACCTGGGGAAGAAAGAAAGGGAGAGAGGGAAAAAAAAAAGGGGGGGGGGGAGAGAAGGAGAATAGAGAGTGAACAGAGTGGGAAAAGATCAAGAGGGCAGGACAAGGAGAAGGTGCGGAATATAGGACCTCTCTATATCTGTAGAAAAACAAAAGACAGGGAGCGTTGCTAATTGTTCCACTATGTGAGCAGCTACCATTTTTCCCAAATCTGTGAATGCAGAAGAGTTTTATTATTCTGGGTGAAAATCGGGAGCTCCATAAGCTTGAGATATGCCATAGTTTTAGTTACTTCTCCCCACGTAGGGGGGAGTTTTTTGCTTCCATAATCTGGCTATCGATAGCTTGCTGCCATAAGTAAATATATGCTAAGGAGATCCCCAGGGCTTGACGAAGTTTTGATGTGTAGGTGAAACAGTATAGTTTGCGGGGAATCCCCTATGGAGGGGTCTAAAATCCTTAGTCTATATGTAATCTCATGCCAAAAAGTTTTCACAAAATTAAACTTTTAACCTGCGTGGGTTAGCGTGTGTATTACAAATTGAAAGTAAAATGTTTGCATGTGAACAAAAGCTGAAGCACAAAAACGTAAGTACTTCGGATATCGCAACCGAGTTCAATTCTTCTCCCCATAGGTTTCAATAGAGTGCGCAAACTGGGGGAAAAAAAAAAAAACAACAAAAAACTAACATTTAGCGCTCGCACACTAACCCGACACTGCATTACACAAACTGCGCTAACCCAAAAGGTAGTTATGAATATTTTACATTCCAATGTTAAAAAGAATAAAATTTCCTAAAAAAAATAAAAAAATTATATATATATATATATATATAGTATTCTATGTGAAAAACATTTGAATATAAAATATTTACAGTTCATACACACTTGAGCGCATTATTAAATATTAATTTTGATTAAAAATGTTTTTATTGTTTTGAGCTATTTGAATGGAAAGGGCTTGTGTGTGTGTGTGTGTGTGTGTGTGTGTATGTATACACTATATTTTATAGCCCTTTGCAGTCATGTTTTTTAACCCTTATATATAATATGTATAAAAGAACAAACTGTGCGCTATATATTCAATTATCTCATACACATTATTATTACTAATTGCCCCTCTCCAAATCCAACATTACACCCATAATTGTGTTTTTAATATATTTTTGTTTTTATGTTACAAATTCAATTAAAAAGTAAATTTTTAATATATTATGGTAATACAAAGAATTATATGATACTTATGTCTGTGAGTGCAATAAGTGTATTCTTTTTCAGTCCTTTACTGAAATTTTCTTTTTAAGTATGTTATAATACACGGCACCCCATCCAATAAAAAGACTGTACAATAAATGAACAAACTTTTTTCACTATAAGGAAGACGTAAATAAATAACAAAGTAGTGCCATTGGTCTCCCAGAGTATTATATTTACACATTGATGCCTCTTGTCATTGTCTCACTGGATGTGTTACAGCTAGCTCCCAGTAGTGCATTGCTGCTCCTTCAACAAAGGATATCCAGGGAATTAAAACACATTTGATAATGGACATAAATTGAAAAGTTGTTTAAAATTGTATGTTCTCTCTCAATCATGAAAGAAAATGTTTGGATTTCATATCCCTTTAAAGGGACAGTGTAGTCAAAATTAAACTTTCATGATTTAGATAGGGCATGTCATTTTAAACAACTTTCCAATTTACTTTTATCAAATTTTCTTTGTTCTCTTGGTATTCTTAGTTGAAAGCTAAACCTAGGTAGGCTCATATGTTAATTTCTAAGCCCTTGAAGGCCGCCTTTTATCTGAATGCATTCAACAGTTTCATATAGATAACATTGTGCTCACGTCTGTGGAATTACTTAGGAGAGGGCACTGACTGGCTATAATGCAAGTTTGTCAAAAGAACGGAAATAAGGGGGCAGGCTGTAGAAGCTTAGATACAAGGTAATCACAGTGGTAGAAGGTATATTAATATAACCATGTTGGTTATGCTAAACTGGGGAATGGGTAATAAAGGGATTATCTATCTTTTTAAACAATAGCAATTCTGGTGTAGACTGTCCCTTTAAGTCTTACTCTGAATAAGTTAGTAACACAGTCATGTGATGAACTATTCTAGCCTTGAATGTAAAAGGCACTATTCATCCAGAGAGTTTTTAAAAGAATATGTTTAACCGTACATTAAAACATTGTATGAAAAGCAGTTAAATCAAAAAATGTGTTTTCCTTTAAAATGATTAATTGTGTGTCCTAACTTGAACCTGGAGATATCACTGATTCTTTTGTGACAAAGCCTTTTGAAGTTTATATGGACAGCCCTTGTTTGTTGCTATCTACGTTGTGTGTATATTTCTGTCCGTGGTCTAGACAGCATTCTAGTCTGAATGTATAGAGCATGACAAGGACAGATATAATGGATATAATTGTTAGCAGTTTTTCCAGTCACTACATCAGTTTGTTACAATCATTTTTGTTTTGCTGAGTAGGAGAAAGTGAAATTGTTTTATTTGTTTGTGTGGATGTCATCTTAATCCAGGATATTAATCTAAATTAATGTTGTAATAAAGTTTGGTTCACAGAACATTTTTTTTTAGAAACTAATTTTGTTTTCACATGGAAGATTTATTTCATTCATGGGACAGTTTCAATGACGTCTTAGAAAACTTATTTAGAATTGTGTATCACAGCAATGCAGTGTGTAATTGCAAAAAAGTGTGCTAACCAATTAATTGTAAAATATATTCTAGTAAGAAGTTTGTTTGAGAAAATAAATCCAACCAATAATGGGACATGGAATCATGTATTTATTTCAATGTTTGTAGCTATTTCTTCAGGTTAATGTACGTAGTTATTTTTACTGTAAGTCTGACAAAATGTCTCCCAGTAGCAGAAAGGAAACATAAAAAACGCACTAACAGCCTACTCCGGTTTGAATTGTATTGAAACAACTGGCAGTAGACATAGTAGCAATAGTGCCACTCATACAAACGTATTCTATAATAACTTGAAGATATAGAAACTTTGCAAGGTTGTAAAGGTGTATTGACTACCAGATCAGAAAGTCAACACTTCTTCAAATGACCTCTCTCAGCTGCCAAGGCGTCAAAAGCAGACCTTAAAGGGACAGTATACTGTAAAATAGTTTTTCCCTTAATGTGTTTACAATTGCTTTTTTTACCAACTGCAGAGTAAAAAAATTATGAAAATTAGCTTTTTAAGGTTTATTTGTGAATATTAAAGCTCTGATTTTGTGTTTTGAAGCCACAGCCTAATATAATAGGTTGAGCTTGTAGGTATAATCAGATCTCATTACTTTATCACATTGTGTACATATACCTGCTTCTTTATCTTATATCTGTCCTTAAAACAATCACCAGTACTTTGAGAGAACAATGGAAAATCAACATTGTATTACCTTATCTCTGCTATATCCCACTGGGAGTGTAATTTCTTCTGCTGGCTGTGTTTACAAAGTTTATCTATAGCTGGTACGCGCGGCCACAAACTTTCTGAATAGGTGGGGATACCACATACTAAATCAACAATTTCAAATGCTAATATAAGGGTAAAGGAGCTTGTAAATCCAGTAGGTAAAGTGGATCATTGGGAACAAATTAAAGGGGAGAAATTGTTTGAGTAAACTGTCCCTTTAAGGGGACAGTGTACCTGAATTTTTTTCTAGCCTTCCCAGAAGAGGGACCAAGGGAAATATTGGCCATTACAATTCACTACCATCTCTGCTTTGTCCTCTTAAATTAAGTATGAACACTAAAGTAATGGTAAATAAATACTTTTATAAACTTGAAGCTGCTCTAAAGCAAAACACCTTTTTTTTTTGGTCTTAATTAAAACAATATTGTTTCCGCAATATATCTTGATAAACAAGGTGTTTAAAAATAAATCAGATTTTTTTTTAATAAATGCTTTTTTGAGGGAATTTTTTTTATATAATTTATTAATGGCTGCAATGTTTAATTTTGATAAATTAATTTCATTCACATGCTCTCCCACAGGTGTTTGTACTATTATGCGCTAGATTACAAGTGGCGCGCTATCTCTGCTCAAATTTTAATGTGGCAGTGTATTACAAGAGCTAACTTCAGATATCACGACTGTGCTAACTTCTCCCCCATAGACTTATATGGGGCATGTTACTAAAAAAAAAATCTAACAGTTATTGCTTGCGTGCTAACCTGACACTGCACTAGAGTATAAAACCATAATCAAATGAGAGCATATAGATTATGTAGGACAGAGAGTTTGTCAAGAAGATTCCTTAGATGTAATTGGTCTATGAATTGAGCGTAGATACATTTATACTCTATACAATAACCTCTTCAGTCATCTTCTTTTTCACATTTTACTTAAACCTTCAAGAACAATAACGACACTGTCAGATGTGCATTATTTATCAATGACAATAGGGAACTATTCTTCATGCAAGGCGTATTCATTATTTTGCTCTTCTATTTTTGTGCTTTTTATATATAATTTTTGTGCTCTAATATACATTATTATTCCCTTCATTATACTGTATGTTATTTTTGTGTCTTGTTGAGCCCTTCCCCACCCCCTTACATTGCTTCCACAACTCGTAAAGAATAGATTTCTATAGCTGTTCTCCACAGCAGTTATGGAGAACTTTGATGCATGCATTTGCAGAAGTGTCAGTCCGCTAAAAGAGAATATAAACATTTGTAACTAGTCATATTAATGAGGCGTACTATAACAAATACAACTAAAACAATCTGTTCGCCAAGGAGGATGGGAACAGAGTAGGAGAATTTTAAAGTTGAACTTGCCCAATTTTAGGCGCATTTTTGAATGATAAATAAGGGCATTTATTTGTGTGCGCATTTTTAGGCACAAATATAGGCGAATAGCAATGATAAATCTTTCCCTTAGAAGTGTCATGCATAAACATATTATAAAACTTATAGATCTAGCGGTAGGGTTGTGAGCAATCTAAAGATAACAAAATCAAATATGAACACATACATGCTTTTTCGCCTAAGAGTCTAGCCTAAAAAAATTTTTTTAACACTTTATGAGAAGTTAAAAAAGTCCAACTGCAATTCACCTCTCAATTTGTTTTTGCAGTTTCTATTCTATTGTTAGCAAGTAGAGTTCTAACTTCTACATAAAAAGAGCTGTTTTCATTTGCACATCCGTCAAGATATCTGCCTGCTCATAAAATACTTGGTTGAAGATTGAATGTTTTAACTTCACGAGTTGGTGCTCCGCTATCTAACCACATCTGAAAAATGAGTCAGTAACACTGTATTATAGGTAAAGAGTTGCTTAATTATTTTTAGGAGGTGATCCATTTTAGGAACTCAATTGCTCAAAGCAAGAGTTCCAATTGAGGGGAACAAATCTTTTTCAACCAGGCAGTCAACATCCCCCAAAATGTGTACAGTCTAGGACAACTCCAGATCATGTGTATAATATTTGCCTCTGGGGATGAGCATTTTGGACACTTCCTTGAGGCTGATGAGTCCTATTTTTTAAAAAGTTTAGGCATGATGTGCGCATTCGTCATTAGTTTTGCATGTGACTCTCCAATCTCTACCGACAGAGTAGCTTTTCTGTTTTTTTTGCAGACTCTCTTGAATTAGGGCTTCTGGAATAGAACCTGCCAATAGCTCTGTCCAGCTACCACTGATGTATTTTAATGTGAGGTCATTGATTGGTTCCAGAAGGGCTTTGAATATTGGAGAAATGGAGGTTATACCCTGATTAGCTAAGGTAGTTAATCTGTATACAAAGTTGTTATCCACTGGTAGCATTTTTGATTTAAAGGGACATGAAACCCAAAAATGTTCTTTTATGACTCAGATAGCTCATACAATTCTTTTATCTAATTTGCTTTGTTCTCTTGGTTTCTTTTGTTAAAAAGCATACCTAGGTAGACTCAGGAGCTGGGAACTAGCTGCTGATTGATGACTACAAATCTATACCTCTTATCATTGGTTTACCAATGTGTTCAGATAACTCCCATTAGTTGCATTGCTGT